>NW_006289819.1:1453898-1472797 GCF_000327345.1 Myotis davidii | reverse complement strand
TGAATTGAAATAAGCCCAATTGCTCAGTCATGCTTTTCTAGCACGTCCTCCCCCCAAATTTCTTGCAGCTCCCTAATTCTAGAAATAAAGGTTTATCCAAGAAGCCTGAGAGGCAAGAGTGGGGGAGGGGGTTGAAAAATCTCACAGCCATAATGCTGCACACTCTGCGGTTGGCTTGCTTGGCAGAGGGTGACACAGTTGATGTCATGGTTTCTTTAAAATGTGAGGTCACAGGCACTCAGCACCCGTGCTACTGTGCCATGCCACCCACACCTGGATGATGGCCTAAAAACTAGTTATTATTATGACCCTGAGTCATGAGGAAAGATTGGGTTGCTCTGAAAACCCGAGTCTATCTACTGAGGGACAAGTTAAAATATCACCTCTTGGCAGCCCCTCCAGGCTCCCATTAGAGTCCTCAGCTGACAGATTTTCAAAGACTCCTTCACATGGTTGTCTCCCTGGCGGACTGTGGACCTCTGAGGACAAGAACTGAATTTCTGGTTCCTCTCTACGTCTACAGTGCCTGATATGATTTCCCTCCCATAGGAGGGATGTAAAAGTATTTGTAGAATGAAGATGGAGCCCTATTTCCATCAAAAAAAGGTTCAGACCCAAAGTTGTAGCCCTTGGACAATTCATCTTCTGTAACAAACCCCCAGGCCAGCAACCTGGGCCCTCTACCCTGGAATCGTCACTCCCGACAGCAGAGGCTGTGTTTTCCCACCTGAATTTCCCTTTAAGGTCCCGCCGGTGTCATCCCTCTGGTGTACTTAGCATTGAAGGCTGAGTCTTCTCTGGCCCCTCCTGTCCTCACGTCACCCAACCTTATCCACTGGCTAAAGCGTTCAGTTGAATCCACTTCTCTGGTATTTCCTACACCTGCCTCCTTTCCTTCCTCCCCGCTTCTGATTTAGTTCAGGCCCTCTTGGGTGGTAAATTATCACCTTCCATCTTCCAACTGGTCATCTAGTCTCCTCCACCCAATCTTACACTCCCTCCCACACTCAAATTCTCAAAGCTCTTCCCTCCTGGGAAGCCTGCATCGGCTTCCCCTTGTTTTCCCAAATTGTGCCCATTCCCCAAATACCCCTCAAGTCATCTGCCTCCAGCCCACCCTCCCCATATCATCTCCTACTACTTTTCCTGTGGGCACCCTGGACACTGAGGTCCTGGACCTTTGCTCCTGGAGCATCCTCTGCTGGGAAGGCCCTTCCCTCCTGGGAACACAGACCTCAACCCGTCCTTCAACACTCAGCCCACAGCCACCCCTTCCAGGAAGTCTTTCCCGACTCTCCTCCTGCCTTCTGTTGGTAGCAATCATTTCTTTCTTGAACTTTCACAACATTTAGCCTCTGTCATGGCATTTAGCACTAAGGACCCAGTTATTGTCGCCTAAAAAGGGCTCCAAACTTTATTGATTGTATACTCCTCTAGCAACAGTATTTTTGAGAACACACTGCAGCATAGATATATATTACTTATATATAAATTGAACTGCTGTACTAATATATTTTGTACATACTGAAACACGCAGGAAATGGGAATTTACAGGAGGATGAGATAAACATAGAAATGGAAGCCCTGGTAATTTCTTCCAGGGCCCAAAGAACAGTCTTGTGTATGGTGCTTCGGAGACCACTGGTCTAAAGGCAGGTGCTCAGGCTGCAGGGACATGAAGTTGGCTGTCTGTGGCACTGGGGGGCAGGACATACGGCTGGGAATAGAAGCAGGCAGGAGGGCCATGTAGGTCTGAGAGAGGAAGAGTGCTCCCGAGATGGCTGCTCCTGCCACTGGGCCCAAGAAAGGGCACAGCAAAGCAGACCAAGCGTGGCAGTGGGGGAGAAGGGAGAATTCAGGGGACTCCTGGGCAGCAGGGCAATAGCAGCTGGGCAGGTGGCTGCTGCAGGGTTCCAGCTCTCCTCATATACCAGGCCACATCCTCAGGGAACAGAGGCTTTGGGGGAATGAGACAGGCTGACAGCAGTATGTCCCCTGAGTGTGCATCTCAACCCTCAGCGGCAGCTCATAGCAGAGATGCTAATGCAACGTGAAGGAGAGGGTCCTGACTCCCGTGGTATTTGATGGATAGGAAACTGAAGCCCAAGGGAAGGTACCCAAGGTGGCCATGGTACTATTGATGTGTGAACTCTCCTGTCTGTGTGACAAAGAAGGGTCCCAGCAGAGAAGACTAGAGAGAAGGTTAGGAGGGGAAAGCATGAATGGGGTGCCCGCTGAGAAAGTGAGCACACACCCCTCACCACCAGTATTGATTGCTAAAGGGTAGCAGCATTTTATAACAATTGCTAAGTTGGTATGGCTTTGCAGTGACTGTTTTGCAAGAATTAAGAAAATTAACACAACAGTCCTATGTGGCACATGCTATTCACCCCGTTTTATAGATGATGAACCTGAGGCTCCAAGAGGCTAAGTAGTTGTCCAAGGATTTACAATCACCAAGTGATAGGGATGGGCAGAGATCTCACCTCCACTACTCTAACACTTCTGCTCACCTTTAATCTCAATTAATAATCGATTTGATATTCAGAACACCCCAAGGTCCAAAGAAGCACATGGCCTCAAAGCTCTTAGGGGTCATAGTCTGACCTACACTTAGGTCTCCTAGGCCTCCAAATCCTTTTACTCTGCCACAAACTCTAAGATTCCAGGGCACAAGCTAGAGTAGAAAACAATTTGGAGGTTTCTGAACAAGAAATAAAGTTACCTGTGATCTAGCATCTCCCGTCCTAGGTATATACCCCAAAGACTGGAAATGGATGTTCAAACAAAAACTGGTACATCAATGTTCATAGCAGCACTATTCACAATAGCCAAAAGGCAGAAACAATGCAAATATCCATCAACAGATGAGCGATAAACAAAATGTGGCATATTCATACAATGGAATAGTATTCAGCCATAAAAAGAATGCAGTACCGACACATGTTACAACATGGGTGAACCTTGAAAGCATCATGCTAAATGACAGAAGCCAGACAAAAAGGTCACATGTTGTATGATTCCATTTATATGAAATATACAAAATTGGTAAATCCATAGAGGTAGGAAGCAGACTGGTGGTTTCCAGGGAAGGGGGCATAGGGAGTGACTGCTAATGATTAGTTTCCATTTGGGGTGATGGAAAGTTCTGGAACTAGATAGTGGTACTGATTGTCAACACTGAATGTATTTGATGCCACTGGATTGTACATGTCAACATGGTTACAACTTTTATGTAGGGTGTATTTTGTCACAATAAAGGGGGCGTAAGGGGTCCTGGGAACTCACCAGGCACTTCTTTCTGAGAAAGCAGAGGGCCAGTATGCTAAGGGGAAGCAATGGGGACAGACCCCTGGTTCACTTTTTATAAACATTTATTGATTGATTTTTAGAGAGAAAGAGAGGAAAACACACATTGACTTATTATTCCACTCATTTATCTTATTTATACATTCATTGGTTGGTTCTTGTTTGTGCCCTGACTAGGGATCAAACCCACAACCTTGGTGTACAGGACAATGCTCTAACCACCTGAGCTACCCGTCCAGGGCATCCCTGGTTCTCTCACAGGGAGATGTATATGAGCCTAGGAATGTCCTTAAAACTCTCTGGAGTCTTCAGAGAAAAGGCTCCTTACAAATCAGTAATTGTTAGGCCCATGTGTCTTCATCACAAATGGCATAAAAGCTACCAATGTGATACTGTTGGATTTCTGTCTCCCGCCTGGAGTCTCCAAACCCTACCATACTGCGCACCACAGTCTCTCAGGACATTTTGTAATGACGGACAGCTGGGCCTCGTCCACAGAGATTCTAGTTCAGGGGTGGCGGTCAGGAGCCTGTGACTCACAAAGCTTCCTGGGAATTTGGCTGCAGCCTGTCTTCAGACGGGTCTTGGGAGCCACAGCCCTGGCCCACTGAAGTGTTGAAGGCCGTGCATAAGAAAGACCCTGGTAATTAGACAGATTTCTGTCCTGCACCCACCCTCAGCCTGTCTGTAGGGCACATGTGTGCCAGGGTTGACCTTTTCCATCTGGTCCTCATGGACCCCAAATGCACACTGCTCCTGCTCTGAACTTCATCCCATCAACTCTCCGGCTCTCAGGTGTCCTCATTGTCTAAATCTGTTATGAGGTTTCTCACATTAAACATAGTGTCCCTTAGACCAAAGTCCTGGAAACTCAGCCCTGAGGAATGGTCCTAGGACCGCACAAAATCTGCCCACTGTGGGCAGCAGCCTGGTTGGGTTTGGCCCAACTGCATCAACTCCAGATTTGTCCAGTTCAACCAGAGGGTTCCTCAGAACATTCTACACTTTGTGATTGTTTACTTTCTAAAAATACATTTCATGAACAATATATAATTGTTATTAAAGAATAGAAAATACAAATAAACAGAAGAGGATAAAATTAATTAACCAAAAACCATATACTCTGAGTTAACCATTGTCAATATTTTGTTGTATACTTTTCTAGACTTTCCTATGCAGTGTGTGTGTGTGTGTGTGTGTGTGTGCGTGTGTGTAAATATTTATTGAGTGCCTACTCTGTGTCAGGTATTGGACTGGGAACTAGGAACCTGTAGGAAATGATACGGACAAAAGTCCCTACCTTTATGAAGCGTGTGCAGTCTATATGTTTGTTAAAACTTAAAAGGAAAACTATAGACTGCTTTTAAGCAATTTTCCCTTAGTATATTACAAAGGTCTTTCCATATCAATAAATATAGAGCTACACTATCATTTTAATGATTAATATACTATTCCATTGGGTATATTTATAATACTCTGTTTAACCAATTGTGACGTAAAGTGGTTTGGTTTAATTTCTCACTATTTATAAACAAATTTGAGATGATCACCTTTAACAACTTTTGATGCCTTTTTTTAATATTCCCTTAGGATAAACTTGTAAAACTGGAAATTTGAAGCCAAAGGGCATGAGTTTCTTTTTCTGCTTTCAAGATTTTTTTGAAGTCTTTTTATCTGGAAATATAATTACGGATTCACAAGAAGTTCCAAAGATAGTGCAGAGAGGTCTCACATACCTTTCTCCCAGTTTTCCCCAGTGTTTGCCCCTGACATAACCACAGTACAATATCAGAACCAGGAGTTGACATTGTTACAAATGTGTGCATATAGTTCTCTGTCATTTTATCACATGTGTAGATTCATCTAACTACCACCCAAGTCCGGATACTGGACTATTCCATCACCCCAAAGCTCTCCTTTGTGCTAACCCTTTATAATCAAGCTCACCCATCTCCCCAGCCACTCCCCACTGCTGGCAACCACTCATTTGTCCTCCATCTCTGTAGTTCAGTCATTTCAAGCACCTTATGCAATTTGAATCATACCGATTGAGAATGGTTGTTGTTTTTTAACTCAGCATATTACCCTTGAGATCCATCCAAGCTGTTACATGTGTCGATAGTCTGTTCCTTTTCATTGCTGTGTAGTGCTCCATGGAGTGGCTGTACCACAGTGTGTCTAACTATGCACCTATGGAAGGGCAATTGTTCATGTTCTACAAATAAGACTATTATGACTATTTCTATATGGGTTGTGTGGGCAGACATTTGCATTTCTCTTAGATAAACTCCAGAGAGTAAGTAGCATTGTTGGATCCTCTGTTAAGTGTATATTTAACTTTTTAAGAAACTGCCACACTGTTTTCCAGAGTGGCTGTACCATTTTACATTCCCACCAACAATGTAGGAGAGACCATCTCCCCACATCCTCGCCAGCATTTGGTATAGCCAGTTTTTTTTCTTACTTTAGCTCAGCAGTTCTCAACCTGTGGGTTGCCCTTTGGGGGTCGAATGACCCTTTCACAGAGGTCGCCTAAGACCATCGGAAAACACATATATAATTACATATTGTTTTTGTGATTAATCACTATGCTTTAATTATGTTCAATTTGTTACAATGAAAATTCATCCTGCATATCAGATATTTACATTACGATTCATAACAGTAGCAAAATTACAGTTATGAAGTAGCAATGAAAATAATTTTATGGTTGGGGGTCACCACATCATGAGGAACTGTATTAAAGGGTTGCAGCTTTAGGAAGGTGGAGAACCACTGCTTTGGCTCTTCTAATATAGGTTGTGCAATGATATTTCACTGTGGCTTTGATTTGCTTTTGGCTAATTGCTAATAAAATCGAATATCTTTCCAGGTGTTTGTTTGCCTTCTGGATATCCTCTTTGGTAAAATGTTTGTTACTATGTTTTGCCCATTTTCTAATTATATTGTTCACTTATATATTTTACTGTTGGGTTTTGAGAGTTCTTTATATATTGTAGGTCACAGTCCTTTTGTCATATATTTTCTCCCTGTCTCTGGCCTTTTCATCCTCTTCATTGGGTCTTTTGCAGAGCAAGGAAGTTTTTCACTTTGATGAGGTCCAATTTATTGGTTATTACTTTCTTTATGGGTTGTGCTTTTGATATCATGCCCAAGAACTCTTCTCAGAGCACTAGGTCCTAATGATTTCCTCCTATATTACCTCTAAAAGTTTTATAGTTTTAAGTTTTATGTTTAAATCCGTGACCCATTTGGTGCTAAACACAACACAGTTCTTGTTGAGTTCCATTGTTTTGCCTCAATTGTTGAAAAAAAGATCCTTCTGTTACTGATTTGCTTTTCCACCTTTGTTAGGGACCTGTCTGCCTAGAACTCTTTCTGGGTTCACTGTTTTGTTCCAGTGGTCCATGTGTCTATCCTCCTGCCAATGCCATGCCTTGATTACTCGCCTTAAAATCAGGTTGAGTATTTCCTCTCACTTTAGTTTTCTTTTCAAATTGTTTTAGCTGTTCTAGTCCCTTTAGCATGTGCGTTTGAAAGGGCTGTGAGAACCTATTGCCCAAGTGCCCCAAAAGGTGATACTATGTTAAACTTCCTCCAGCAGTATAGGGAGCTGTTTCCATACACCCACACAATCACTGGCTGCTACCATTCTTTTTCAATCTCGACCTATCTGATAACTGAAAAATTTTATCGCGTTCTTACTTTAAGTTGCATTTCTTTGGTGGCCTTTGCATCTAGGCAGGCAGCCAGAGTTCTGAGATCTCAGGTAGAAAAGTTTGGTACCCTTGTGACATGAAGCTTCACATTTAAGGTTGCAGAAATGTCCAGGAGAAAGCAGACAGGTCTGTGGGACATCCACTGAGGACTCCTTTTCTTCCTTGTTTGTTCTTCTAGCTTCTAGAGGTGAAGTCATCTATCAGCCACATGCGCTCACCCCCAAATTTAAAATCCCTCCACAGAAAATCCCAAATTTACCTTCCAAATACATTCAGAAGTTGACGAGGCCTCACCTCCATGGTCACTACCTGCTGCTCATGCTGCCGTGTTTAGCATCACAGTAGCCTCCGCACAGTGTCCTGACTTCTACCCATGTCCCCTACAATTTGTTCTCAAGCCAGAACCATAGAATTGTGTCTGAAACACAAGTCAGAACCTCTGCTATGCTTGATCCCCTCCCTTCTCACCTGGAATAATCACTGAAGTTGCCATTGAACTGCACAGTCACCGTGCTCAGGTCCCCGCAGGCCCTGCTCAATCACTGCTCAGCCATCCTGGCATCCCTGCTCTTCCCCAGATGCACCCGGAAAGCTGTGCGATCTGTCTGACAGTCCGCTCTGCCTGCAGTGCATCCTGGGCATCTCCATAGCTCACTCCCTCACCTTCTCCCTGTTCCAAGTTGGAACTCCCACCCCAGTGCTCCCTTCTTCTTCACAGCATCCATCACCAACGGACACACTATGTATATTGTACCTGCTTATTTGTTCATTGTTTGTCTCCCTCCCCGGAGGACAGAGATGTTATGTTGTTCATTTATTTACCTAGTGCATTAGCAAATAATACACTGCCTGGCATACAGTGACTACTCAATAAATATCTGATGAATGAATGAATGAATGAATGAACAGCCAACTAGTAATCAACCATGTATTTTAAGCATTTGGGTTGTTTCCAAATTTACAACAAACAATACTAACATAGTTTTGAAGTGAAATGCTCATACATAATCACGATTACTTCCGTAGTATTAATTTCTAAAATTGAATCGCTGGGTTGGGGGGAGTGCCCTTTTAATAGCTTTTGGCAGTTACTTCTCCAGAAAGGCAAAGTTGATTGCCATGCTTACCAGAAATGTGGGAGCGTGTCTTTACCTACACGCTCACCAGCACTGGGTGTTGTCAATTTTAGAAAGTCTTTGCCAAGTTGTTACTTGCCACTGTATACTTAGTTGACTTTTCTAGATGGAACTTTGTGTAACTGGATCCAAAACAACCACTTTACAGCAATTCAGTCTTCCCATGGATGTCTCCTGTAACCGTCCTCAGTAACAGCCAAGAGCAGAACCTGGGGATGTAACCAGCAGAGGCGTGGCCAGGTGTCTGGGCACGGGCTTTCTGGGGGCCTGCCACCTAGTACAGGAAGCACTGTGTTGTTCAGGGAGAGGGCAGAGGGCATGTTTTTGAGATCAGGTTTCTGAATTGTTACTTTTCTCAGCCAGGCTTTGAATGGGAACTAGAGAGCTGACAGCTTAAGGCTTTGTTGTCTTCCAAAGACCTGCCCTACCAATGGTTCTCAAGCTGAGAGCCTCGGACTCACCTAGAGGGCTTGTGAAATGCAGACTGCTGATGCAGCCTGTCTCAGATGGGGCCTAAGAATTTGCATTTTTAACAAGTTTCCAGAAGGGCCGATGCCACAGGTCCGGGAACCTCACTTTGAGAACTGCTGGTCTAGAGGTTTTGGGTTGGGTTTTATTTTTCCCTAGAGTTTTGATGTTTATTTTGTCTTTTTCTCACCAGTTCTTTCCCCGACCCCTTCATGTTGGGTTAGGCACTGGTCTCTGTGTCCCATGGGACCCCCGTCACTGCACTGACCACATAGGAGGCCTGTGCCTCTTTTCCAGGGTCTTTCTCCTCTGTTTGGAGGTGGACCTTAGAGTGACCACGATTTATCTCAGTCCCTTCAGTGTCTTAGGAACTTCCTTCCCAACGCAGAGGCCTTCAGTGAAGGTTCCCGGGAGGAGTGAGTGATTGATCTCCATGGTGACTGCATCAGAATCGTGTGTGCGGACCAGCAGATAAGCACAGGGTAGAGGTTACCTGTCATGTGAAACTTGGAGAACTCTCCCATGATTCATTCTTACTTCCTCTGACCATCATATTCTGAAGCCATAAAGCGGACATTCAGAAACAAAACAGAAAACCAGCCCGGGGGCTTGTTTTACAGGTGAGGAAACTGAGACCCCAAGAAGGGGAGTAACTAACTCAAGATCACACACCTGAGTGATGACACAGGGGAGACTTGAACTCCTAGCCTCCCTAACCGCCTCCTGTGGAGAAGGTAGAGTGAGACGATGAGTGTGGCATGGACTCGGAGCAGAGACTTGGAAGCTAACCTGGGTTCCCACCCATCACAGGCTTCAGACACCTCTCTTCACCTCTTTGGGCCTCTGTTTGCTCACCTGTAGCCTGAGGAGGGTACCCACAGATGCTTTTGTGGGATTAAACAAAGTCACCTGTATGAATGTCTCACACCAGACCTGGCACATGGAGGGCATTTGAGATAGTCCTGCCTCGTGTGGCTCCTGCTGGACCTCCCGGGTACTCACCCCCCTATCAGGGCCGGGGTTCCAAAGGGCAGTGCGGTCTCTGGCCCGGTGAGTCTCATGCTCCAAGAGGAAGACGGGGGAGAAGCTGAAGAACCTCTCCAGTTTTTTCCAGGAAGAACACACACCTGAAGGTGCAGATGGGACCTCATGTGATGTCAGCCCCCGATCACATTTTGTGAACTTCCCTTCCCTCTTCACCACATCCTCCCGGGGTTTTCAGTGTCAGAGCTCAAGTGGGAGGTGCAGGCAGAAGTTAAATATAGAAAGGCACCTACTCATGGTGAAATGCGTGGGCCCAGCCTTGGGTGAGGGGGCGTCAGCACCTGCTAAATTTAGCAACTTAACTTCCTCTCTGGTCCCCTTACATGCCATTATGCAAACAACAATGCTTGTCAGTTTCCCTCGGAGGAAGCCTCCGAGGAGCGAGGGGATAACTCCGAACAAAGCCTGCCAGTTCACTCGGGCCCTCGCCTGGCTGGTCACCTTCTGAGAGAGCTGGGCCTAGAGGTGTTGCTGATGTCACTTTACAAATGAGGACACTGAGCCCCAAAGCGGCTGAGGGACTTGCCCAACATCATCACAGGGCAGAGCCCAGACAGAAGCTCAGGGTTTCACATTGACTCCCATATCAGTTCTTGAGAACCAGCAAGAAAGGGCTCTGGGATGGGTAGCCCAGTGATTGACAAGCAGCACCCGTTCTATGGATGTTCCCCGGCGCCCCGAGCAGTTTGCTCACTGCAGGTGGAAAGCCTGCATGTTCATGAGTCTGAGCAGTGATGGACCAAAGCCTTGTTACTCAAAGAACTGGGGGGTGCCAAGGCCCAAGCCCACACCTGCTGGATCAGGCCTGCATTTTAATAAGATTGCCAGGTGACTCGGGTACATATGTAAGCTTAGCCAGCACTAGCCCAGCGATTTTCAACCTTTTTCATCTCATGGCACACAAACTAATTACTAAAATTCTGTAGCACCCCAAAAAATGTATTTGTTGCCGATCTGACAAAAAATAGGTATAACTGTGATTCATTCACACTGGATGGCTATTGTTGTGTGATGGCTGTTGTCATTTTTTTGACACTCAAAGGGAAAAGAGGTCAGTGCCCCTGACTAAATAGTCAGGTATTGCATGTTTTAAAAATTCTTGAAGTACATTGGGTGAAAATGGCTGCACGAAGTGGGTTGTGCTTACTTAGCCAATTCATGGAATTTTATATTCCAGAAATTTGTTCCTTCGCTCCCTCATTTATTTAGCTGCCACTTACTGATTAACTTCCTCTAGTGAGGCCCCTCGCTAGAATATGGGACAGAAAATAGCCGCTAACACTCCTAAGCATTGGCCGTGTGTCTGGCGAGGCGTTTTAGAGGTACTAGTATTAATTTGTTTAATCATCACAGCAACCCTCTGAGGCAGGTATGTGCCTTTTATAGCTGAAGCAGGCCAGGGAGTTGAGGCAACATGCCTAAGAGCATGGCCCTGAGGAAGTGGTAGTAGAGTCAGGATCCACCCAGGTATCTGGCTCTGAGCCAGGAGGCTCGGCTGCCTCCAAGGATGGAAGAACCAGAGCAGTGTGATGGGGCCAGAGCCCAGGCTCTAGGCCAGAAGGTCTGGAGCGATCAGCTGTACTAGGACTTTGTTTTAACTTTGGCTTTAAGCTACAGAGCCGTTGATTTGCATAACATCTCATGCAGGTCTTATGAGAGCCAGCGGTGCTCTAGTTGGGCAGAGGTGGCTCCCGAGTCCTCCCTCCCCCCAGGTCTTCCCTGGGGCCTTCGTACAGCACAGACTGGGCGCCACTTACAAGGCCAACTTCTTCATTTTGCAGCCAGGGAAGCCAGAGAGTCTTGAGATGCCTTGTCCAAGATCACGTAGCTAATGAAAACAAAGCGAGCTAGGGCTAAGTGGGACAAAGGCGACTGTTCCACACGGGGCCATTCTATTCCAGAGAGCACGTAATTGACTTCAGTAATGGTCTTCCACCGGAAGTCACTTTATTAGGGATTTCCAAATTTTCTTGGGAATTAAGGAACCCCGATGAGGTTGTGTTGACAGCTACAGGCCCTCACACACACACACACACACACACACACACATGCTGTAAAGTTTCAGAGAGTCCTTGAAGCCCAGAAGAAGCCCTTGGGTCAGGAATGCTTGTCCTGCTCTGTGCCTTTGCCAAAGCTGCTCAGGGGGAAGTGAGAGAGGCTCAGAAAGGGATGGGTGACTGGCCAGCCATGGCTGCCAGAGGGTGCCCAGGATCGTCAAGCAGGAAGTCACACATTTCAAACAAACCTCTCTTTACACGCACACCTTCCAGTTGGTGACATTGACTGTCTAGAGCTTTTTGGAGGGTTGGAAATAGTCCCTGTTGCAATGGAAAAGAGAAACTCCTCATTCTGCCTCCGAGCTGAGTGGAGAAGAGAGAGACAAGTGTATGCTGACTGGGGCACGTTGCCTTTGAATGGACATGAGGTTTTTCTAAAGGCAGGTGGCCCTCATGTATGTCTTGGATTCTCTGCCAAGAGAAAAACCACCTCGCTCTGAGGTGCGCAGAGGGATGAGTAGAGTGCTAGAGGCTCCCATGTACATCAGTCCATGGAGATTTCTCAACAGTCACCATGCTACAGATAATGAAACTCAACTCTCAGAGCAGATGGCGCCTGGCACGTTTTCTCTCATTTTTCTTGTCTGGCCAATGAAAACAAATGACCCCAGCCCTCTTAGTACATCTTAGACTGTTGAAGCGAAGAGCCTAGATTTGTTGAGAACCTACTATGTGTCTGGCATTCACCCGATGTTATGGCTTTTTGTTTTCAAAATAGCCCTGCGTTTAATAAGTCAGAGCATTTAGACTGCTCAGACAGGGAAAGCAGTGGGCACAAGGTGACACCTCCAGTGGCTGAGCTGGAAATCAAAGCCAGGGTTGTGTTTCCACGGCCCCATCTCCTCCCTGGCATGCAAAGAGAGCACAAGCAAGACAGCGTGTTGTCAGGCTGCAGCCTCAGAGTGACTCACCTGTGTTGTGGGTTATCTCATGGTGTGACCCAGGGCCTGGCAAGAGACCCCAGGTCAAGAGGATGGAGGAGAGGATGAAAGAGGAAGGAGCCTGGGTTTGTTTCCACTGTGGAGCCCAGAGAGGGCAGCTTTGTCAGCCTCAGGGCATTAGTCACTGCACAAGGTGGGTGGGGGCGTGGGGATGAGTTAGGGCTGTGGGAGTGAGCTAACTCCTACCATGGAAAGACAGCTTGGGCCCCGACTCTGCTGGGAGAATGCAGGGGTGGGGTGGGCTCCCCCTCTCCTGCCTCTGGTTGTTCTGTTGCTCCTCCAGTTTCAGCTGCAGGGAGGAGGGTGGAGGGAAGATGCTGGGGGACAAGGAAAGAGGAAGACAAGAGGCGAAGTGGCTTGCCTTCTTTCTTTGAAGAATCTGGGGCAAGTCACTTTTCCTCTCTGAGCCTCAGTTTTCCCCTCACTGGGTTATCTTAGAAATTAGACGAGATCTCATATGTGAAGATGCTGGGTCAGGGCTGGCCCATGGCAGGAGCCCAGGAATTGGCTCCTCTCTTCTCCATGCTCTCTAGCTGAGCCTGACCGGAGAGAAGGGCACGTCTCTGGCCAGGCCCAGCTGCCCCCACTCCTTCCTGCCTTCTTAGGGGCCTGCTGCCCTCACCAAGGATGCTTCTGCCCACCCAAGGGCAAGGACCACAAGCCATGATAAGTAGCATCTGAGAAGGGGGATGCTTCATGGACATTGAAGCCTCTGAGATGAGGAGACCAAAGTCTCATGCGGGCACAAGGTTGACATGGGTCATGCAGCAGGGGATGAATGCCAGAGCCAGGGCTGGCCCCAGGGCTGCCGGCTCCTGGAGCAGCACTCACATCCAGTTCCTCCTTCTGCCTCTTTGCCTCCTGGGCATCTGTGTGGGTTTGCGCACGGAGTGAGGGCTTACAGAACGTTGTTGGTAGGAATCAGTGAAGGAGGAAATATGAGAGCTCAGGCCTGTGGAGTGACGGCGTATCATTAATATTTGTAGAATGAATAAGTGAATAGGAATGACACCTCGCTCAGGGCCAGGCTCTCTGTACATATTGGTTTTCTTCTTCCCCACTTTTTGCATCCAAAAGTGCTGTTGTGCGTTTGCCCTGCCAGGACTGGAGAGGGAAATGGGCAGTGTCTTCCAGAGCCTTGTTGAGCTTCCCAGGGTCTGTTCCTTCTTCTCCTGACCACGCCAGGTGTGCCAGGTACAGCTGTGTATGGGCAGCATGGAGCTGCAGTGTCCCCTGGTCCTGCCCCACCTGAGTGCACTCATCTGCTTCCTGGTTACCCCACCCCTGTCAGGTGTTGCAGTAGCTCCTTTCTGGATGGCCTTTGAGGCAGAGGCTTAGGGGCCTGGGGCCTGGCAGCACGGGGCATGGCGGGCACACAGTCAGAGTGCCCATGTCTTCATCCCGTCTATGGGCCAGCAGTATGGTTTGACGGACAGAGTATGGGGGAATCGTGAAATCTAGGTTTGTGTACTGGATCTGCCACTTTTTAGCTGTGTGGCCTTAGGCACATTAGTTTAACTTGCTGATCCCTCTTGTCCTCTTTAAAATGAGAATAGACAACTTCCTGCTTACACTGTGGGTGTAGGCGGGAAGGGCTGTCCATGACTGGATGTTGGGGGGCTGTGAAAACACTTTGGAAACATCTGAGTAGTGGTCGTGTGGGAAGGCAGCATTGCTGTCACGGTGCTCTCTCTTCTGGAGCAACCTGGGGAGCAGGACTAAAGAGATGGCCTGGGGTCTTGGCCTTAAGCAGGTCACATGGACTCTGAGAGCCTCCGTTTTTCTCGTCTATAAAGTGGGTGTGATCACCCTGTCCATCTCTTTAGGGTCATCAGCAAGCATATCAGATGATATCAGGAGTCTGTGGTTGAGAAGCACTTTGTAAATATTGGGTGGGTTTGGGCACAGTGGCGGGGAGGGTCTGAGGAAGCCCAGACTTCCTTCCAAGAGCAGCAGATGGGGGCTGGGCACCTTGAGTCTTTCCCTTATGAGCAGAGGGCACATTACAAACCCTGCGAGCCTCGGTGTGCTCATCTGAAGAGGGACTTGTGCCCAGACCCAGTGCTCAGTGGGCGGTCGCTGGGACAGCCTGTCATCCGGTTGCCTCCGTCACAAAAGGAGTAGCCACAGGGGTGGGGCCTCCCTCCCCGGGCCACCACTGCTGAGGACAACAGAGCCTCTGACCTCACTCAGCTCCGGCCAAAGTGCTCCCCCAGCTCCAAGTGCTTCTCTGAAACAGCCTGGCTTCCTGGAGTTCCCCGGCACCGCGCCCGGGCACGTGATCTCTGGCTCACGATGTTGAAATCCTGCTCCAGGCTGCCCGGAAAGCCCCTGCGGCTGAGGCTGGGCAGGGCAGCGAGGGTTCCTCGGGTCTGGCCACATGGCCATCTATTCGGGTTCTCTTTTCAGACGTTCCTGTTTCCTCTCCAAGGAGTAGTGGGCGGGCGGCTGAGGGAATTCGGGCTTCCGGTGGCTGCGAGGTTATTGCAAGCACATATCATCATGTGGACGCTCTGTTTGGGGAACTGCATGAGATGCTGTGGTTTAATGGCACCGTGGTCCATCCCCAAACCAGCGAAGACGCTGGAATCCACCGTCTGTGGAGCCGAGTGCTGATGCGGCAGATTCCCGCTCACAGGTTTCTTTACGCTGTTCGTAGGGCAAAGGAGGGCAGCGAGCTGACGGTTGGGGCAGTGACTGTGAGACCTGACAGCACTGGCTCACAGGCTGCCAGGAGCTTTCCCCATGGTACTGGTGAGGACCCCGAGGCACTGGGAGGGGAATGACCAGCACAGTTCATAGACAGCAGAACCTCAGCTGGAACCCAGGGCTGTCTGGCCACAGAGCTGCTGGTCTCAGCCAGGGTTAAAGAAGGTTAACCATTCTTAGGACATTTTGTATTCTTCTCCATGACTTTATCAGGGTTTGTTTAAATTTTAAAAAAAAGTTTCTTGTGCCCCTTAAGCCTTCAAATTGACTTGATGCACTGAGAGGATGTGCCAAGTGCTCCTGGCACAATGCCAAGGTCCCCGCCTGGCGGGCCAGCTACTCCTTCCCAGGGTGAGGCCTGGGACAGTGGGACAGGCCTGCTCCAGAGGGGGTGTCCACTCCACTGGCAGCCGACAGAGCAGGCCTGGGCCAGAGCAGGTGGGAGAGGATCTGCCTTTCTGAAAGGTGGCCGATGCCGAATTTGAGTCTCAGTGTGACCGGCTGTGACCTTGAACTAATCACATGCCTGAGCTTCTTGGTCCTCTGCAGGCACATCCTGGATCTCAGTCCTTCTTCACAGGTTACAATGGCATGGAAGAGACAGAGTGGGAAAGGTTCCAGCACAAGTGGCATGAGGGACATGCCAGGGCAGGTTAATGACACCTGCTATATTTAGGACCACAGAGCCTCACAAATCTCTAAGTCATTTCCCCATAAAAAAATAAAACATAAAAACCAAATCCTTTTCCAAAAATATCTTCCTCTCCAGTTTTGTTTGCCATAAGCCTGAGGGCCTCATGGTCACCAGGGCCTTGAGTTAAGGCATTGAGGGCGCTGATTAAAATGCAGTTGTTACCCAGAAATGCTGGGGTGAGTTGCACCCCACCCCCTGCTTCTGTTTGATTAGCTGTGTGACTTCAGGAAGTCATTTCTCTCCTAGGAGCCTTTGTTTCTCCATCTGTAAACCAAGGATGTTAAAGCAAATGTGTGGCTGTAAGCAGGACTTTTTAAAAAAAATCTTTGTTGTTGCAAGTATTATAGATGCCCCCTTCCTTCCACCCCCATTGATCCCCTCCTGCCCACTCCCACCCCGTACTCAGGCCTTCTCCACACTACTGTCTGTGTCCATGGTTTATGCATTTGGTTAATCTCTTCCCGCCCCTCCCTGTTCCCTCTGAGATTCATCAGTCCACTGCATTCTTCCATGTCTCTGCTTCTATTTTGTTTGTTAGTTTATGTTGTGCCTTAGATTCCACGTATAAGTGAACTATTTGGCTTTCTCTGGCTGGCTTGCTTATTTCGTTTAGCGTAATACTCATCAGGTCCCTCCATGCTGTTTCAAAGGGTAAGAGATCCCTCCTTTTTACGGCTGCATAGTATTTCATAGTGTAAATGTACTGCAGTGTTTGTATCCCCTCATCTACTAATGGGCACTTGGGCTGTTTCCAGATCTTAGCTATTGTAAATAGCGCTGCTATAAACATGGGGGCGCAGGTATTCAATGGCTACCATCAATAAATCAACAAACAACAAGTGCTGGCCAGGATGTGCAGAAAGGGAACCCTCGTACACTGCTGGTGGGAATGCAGACAGGTGCAGCCATTATGGAAAACAGTGTGGAATTTCCTCAAATAATTAAAAATGAAGCTGCCATTTGATCCAGTGATCCCACTCAGAGGAATATATCCTAAGAAGCCTGAGACACCAGTCATAAACAAGACTCTTTCCACGGTGCTCAAGGGTTAGGGGACAACAGATGAGTCAATGGGCCTTGTAGCCCAGGTGACACAAGGCTGTCAAGGGCCCTTTGGAGACACAAAGATGCACCAACCGAGGCTGGGAAAGTCAGAGACTTTCGTGCCAAACATAGGGTCTCATCTGAGACATGAAGGATGGCTTGGCCAAGAAAAAAGGGGTGGCGGGGAGCATTGTCAGCGATGGGAACGGAAGAGGCACCACTCTGAGCTCCTCCCTAGGCAGACTATAGCTCAGTGCTCCAGAGAAACCCACCAGTATTGACTGTTCACTCCACTCTGCAGATGAAGAAGCTGAACTGAGGTCATTAGACAGCTTACCTGAGGTCGCCTAGCTGGGAAGTGAGCTTTCATCCAGGCCAATCAGTTCCCAGAGTCTATGCTCACGGGTGGGCACCCACACCCAGGATCTGGGAGCGGGGGGCCATGTTTCTCAGAGGACACAGGCAAGGGTGGAGAAGGCCTTGCTTTGTGGTTGGTGTCTGGTGGCTAGGTGGTGGTGGGCACCAAGGTCTGAGAAATGGGGGGTGGGTAGAGCTTAGAGCAGGGGTCCTCAAACTACGGCCCGCGGGCCACATGCGGCCCGCCGAAAACATTTATCCGGCCCGCCGGGGCTTTTTGCTGCCGCTGCCTGTCCTGCTTAGCAGCCGACTCGTCCCGGGCCCGCAGTTCGCATGTGTGGAATGTCTGAGGGACAGTGAACTGGCCCCCTGTTTAAAAAGTTTGAGAACGTCTGGCCTAGAGGATCAGCCTGGGGGGACAGAAGGCCTCAGCCAGCCACTACCTCGACCTATCTGTATAGAGAAAGAGCCAGCATCCCTTCTGGTCCTTCAGTCCTTGCCTTAAGGCTTCACTCTTCTGATGGGTGTTATAACACCCTAATTGTGCGGGGGACGCTGCTTTCGGTGTGTTTCCTCCTTTGGACTCTGAGCTGCCCGAGAACACACACGTGGTCTTCTCCGTGTCTTCCCCCTGGACGTTCAGGGCCTCAGAGTCATGAGATGTTTACTGAAGGAAGCAAAAAAGATGTGCCTGGGTCCTAGTACTGCCTTTGCGCAGGGTAAATGCTCCCCGAGTATTTGGGGCATGGAATGGCAGCATGTTGTTCAGCCTCCATTTCCCAGATCAGAAAGTGGGGTCCAGAAAGATGAATTTTCTCAAGACTCCTGTTCGGGTGACACAGCGCTCCTGAGTTGCCCCGTTTCCTTGGGCGAGAAGGTTCTGGGTAAGCAGTATGCCGCCTCCCTCTTCTTGAAGCCAGGGAGCCTGGCCATCCCTAGGACCCCACCCTCTCCTGGCCCATCCACCCTTCCAGGGAGCGCTGGGCATTTGGTATTTTGCCTAAGGAGCTTGGCCTGTTACCTCACCCATAGGAGACACACCTTTCGAGGTTCTGGAGGAAGGCGAGGCTGTTTGAGCATCAAGGGGGACCCAGCTGAGAACGGGGTAGCGGACTCTGTCTGGTTCCCTGGAACGGCTGCGGTGGAGGCCTTCTGCCTGGGCACTCGTGGCTTCTAGCAGGGTGGGATCAGAATTCGGCGACCCTCAGATTGCCTGGAGCATGAAAGGCTGTTGTGATAACCATGGCCTCCCAGACACCCTGCGTGTGCTGGCTGCAATGCTGCCTCACCAAGCGGGGGAAGGTGTCTCTTCAGAGGCTGTGGCTCCCCGCACAACCTACAAATCATTTTTTTAATGAGTTGTCACTTGGACAATGGGGCTAAGTCTGGGCCCTGATTTAGTGTTGTTGCCTCCCCCTTCC
>NW_006289819.1:1446840-1453830 GCF_000327345.1 Myotis davidii | reverse complement strand
CCACCCTCTCCTGCTTGCTTTCTTCTCTCTCCAGCCTCCACTTACTGGAAACAAAATCAGTGCATGAATGGCAGGGCGAGAGGGAGGCATGGAGACAAAGAGAAGGCTTTGTCTGGCGGTGAATTTTGATAGCATGTGGGTGGCGGGAGCGTGCAGACTTCCTTCATCTGCCTGTCACAGAGCTTGCCTGGTGTTGGAGGAGGAGAGATGGGTGTAACCCTCTGGCAATGCCTGGGTCCCCAACTGCGGGGAAGGGCAGAGCAGTAGCAGGTTGCTAGTTGGGGGAGGGTGGTGAGCAGAGTCTGGATGCTTCTGTTTTAAAGCAGTGAGCTCACGTGTGGATGATGCTGGCCAGTGTGGGCTCCCCTCCTCGTGACGCCCCACACTCCCACACCACGGTCTCTCAGTTTCCCAATATTTAGGGTACACTCACTCCTTCCTCCTCATGGATTAAACCAAACTAGAGAAGTGAATCCTCAGCCCCACCCCCATCTGCATTGCCATCTTTCTCATCATCATTACCGTCTCACATCACCATCACCATCACCGTCATAGCCAGCATTTACGTATCACCTATTGCATGTCAGACGCCACTAAAGTGCTTCTAAGTGTGACAGAATCTCCCATACAGTAGGTGCTGAATAGAAATGAATTGCAACAGACTGTTTCTACGTTGTTGATAACTTATTGGGCAAGATGATATACCTCTCTGGGCCTCAGTTTCCTCATCTGCCAGATGGAGATAATAGTACTTTCTATAAAGGGTTGCTGGAGGTGTCAATGTGTTAAAGCACATAAAATGCTTGAAAGAGGTCATGGGTTAGCGCACTGTTCCTGGTCCTGTTGGAGGACACTGGTGGGCAGTATTTGATACTGGAAAAGGGGTGCATTTGGTGTGACAAACATTCTACCCACAGAAAGCTTGCCCTGAGTGCCCTATAAGCACCTTCTTTTAAAACAAAATTTATTAAATATATTGGTGTGACATTGGTGAGTAAAATTATATAGGTTTCAAGTGTACAGTTCTATAATACATCACCTGGTTATTGCACTGCGTGGTCGCCACCCAAAGTCAAGTCTCCTTTTAACAGCATATATTTGCACTCCAAAAACCATCATTTCATCATGTTTACTGCCTGCAGCCATAAATTTGCTTTTTTCTCTGCATTCCACGTCTCACCCAGTGCCATCAGCCACCACCCTTGTCGGTGGATATGGGCTGCAGTGACCCTTTTCCTCTATTCTTCCCTCTGTCCTTAATACCCATCCCAGTCCCGAGGGCCAGTACCATTGTTTTGCCCCTGAGTGTTTCTATTGAGTCTCCCTGCTGCCCACCCTGCCTGCCCAGCCTCCCTCAGGCTCCCCTTCCCTTTGGAGCGTTGTGGCCACCTCCTCTCTAGCCTCTTGGCCTCTGTCTCCTCCTTCCCAGGCTGCCCTCTACCCAGGTAGCCCAGAGGGTCTTTCTGAGTCACAGATATAGCCCATATCTCTTCTGCCAAACACCATTCAGTGAAAACAAGTGCTCAGTCATCAAAATGCATAGTGGCCATTCGCTATGTCCGACACCAGCCCAGATCCTGAGCACAGGAGGGGATGGCTGGACACATTTGCCAAGAGGCCACTCCTTGATATTCACTGAATGAATGTTTGTCGTTTGCCTTCTCTGGGCCAAACACTGTGCCCTGCACATGTCAGTTGGCTCCTTCATCCTACCTGTGAAGATGGTATCACTGTTCTATTTTGCACATGTGGAACGGAAGCCCTGAGACGTCCACTGGTTGCCCAAGGCCACAGCCGGCATGTGTGGTAGAACCTCCATTCTGATGCCATGGTCTCTGAGGCTGAAGGAGTCATCCACTCACTGCAGCAGGTGACAGAGGACCCAGTGGGCCTGCTGGGTGCAGCCTCTACTACCTGTCCAGAAAGGGAATGAGGGGTGATGTGGGAGCTGTGGTGGGATTGAGTCTGAAGAATAGATCTGGGGGCAATGGGGACAAAATTGTATCTCCACCAGCCATGAGGGAGAGAGGAGCCTGGGCCAGGGGCAGAAAGCATGAGCTGGGGGTGGATTCTGCAGCCCCTGAGATCCAGATACCCTATGCCAGGTGATGGAGAGGGACTGGGCCAAGACAGAGTAGGGCAACTGGAGGAGGTAAGGATGAGGATGAGGTAGACTGGGACATGGAGTAAGGCCATGGGTAGAATCTCCACCCTCCACTGTCAAGCTCTTTGCTTTTTACAGTAATTGCCTTTTAGTACCTGGGCGTTGGGCAGTTGACTGGGAGTGTTGGGTTTCAGAATCCAAGAACATCCCATCCCTTGGTTCTCCCTTGGCGTGTGTCCTCGTCCTCCTCCCTCCTGCCCCCATCACGTGGCCTCAGCACTGCTCCTTGTGGCCTGCTGTCCAGTGCAGCCAAGTGAATACCAGCAACCCCAGAGAACAGCAAGCTTGGGTCATCAGGGATCAGCATGAAAACTCATTGCCACCCATTTCCTCCGTGTGATTGCCCAGAATGCTCTGAACTGCTTTGTGTTTGCAGGATGAAGCTTTGCTTCAGCCAGTTTGTTTATTTCGAGAAAGGTGCCGGCTCCCTGGTCTGCACCGGGCCCCAGGCTGAGTCCTGGTGACTCTGGGGAATAGGCAGGCTGGGGTGCCCTTGCCTTCTGTGGGGGCTTAGAACCTGTGCCCCCAGGGGGCTGCCCTGTGCCCCCTGCCCATACCCACCTAACTCAGCGGTGGCTCTCTGGAGAAGAAAGGCTCTGGACAATATAACCTGCTGTGCTTGGAGCAGAGGTTCTGTGGAGGAGTGGCCAGGCCTGAGTGTGGGGGGAGGGGAGGTCTGGTCCTAGAGCATGGTGCTTCCGGGTCCAGGAGCTGCCTGATGGGGAGTGGGCAGAGCTGTAGAAGGGACTTGGGCGACTTGCTGACCAGGTATAAAGCTCAGCAGGAGCAAATGGTGGCACCCTGCAGAGATATGGGCTCAGGTAGGGGTTGGGGGAGTGAGGGTGCACAGAGCCGTGCAGTCCTCAACTCCTGGCCTGGCCCTTCCTCACCCATCCTGCCCCTGGCGGCTTTCCTTGCTGCTGAATGGCCCCATGAGCACCAACACCAGCAGGCCTTTCCTTGGCCACCTCCCTGGCACCTCTGCCTCTCAGTCCTGTCTGGGGGCTTTGTCTCTGCATGCTGCCCTCTGCTAGCTCACAGGGTTCCTCAGTTCAAACCTCAGGTTCTTCATTTCCTAGCATTGTGACCAGGGGCAAGTTGTTTAACTTCAGGCTCCATATCCACAGGACAGGGGGGAGAATAGCTCCTATCTCCGACAGGGACTGTTAGGGATACAGCAGTCAACACAGAGCCATTGGAAAAGCACCACTTCAACACATCCCTCCCGTCTTCCATGACCCAGTTGGAGCCCCGCCCTGGCCCTTTGGTCCCCTTTCCCCAACTTCCTTCATTGTCTCCTCTGCATAGCCTGGCCCCATGCAGAATCCTCTCACTGCTCCCTCTGCTCATGGCTATCGGTCTCTGCCATTGCCTCAGACCTCCTGGAGGACCCGGACCACATCGTGTTTCTTCTCCATCTCCCTCAGATTCCCAGAATGTCTCGTTCAGTGCTGGACCCTGCCACAGAGAAACACTGTTGAGTGGACTCATTTCCTTGCCTAACCAGTATTTATGGAGATTTTTTTTTTAATCCATCTATTGCTCATGATAAATTACCCCAAAACTTAGCACTTAAAGCATTAAACATTTCTGACTCAAGGTTGCTCATGAGACTGCAGTCAAGATGTTGGCCAGGGCTGTGGCCATCTGAAGGCTCGACCGGGGCTGGAGGACCTGCTTCATGGCTCCTCACATGCCTGGCATGCCAGTGCCAGCTGTTGGCTGGGACCCAAGTTCCTCCCACATGGGTACCTCCACAGGCTGCTCGAGTACCTCCTGATATGGCAGTTGGCTCCCCTGAGAGATTGATCCAAGAGAGAGCAAGGTGGAAGCATGTTTTGTTTTTGTTTGTTTGTTTGTTTGTTTTTATGACTAAGCCTCAGAAGTCACACTGTCTTTTCCATGGTGTCCCATTCGTTACACAGGTCAGCTCCTTTCAGTGTGGGAGGACTGTCTAGGGTGTGAACACTCAGAGGTGAGGATCACAGGCTACCACCAGCACCTACCATGTGGTGAACTGATTTTTCTGTACTGTTCACTGCCGAACATGGAGCCGCAAAGCTCACAGGTTCACAGGGACTCGTGGGACGCTGGATGGCTCAGGGCTTCGGGCAGGGCACCTGCCACTGTGGGAGGTTGGAATGCTGGCCAGGTTGGTGGCCTGGAGCTTCTTAAAGACAAAGAGGCCCCTCAGGATTAAGACGCAGGATCCTATTCTCTTGCATCAGTGCCTTTATCCTGCTTCCTCACTCATTCAACCAACACTCAGTGGCACCTACCTGCCCTCTTGACTGCTGTGCATGGCTGCATCTGTTTTCCCAGTCAGACCTGTCAGAAGAGGGGCGGGGTCATTCCAGGAGGTAATGGATGCTTTGGCCCTGCAGGTGTGCAGGTGCTTGCTGCATAGCCACTGGGCACAGGTGCCACCCAGGGGAGATTCTGATGCCCACTTTCTTTTTGATATGTCTGCAGAGGTTGGGCCCTTGCTCCCCTTCGCAAACACACCCAGACCCCCTGCAGAAAGCCTCAGCTCACCCCATTTAATGCCCTGAATGGGGCTCTGATCTGTGCAAGCTGTCTTTTGCACACACACCCCTGCAACCTCCCACCTGTAGGGGCTAAGTGCCCGGAATCCTGGCTTCCCGCCCATGCTGCCCACATCCCACTTGGGAGCCTTCCCCTGCTAATCAGGACCATTAGAGGCCTCCTAATGCCACCTGACCTCAGGCCTGTGATAGGCCCTAAGCCCTGCCCATGCATTATTAAGGTGCAGAGAGCATGAGAGAGCCGCTTGGATGCATTTCACCCCCCGTCCCCCGTGCATTCATTTGCAGCATTTGTATCATCCCTCTGGTGGCACAACACCCCCCTCTAATCTGCCCTGGGGTGAGTGCTGATTGGGGAGCTGGTTCTCTGGGTACTGGTCACCTGCAGCAGGAGGAGCCAGCAGCATTGATACCAGGGATGCCAGGCTGGGCAGGCCTGGCGTGTGCAGGTCAGGAAGGGGAATAGGTTCAAAGGTCAGCTCATCTCCTCACTCTGCAGGGAAGGGGCCCAAGGCTCGAGGAGGGAAGGATTAGATTTCAAGGTCACAGTGAGGGAGGACAGAGGTCCCCACCACTGAGTCCTCCTTGAACCAAGGCCTTAGACAAGGCCTCTCCACGTGGACAGAGGGGAATTCTGTGCAGGAGCGGCCTTCCTGGCCTCCTAAGGGGCCCCAGGAGAAAGTAAGGTGAGAGCTCCCTATCCTACAGTTGCATTTCCTGAGGTTAAAATTGCTCATCCCCGAAGGGCTATAGGACATTGGCCTGGTCAGTTACCCTTTCTTGGCCTTGGTGTCCTTATCTGAATGTGGGCACAATGATTCCTGCTTCCCTGCCTCCCTCCCCAGGCTGGCATGAGGCTCAAGAGCAGCAGTGTATGGGGGGGACACTGAAAACTCACGGGACATTTCCATTACGTCGAAAGCAAGAACAGAGCTCTTTCCTGGTCTCCAGCACCTTTCAACGCAGAGTAAGCGATTGGGCTGGATGACTGTAGTTAAGTTGAAATAATGAGAGGGATGGGGACAGTGGCTGTGAAGCCCCGAGGATTATAATATTCAGGAGGCCTGGTCTCAGTCCAGCCCTGTTACTTACAAGCTAGTGATCTCAGTCATGGCCCTTCTTCTCCCTTGCTTCTCTTCACTTTCTGCTTCTGTAAAATGTGTAGGGCATTGGGAGGGAGGGGTTAGAACTCTGCTAAGAATATCCCAGCTCTAAAGTCATTGGGGGCTCATTCAGACTTAAAGGTAAATGACTAAAATCAGGTCCTTTTTGAACAGCAAGTTGGGGAAAGGGATTCAGAGCCCTGGGAAGTCCTGGGAGCTGGAGGTAGAAGGAGCAGACGAGGGCAGTGAGGCTAAGCTTTGCCAACTCTCTCTTCTCTCCTGGGGGCCAGTGCCTTCTCAGTTTCTTTCCCATTTTGCAGACAAGTAAGCTGATTTATGGAGAGTGGAATCAGTTGCCTCAAGTCACAGAACCAGGATGAGGGATAAATGGGCCTCAGTCCACCCAGTCCCTGAAATGTGGTGTCGGAGTAAATGGCCAGGAAGGGAAAGGGGCTGCCAATGGCCGACCACCCCTGACCTCTGTGGGTTCTCTGAAAAGTGTGTCCTGTCCAGGAGCTCATTTCCTTCCCGTAGTCCTGGGAGGTGGGTGGGTTTATTATCTCCATTTTACAGATGGAGGCACTGATGCTTGGGCAAGTGAGCCGAAGCCCTGAGGGCGGTGGAGCCAGTGTTTTGCTTTTCCTTGTTCCTGGATGGCTTGGCAGAGGAGCCCTAGTCAGTGTGGGGGGCTGAGGCTGAGAGCGAGACTATAGAGTCACACAGAGGCCAGTGAGGCGGCCTGCAGCAGCTGCCCTCTATGCAAACGTGGCAGAGAAACCCCCTGCTTCCCCTCCCTGTGACCCCACACTGTGCCTTGTGACACCTTCACCGCAGCAGCTGCCCTCACTCTAGGCCTTGAGTCCCAGACCACACCAGTTCATGAGAGCCGTGCCCGCCCCCAGGTGAATTCCCCGAGTCCATCTGGAGGCAGTCACCACCCTCGCAGATCTGGCTGAAGAAGGCAAAAAAGGCTGGCCCTTGAAGCCAGCCCTGCGGTCAGGTGCCACCAGAAGCATCCCCAGCCACATGCCGTGTCACTCCCGGGCCCAGTCTGAGCCTGTCAGTGGGGGATTGGATTAGAGAGAGTCCCTCACCTATAGAGACAAGTCCAGCCTTACCCAGACACCTCGCCCTCTGCCCTGCCTCTGCGCCTTTGCTCCTCCTGTTTCCTTCCCCC
>NW_006289819.1:1430324-1446783 GCF_000327345.1 Myotis davidii | reverse complement strand
TTCCCCCTTCCCCTCTCCCCTCTCACCCATGCTGACACCACTGCAGAGCCAGCACTGAGAGCCCCTTCCCTGGGTGTCCCCGCCCTTACAACACTGCTCCTGCCTCTGATGAGTGTCCACTCCCCACCAGGCTGGGCACTGCCTGGGTCGAGGCTAATGGATTTGTGTCCGGCTCTGGACTGAGTGCTTTACACACACATTTCCCTGCATCCTCACCACCTAGAACAGGGGTCCTCAAACTTTTAAAACAGGGGGCCAGTTCACTGTCCCTCTGACCGTTGGAGGGCCGGACTATAGTTTAAAAAAACACTATGAACAAATTCCTATGCACACTGCATATATCTTATTTTGAAGTAAAAAAACAAAACGGGAACAAATACAATATTTGTATTTGCATGTGGCCCGCGGGCCGTAGTCTGAGGACCCTGACCTAGAAGGTAGAGGCACTTCTTGTTCTTACTTTACAGATGGAGACCGGTGCTCAGAGAGGTCAAGTTCCTTGCCCGAGGTGACACAGCTCCAGGTGGGAGAGTTGGGATAAGGAGCTGAGAGTCTGTCTGCAGACACCGTAGCTGGGAATAAGACTGGCTCTGCAGTCAATGGGGTCTCATTCAGACTAAAAGGTAAATGACAAAAATCGGGTCCTTTTTGAACAGCAAGTTGGGGAAGGATATTCAGAGTGCTGGGAGGCACACGGGACCTGGAGGTAGGAGGGGATGAGCCTTTTGTTACTACGGCCAGCAGAGCACAGATGTATTAAGATCAGTAAGTGTCAGATAAATGTTTGCTCAAGGACTAAGACAGTGGGACTCCCCTGCAGGCATGCTACAGCTCTGGGCCCTGCCCTCCTTACCCCTTGTGCTCCCCAGGCACAGGCCGGGCCTCCAAGGTGCCACTCTCCGTGCGTGGGGCTTTGGCTCAGGAACACTCCTCCCAGCAGTGTTATGGGCTCAGGGTGGTTATACCCACTTTGCACAAAGAAAACTGAGGCCCAGTAAGGGGTGATCAATGGCCCGGCAGCACCAGCAGGAAGTAGGAGGAGGCCTCTGTACCAAAGCCATCGGCTGCCTCTGGCCTGAGGTGAGGAGGTGAGGGTGGCACAGGGCAGTTGGCCAACTGCACCTCACCCCCCAACACCCGCCCCCGTCTCTGAGAAGAGAGGAAACACCAGGCTGTGGGGGATTCCTCTGCCGGCGCCGCACCCCTCGGCCACTTCCTCTGGATACTCTCGTTTTCTTTGTCACTTGTTTTAGTTTCTGCTTTTCTTCCCTCGTTCCTTTTTTTCACAGCCACTTTCATTTCCGCCTGTCAGTGTCTCCCCCACCCCACCCTCACCCATCCTTCCGCTTGGCCCCCCATTGCCCTCCTACCACCTTGGGATCCCCAGTGGCCTGGCCTGCCTGGGCCTCAGTTCCTGTAGGGGTCCTGGCTGGGGTGGGGGTCAGGGGTAGGAAGGGGCTAGCACCCTGCCTCTTCCCCGCAGTGGGAAAGCCGAGGTGGCTCTCACCTGGAAAGGAGAGGCAGGGGTTGCGAGTCCCCCAGCCACTCTGGCCTCAGGCTCCTCATCTGTGAAATGAGTAAGAAAAACAACCTCAGAGCATGGGAGGAGAAAAAGAAATGACACATGTGAAGCTCAAATAACTAGTATTTAGAAAAACTCGGTAAGTCCCAGTCTGTGTCTTCAGGATCTGCCTCCGCGTTCCGTCTCCTAGGGCTGTGTCCATCCCCAACACCTCTTCCCTGGGCCCACGCCTGGCCAGAGGCAAAAATTGCCACCCGTGCCTCTGGCACTGAGCACCAAGGCCTGCAGGGAGACAGTCTGAGAAAGGAGGAGTGCACGGTCAGCTATGGCCTCTGGGTCAGCACAGCTCTCTACCCAGAGCAGGAGTCTCCTCCACCACGCCCAGCACATGGGCCTCCTTCCTTGCTGACCACCAAGGGCAAGGGGCTTGGTACTGCCCAGGGCAGCCCATCGAGTGTCAGACAGCTCTGCTCGCTGGAAAGTTATTTCCTCTAATGAGCTGAGACGGACCTGCCTTCACTTCCATTCCCAAAGGGACCGCTCTCCTCTCCCCCTTTGTTTCAGTGTTTGAACAGTGCACTTGGGCAACTCCAGACTTGCCCTAGTCCCTCAGCCCCAGCCGAGGGGCAGTATAGCAGAATGGTTAAGCTCCTGGACTCTGGAACCCAGCTCCCTCAGTTCAAATCCTGGCATGGCCCCTTGCTACCCATGTGACACTGTGACCTCTGTGCCCCAAAGAGGGCAACTGTTGGACTTCTGTGAGCAGATGTATAGCACCCTGGCATAATATAAGCACTTGGTAAATTTCACCTGCTACCATTACTCTTGTTCAAGACCAAACATCCACGATTCTTTTTTTTAAATCGAGGTATAATTAACATAACATTTTTTAATTTCAGGTATACAGCATGATTTGGTATTTATATAAGTTGTGAAATGATCACTACAATACATCTAATTAATATCTGTCACCATACATAGTTACACTTTTTTTTTTCTTGTGATGAGAACTTTAAAGATCTACTCTCAGCAACTTTCAAATGTGCAATACAGTGTTAACTACAGTCGCCATTCTGTATATACATCCCCAGAACTTACTCATCTGGTACCTGGAATTTTGTACCTTTTGACCATCTTTCCCCAACGCTTACCCCTCGCAGTTATTAACAGCAAACACCATTCCCAGATCCCTTCCGAGCTGTGGTGGCTGCTGGGTTCTACGGGGCAATTTCACTCTTTCAACTTGCAGACATGTGTGAGACATGAAAAGGAAAAGTTTAGGTTTCAAAATATGAAAACAGCTGATCAAAATGCTCAGTTTAGTTAACACAGTCACATGTGATTGTTCGGTTGGTTTTTGTGAAAATGGCCTCCCTCTGGGGGTCCCAGGGTTTCGCTTTGCCGAGGTTCCCGGTCACGACGATTCTGAGAAGTTGGAGCCCACCGTCAAGCTTAGGAGTTATTCGTGGCAAACAATTTCAACAGCAAAATTATTTTTTTTAAATCAAGTTTTATTCACTCAAAGATTATATTCCGAGTGGGATGTGTTTTATATAACGTGGGAGAGAGGCCACCAAAAGTCACAGCGCCTGCATCTGAAAATGGCCCTAAGACAGGCCACTTCGTCTCTAGGGCCCTGGCTCTTCACTTGCGGATGAGAACAGTACACCTGCCTCTCAGGGCTGTGCAACCTCGCCTGGTCTCGGGTGTGTCTGCTGGTCTTTGGAGGACTGTTGGGAGAAGGGACAGAGGCCTGGCGACTACGGCTTCCCACACAGACCCTGGCTTGTTCGCTTTATTTACTGGTACTGTTTATCTGGATCTTGGGTCCAGGCAGCAGGACCATCAGCAGCAGATAATGGTTTGGGCTTTGGGTGGTTCTGAGACTCTCAGTCAGTTCCTCCGCTGCTGCGTCAGGCAGTTCGCACTAGCCCTTGAAGTCAGCCGACCCTCCCTGGCAGTAGTAGGATTCGGCCGGGAGAGATACCTCTGCTCTCTCACCTCTTGGCAGCTTTTTCCACCATCTCTTGATATTGGGAGAGGCTTGTGCCGAGTGGGAAACACCGACATTCACAAGTAGAGCATTGCTGTCCCTCCTGAATGTTCTGGGTCCAGGGATGCCATTGACAGGGTGAGGGGTGCGTCGTATATGCCCACTCTGCCTGGGGTGGGCTGTTTCATACAAAAAGGGTAGAAAACACTGAGTCCTGGATTCCAGTTCTCATCCACTTGCTGTGGCACTTTGGACAAGTCACTCGGCCACTCTGAACTTGAGTTCCCTGCTCTGGTAACGGGGAAACAAACAGCTGGCCCACCCCTTCCCTGGGCCGATGTGAGGCTGTGGGTCAGAACGTTCGGCAGACCGTCATTGGGAAGCTGCAGGCGGAGATGCTCACGCTGTCTTGGCATGAGCACCCTCCCTAAGCCCTTCACTGACTTCTACTCGCCCAGCCTGACTCCCACCCCCACCTGGCCCAGGCTTGGGGGTCGCCCCATGGAGGAACAGAGCTGTCCCACCTGAGATTGCGCTCAGGGCCTCTGATAAGACCCAGCAGGTGACCTCAGTGCACCAGGGGTCAGCACCTCTGTTTGCACTCATAAATCCAACAGCTCCCCCTTATCCCTCGAGAGAAGCCTTTAAAAGTAGAATGAGGCAAAACTGAATTATCACCAGGAAAAAAAATGCATCTCACAGATTAGCTAAAAATAGTCATTTCTACTGTTCCCTCCTGCACATGCCCATAAACAAAGACACGGGTTTGTTACACCAGAGAAGGCCTTTTAAGTGATCCTGGGGAACCAGCCTGTGCCAACTGAAACCAGAGAGGTTCAGTGACTTGCCCAGGCTGGCACAGAATGTGTGCGTGTGGGCTCAGACCTCTGATTCTTTACGTGGCACCAGATGCCTCAATGCTTCACGCCTCAGTGCCCGGGCTCTGCTCCCTTTGCCCCTTACCCGCTCACAGACTGTGATGTCAGCTCAGAACAGGACACCTCCCATCTCCATAGTATTCCTGAAAGGGCCAGGGAGGGTAGGTGTGGCCAGGTGTTCTGGAACCTTCTGAGTGATCGAGGCAAGGCTCTGCTCTCAGGTCCTCAGTTTTCCCATCTGCAGAATGGTGCTCTGGATGGGCATTTGTATCCTCTGTACTTGGCAGCAATCGTCACGCCTGTCCTACTGTTCATTCGGTTCCAGGCTTCACATGGGAAGGCAGCCCCCTTTCCCCAGGGGAACCAGCCTCAGCAGCTGTCCTCGGGGAGGATCTCGGGGACAGTGTTCTGGTGGGGTGAGAGCAGAGTAGGCACGCTTTCTGCCTCAATTGTATGTCTGTGTTGTAGACTAAATGTGTTCCCACAAACTCGCCTAATAAATGTGATGGCATTAAGAGGTGGGACCTCTGGGAGACGATTAGATCACGTGAGTGGAACCCTCATAAAAGGAGTTAGTGTCTTTCTAAAGGGGACTCAGAGCTCCCCTGTCCCTTCCACCATGTGAGGACATGGCCAGACGATGGCCAACTATGAACCAGGAAGTGGGTCCTCAGCAGACACTGAATCTGCCAGTTCCTTGATGCTGGACTTCCAGCCTCCAGAATTGAGAGAGAAATTTCTGTTGTTATCAGCCACGTGGTCTGTGGATCTCTATTACAGCCGTCCAGGGGACTATAGCAGTTTGCTGACTGAGAGTGGCTTTGGAAGGTGACAGTGGATGGTGGTGGGAAGGGGTATAAAAATCTACCTCAAGGGGGTGCATACTACCTAACGCTACTCCTTGCCCACGGGGGAGGGTGATCCGAGTTTAGGCTGCCTAGCGGCTGCTGTGACCCCAGGCAAAACCACAGGCTGCATTCTCCCAGCGTAGAGGTGGATGATGACATCCCAGGGAAGTAAGGAGAGCTACCTACTCTCCATCTCTAACGCCAAGCTGCTAGGAGGGTCAGAGCAACCCGCTGGCCACTCATTCCTTAGCATGAACTGCTTAATCAGATTCCTCTCCAACCGTGGCCAGGAGGAACTGCAGGAGAGCTGTACCCACACTCTGAAAACTGTGCTGAGATGTTCCACTGCTAAACTAGATTGATAGCTGTCACTTCCTAATTTGTAGCAAAGAACAACATTATTAGAATTTACTTTACATTTTTCTCCCATTGGCTTTTTTTAAGCTCCTGGCACGAGCTACTGCTTGGCTGTTAATGAGTACGCCAGGCAATAAAATGAGATGTACAAGTAGAAAAAAAATTAATAAGAATGATCAGCATCAGCCAATTCTGCTGAGTTTTGCAGCATATTTTTATAGTGGTTGTGCGTGTGCGGCGTGAGCACTTTTCTGCTAGTAAAATTGTTCCCAGTTCATGTGATGAAGCCAGAAATTTAGCATTTCATGGAGTTCCCCCTAGAATTCCGCTCTACGACTTCCAGCTATGGCAAAGGGGTGAGGATAGATGGTGGCCAAGAGAAGGGGTCCCTGGGAAGGATGGGATGCCCAAACTCAGGCCTCATTTCTCACACACCACCCCCACCCCATCCAAGGCAATCAAGGCCTGTGTCCCCTCCTCCCTTCACTGCTAACAACCTTGTCTTACCTGGATTTCTGCAGCTGCTTCTAGCTACCACCGCCAAGCCCCTCCAATCTGTTCTCCACAAACCTTTCAAAAACACAAACTTGGTCACATCATCCCACCCAAAAAAATCCTGTAATAGCTCCTGTGGCCTCCGGGGTTAAATGCCAAATTCCTTTAGAGTGGCTGACAAAGGCCCTCAAGATCCTCAGGATCTAGTCCCGCCCTTCCCTGTCTCCCTCTCCACCTCCAGGCGGAGGAGCCTCGGGGCCTCTGCAGATGTGGTTCCCTCTCCTAGAAAGTGCTGGGCGTAACCTCCCTCCCCCTGGCTGGCAGGCACATCCGTGGCTTCACCTGTAGCTCCTTCACATCAGGGCTTAAATGGGGCGAGCCAGGACGGGATGAACAGTTTTTTCTAAATGAACCCAGAGCTGTTCTTACTACTAGAATAGACAAATAGAACCCACCAGTGAATGAACCATCTGACTTGTGAGATGTCCCGAAGGTCCCTTCAAGAGTTGCTGTCTGGGGCCTGGGAGCAGCCCCAGGGGCCTGATCAGAGGTGGGGTTGGGAGCACCTCAGGTTCATCTTGCTGATGATGGAATTCCCTGGCTGCTCTGAGGATGAGCCTGGGAGGCAGAGGAAGGGCAAGATGGCTTGGAAGGGACATGGGGCTGAAGCCAGAGCCAAGTCTTGTCTGAGAGAGCCTGGGCCTCTGGAGTGGCAGGTGGCTGAGCCCGATTACCTTCCAAAGTCTGAGTCCTTGTGGGACTGGGAATACATTGCTTTCCATCTCAGCTTATGTTCTTGGCCTGTGCAACTTAGGGACAGAGACAGCCTGGCCTGATGGAAAGGATTTGGGAGATGGAAAACTGAGGCACAGGAAAGAAAAATGCCTTGCTTAGACCGCCTGAGCTTATAAACGAGTAATTCCCGTGCACAAAGGAACTGCTGTTTGCTCAAGGTAAAGGTGAAAACTGCAGGCAAAAAGGTCTTCTTGCTCCACCTCCCTACCCACGATTTCCAACTTAGAAAAAGCCTAAATCATCAATGGCACCTCCCTGTTGTTCTACACCCTACAAGTTCCAACCTCTGTGCCTTTATCCTTTTGTTTTGTTGTGTAATGCAGTTCTCATACTAAACAACAAATTCTGTTTGGCCAGAGTCTCCCCATCCTTCAGAGCTCAAATGACACCCTTTTCTCCTCCATCTCCTGCTCCTCCTCCTCCTCCAGGAAATCCTCTGGGCGTCTGGGGCTCTGTGCAGCTGCCATCATGCCTGCTACAGCACAGTCTGAGCCCTCCATCCAGCTGTCTGGCCTGGTCCTCACCATTATCAAGGGTGTGTTTCTTATCAGTCTCACTTGGCCAGGGGCTCTTGCTCTCCTGACCTCTGCGTTGGCCCTAGTTTCATCATGTCTAGTTTCAGCCAAGAGAGAAGTAAAACATGTACCTCAACTCCAAGCTGAAATATTCTGGAAATTTCTCTGTTTCCCTTTGGTCTTACTTGGTTCCCACTGATCTGGGGTGGGTCAAGGTCTTATGGCCATAATTGCAGCACATGCCTGTGTGTGTGTGTGTATGTGTGTGTGTGTGTGTGAGAGAGAGAGAGAGAGAGAGAGAGAGAGAGAGAGAGAGAAACAGAGGAGGGAATGGGAGGGGAGAGGGCTCGTGACAGGCCACACATGCCATGGTTCTATTGCAAGGTGAAAGTGAAACAACCCTTATTCCCCATCAGCTAACATTCCTCGGCAGCCCTCTGTGGGATACCAAGCTTGGGTGCTGGGGCAGGTCAGCCGTTCAGATCCCAGCTGGGCTCAATCTCTGTTACCTACAATGAGAGATACCAAAGTCCTTGAAGTTTCACTAATAATTATAACAACAACTGCAAGCATTTTGGGCGTTTTCCCTGCCAAGCGCTTTATACATGTTATCTTAATTCTCACAACTACTTGAGGTAGATGCCATATTAGTCACATTTTACAGATGAGGAGACTGAGGCTCAGAAAAATTCCATGCCATTGCAAGCAGGGGTGCAGATCCACAGCCAGTCTGTCTGGCCCCCAAGCTTACACTTATCTCCATTTCCCAAGAACATCCATAGGCCCAGGGACCTGGACTCTTGGGTGTTAAGATCCTGGCTCTGCCACTGGCTGCCCTGTACTGCACATTCAGTGCACCAGGCCTCAGGTCCGGCCTCTTTCAAGTTGACCAGATGCCGCTGAAGGGCCTTGTCAACCATCCTGTGCTGAGAAGTTGTTCTTGAGTGATTCTGAATTCTCTGAGGCTAAGATGTAATCATTTGCATTCTGTGTTTCCCAGATTCTGACCATAGACTGGATCCTGTGACCCCCATATTCTCTGATCTTCACTAGAATGTGGGTTCCAAAAGGGCATACACACCTGTCCATGTGTGCCCTGCTTTATGCCAGGGCCCATCAAAGCCAGTGCTTGGTGTGCACTAGGCTCTCAGTCAATATTTGTGTACTGAATGATTGGCACACCCTCACTTCTGCCTCTCCCCACAGTCAGCAGCTAGAACCCACACTCTGGCTGGGTGAGCAGATGAGCCCTGAATCAGCAAGCATCCCACTTGTCCTCTGGCCCTGCTTGGCCACTAAGCAGCAACATGACTCCAGGCGAGTCACCTAACCTCTCTGAGCACTAGATGAGCAGTCAGAGAAGCATACCAAGCTCATTCCTGCCTCAGGACCTTTGCATATACCGTTCCCTCTGCCTGAAATTCTCTTCTCCAAAATTCTCTTTCTGCTGCTCCCTCACTTCATTCAGACCTCTGCTGAAATGTTAGCTCCTTGGAACCGCATCTCCTTAGAGAAGCCGTCTCTGGCCGTCTCAGCTCAAACATCTCTTCTGGTCACTTTCTCTTCTCCAGGTTGTTCATTTATTTCCTAGTATTCATCACTTGTCCACCGTTAACCTGTTTTCCCAATTAGAATTTAAGCTGTAAGAGGGCAGGGGTTTTGTTTGCCTGATTCAGTGCCTAGACCAGTGCCTGCCACATAGTAGGTGCTCAATAATATTTGATGAAGGAAGCAGAAGGGCAAAAGCTTCATGAGCTGCCCTGGCCCGGACACCTCCGACCAATTTGTAGTCCCCACAGACATTGAGCCACTTGGGGCAGCTTTCTGCCCACGGGTTGACTCAGCCTGACCGCCCATGAGGCCCAGACACTCTCCCAGACACAACTCTGGGCGCCTCCACCATGGGAAAGTACGACCGGAGGGTGTGCCCCGAGAGAGCAGGACGTAAGGCAACTAGCCTTCCCCTAAAGAGGAAAACACAGCGGAGGCTTGGGGGAGCCGGCTGTGTTCTGTTGACGTAAGAGTAGTTGCTAAATAAACATACCCATTTTCCATGATGTGCTGCTTGAGGTCTGGTGTCTGTTGCTGGTGCTCAGCCAGCCAGAGAAGAAGGAGGATCTATGTCTGAGAGTTGGGGAGAGGAGTGAGGAATTATATGTCTGACCCAGTGTGGCCTCCTGAAACTGCTTTGCTCACATCTCCGCATCCTGTCTGCATCCCTCTTGGGTCTTCACTGCCCATGAGAGAATGCAGCCCCTCAGTCTGGAATTCATGGCTCTCTGTGACCCAGCCCAGCCCAGCCCAGACCTCCAACCTGCTTTCTCCCAACTCTCCTGCAGAAGGGCTCAGCTGCAGCAGGGTCCAGGAGCTATTGCCCCAGTGCACTATAACCAGTCCCCTCACCAAGCTTTACTGGCGCCATCCTGTCTGCCCTGAATGCCTGAACTACTCCTCTTCCAGGAAGCCCTCCCTGACCACAACTACTCATGAGACCTTTCCCCCATCTGAGCCCTGTCAGCTCTCCTGGACTTGCCTACTTCTAGGGGATGCTTGAGAATCTCTATATACATATGGTGGGTGCCCCAGCCTGTAGGAAACCCTGTTAGCAGAGTTGGGGGAGAGCTTGGGTAGGGCAGTACCCTCTTCCATCCTGGCTTGACCAAATGAAGTAATAGGCATGGATGTGCCTTGCAAACTGCAAAGCCCTGTTTTGCCTTAGTCCAGGCCTCTTTATGTCTGGCCCGGACTCTTGTACCAGTGCCCCTGGGGGCCTTCCTGCCTCCAGTTCACCAGACCCGTCTAGCTTCCCTGCTGAGCCCACAGGGGGTCTTTCTGAAACATGGACCTGATCAGTTTCCTTTACTAATGACCTCTCCTTGCTGGTAGGTTCTGACCCAACAAGCCTGTCCCCTGCTTTGAGATGCTCCTCATGCGTCCCCACCTCCTTGCCTTTGCTCAGGTCATTCCTTCTGCCTGGGATGTCTTTCCATCTCCCTCTTGTCCTCATTCTATTAGACCTTTCACTTCCTTTGGAATTCCTGCCCCCCCTCCAGGCACACCCAGCTGCTCTGGGGGCCCATCTTTGTGTGGCGACACCTCCCAACTGCATCTCTGTCCTTATTTATTTGCGTAGGTGCCTCCCTGAGGTCAGCGTGGTGTAGAGAAGTCAACCTTCTCCTGGTGGATGGTTTCTCCGGGCAGATGGTGCTGTCTACTGAGGCTGTTCTATGTGCCAGGCCTGGTGCTGTATATGCTTCCGTTTGTCGAAGCCCAGCTACAGTCCTAAGGGGAAAAAAAAGGTCTTCTTCCCTATGGTAGGACCGAGGCCCAGAGAGGCTAAGGCCATTGCTAGAGGTCACACAGCAGCATGTGAAGAGCGAGCTGGCATGGGGCCCTGGTCAGGCTGACTTCGTAGTTTTCCTCCATATTGCATGCCTATACGGAGGTAAAGACACCGGATCTCTTTCCAACACATGACTATTAATAAAACTTCTTAGGGATTTTGCTTGTCTTTTTTTTCTGTCCAGTTCTTCATGCCTCCATGGGTTCTTCCCTCTCGTCCTGATAAGCAGCTGGCTGGTGTACAAGGGGCCACCTCCTCCTCCCTATTCCTCCTTAGGGCTGCTGTGGGTCCCCTCCAGGTCCCCTGGACTCAGGCTCCAGAACAGGGTAGGTCAATGCTTCTCTCCAGGACTCCTCAGAGAGCCGGGGCCACCCCGTGCCACATCTGTCCCAAACCTCTTCCCAGCCCTGACATCCAGGCCGCAGATCAATAAACTTGTCTCCTGCTCCTCTCTCTCAACCATCTGTTCTCCTGGTGGTCCCCAGGGAGTCTGCCAGGCTGGCTTCACGCTCCCAGGTCAGAGAGAGGAAGCTATTTTGGGACCATCTGTTTGAGGGGTGCCTCTGGCAGGGGTTCCACAGCGGAGGGAGGCTGCCCAGCAGTGGGTGGCTGTCAGGAGGGGACAGCAATTAGAGAATGAGAGCCACCTTTATCTTTGGGCTCAAGGCCGTGATGTGCCAGCTCTCCCCAGACTCGGGCAGACTGGTCAAATCCCTGCCCTGGCTGCATCTTGGACGCGACACCGGGCCAGATGGTGCTGGAGGAAGCGGGGAAGACAGTCTGAACCTCCCTACCCGCCCCCCCCACCAACCCTTTTTAAAACACATACACACACCCATAAAATTGGGTTGCCAGTGACAACCTGGCATATCATCATCTTTTTATATTATTCTTAGTCCCTCTGTTACCATGGCAACTGAACAATGCTTTTAAATATAGCAGTTAATTTCTTCAGCTCCAGCAACAAAGTTCTGGTGCTGTCCAGAAGGCCAGAGGCTGGTTTCTTTCCTGGGCAAAGCCCTGCAAACTCATCTCACCACCTGTCCGCCCAGAGTGGGAGCTGGGCTGTGTCCTGCGGCTGCTCTCCAGCGTCAAGCAGGTGTAGAGAGACCCTGGGTTCTGGAATCAGGGCACCTGCAGTATCTCCCCCGACCCCTGCCCCTGAAGCCTTGCTTTTCTCTCTGAACCTCAGTGTCTTTACCTGGTTAATGGGGGTGACGGTATCTACTTCACAGATGAAGAGAAGGCTTCAAGGAGCTAAAGGAGGCAAAAGTAGCACCTGGGAAACTCAGCAAATGCATCTGTGCTTCTGGTCCTTTCTCCTTCCCCTCCCCCTTCCTTCCCTTCCTTCTTCCTTTCTGTCCTTACTGCCCGCTCTCTTTTGCATTTTTCTCACTCCCTCCTCCCTACTGCCTTGAATTATTGATGTTAAATTCCCAGCCAGTAACATCAGAGGGTTAAAATCCATAACCAGCCTTCCTCTAGCCTCCCTTTGGATTGCCCTCCCTCCGTGGGCTGGTGAGCTCATCAGAGTCATCAATCATACATCATGGCTTGAGAGCCCAGGCCTCTGTGGTCCAGCGCTGAGCAGCCCCAGGCAGAATGCGGCCTGGGAAGGTCTTCTGGAAGGGCTGGGCTGGCTCTTTAGCCTTGGGCAGAGGAGGCACCTCAGTGTGAGCTGATCTGAGAAGCAGGCTGACAGCCTGTGGAGGGACACAGAGCGCTCCCTGGCCCAGTGGTGAAGGGGTCCTTTCCAGGTGCCCTCAGCTCCCACCACCCTCCCACCAGCAGCTTGCACCTCTCCCAGACCCTCCCTCACCCTCAGCTCCCACAACCCTCCCACCAGCAGCCTGCACCTCTCCCAGACCCTCCCTTGCCCTCAGCTCCCACCACCTTCCCACCAGCATCCTGCACCTCTCCCAGACCCTCCCTCACCCTCAGCTCCCACCACCCTCCCACCAGCATCCTGCACCTCTCCCAGACCCTCCCTCAGGCTCCCCACCCACTTCTCTGCATTCCAGAGCTCAGCATGGCAGCTCTCAGACACAGGCAGCGGAGCGTCCAGTGCTCAGAAGGGAAGCGTGGCATGCTGCCTCCAGGTAGTGAATTCCCTGTCACTGGACAATTTCACTCTCTGAGGGCCGGATATTGTAGAGGGATTACAGTACCAGGTTACAAATTGAATAAACTCTTGTCTTAGCCTATGATTACATAATGGGAACAATAATATTAAAATCACCATGTAATTTTGCAGAGCCTTAGGTACTGATTATCATCCCCATTTACCAAAAAAAAAAAAAAAGTTAACTTGTCCAGGGCTATTAGGCTGGTAAAGAGGCCGACTGGATCTGTGGTTTTACCTTCCCCGTTATTCTTCAAATCCTGCTTTCCTGGCCGGACGCTGCACGGGGACATTGCTGGAGCAGTGGCTGAGACAGTGCGACCATGCTGAGCCCAGGCTGGCGGCTTGGAGCTGTGCCGGAGCCAGAGGCTGCTCCCCGGGAGCTGTCCTGGGAGCTGTCGATCCTGTTCAGGGGCCTGGCAGACAGAGGCGGAGAACACGCGCTCTCAAAGCCGTGCGAGCCCTGCACAGGGACTGATGCTCTGGGCTCCAGGCCAGGCTCAGCGGGAGGGAGCCGGTGCAGGAGCCGCGTGCTTTGCAAGCCCACTGTGGGCCACGGGCCTGTGGGCATTTTGCACTCACTTTATTAAACCCTCCCACAGCTCTCAGGATGGCACAGCATCCAGTTTTCACAGATGCTCAGCTGAACTTGTCAAGGTCACCCAGCTCAGCAGTGGAGGGACCACATGTGTCTGACACCAAGGCACCACTGACATCTGTGAGAGGTGGCAGGGAGGGAGCAGTCTGCCATGCCTGGATGACTGAGGAGCTGACTGTCAGTCTCCATTGACTAAGGCCAGTATGGGCGACTGGAGAGCCAGGAGGTGGTGGTGGCTGAGGGGGCCGGCTCTGGCCCTCAACCCCAGAGAGCTGCCTGTTGCTCCCCCACAGCCCCTTAAGGAAGGGAGGATGGCTACAGGGACGAAGGGCTGCCATGCCATGCAGGGACCAGCTCTGGCTCAGGAGACAAGAAACCTGGGGTAGTTCCTGACTCTGGCTGGTTCTCTGTGACCCCTGAGGCAGGTCATCTCAGGGCCTGGGTCCCGTCTTCACTCAGAAGGGAGAACATTCATTGCCCTGCCTATCACATGTGATAAAAGTGAATTTGTAACTTAGCATCAATCAACCTGACTATCTACCTAAAATGTTAACCAGGGACAGATTCCCCTGCTGTATTTTTCCTTATAGCCTTACACACCCTGACAGTCTGTCATCCGTGGCTTCATTCATCTGTGACTGCCTTTCTCTGTCTTGACCCCAGGAAGGCTGGACTGGACTTTGTTCAGGGCTGTGTCTCTAGCATCGAAACAGTGCCTAGCACATGTGAGCACCAAACACACTGGTGAATGAATGAATGAACGAATGAACCATCTGATTAGGATGGCGTGCCTCCTTTGTGCTCCCACAGCCCGTCGTATCTTCTCCTGCCTCTTGCCACAGGTAGTGTGATGGCACGTGTCTCATCTGTCCCCCCGCACATTGTGAGGTCTCTGTGGCTGAGCATGGAGCCAGTCTGGAGGAGGTGCTCCATGAATGTTCGTTGAAGCAGTGAATGGAAGCACTCTCCTCCCAGGTCCTCAGTTTCCCCATTTGTACGCTGTGAGAGTGGTCATCCCAGCAGCTTTTCAAGCACTCTACCTCAGTGACCGTCTGGGATTTGTAACCTGTTGCATTTCTGCACCTGTTCCTTTGTATGTTTTCCACCCTGATGCTGTCCTGACCTCCAGGGTTGGTCACTGCCCAGAGCCTGTCTTCCCCATGATGACCAATTAAAACCCCAGAATAGCCCATTGTTTAGAATCAGGTGCCTGGACCCTATATTTTTCTCCAGCGTGCTGAGCATGCTGGGGGCCCTGCCAGCCACACGGTGGGCATCATTGGGACTGCTCAGGTTTCTCACTCCAAGGGGTTACCCCTGGCACCAGGAGGCAGCACCAAGAGGAGCAGGAGCCAGTGAGGAAAGGTGTGGCAGGGAGCCAGCCTTCACTGAGAGCCAGGCACTAGACAAAGGTATTTCATATGTGCTCACCAAGGCCACACAAGATCACTGTCATTACCCTATTTCACAGCTGGGGGGTTGGAGGCTGTAAGAAGCCACCCTTCCCTGGACCTGCCTCTGGAGCACAGGGGTTCTGAGGGACAGGGCTGGGATGGAAGCACGGGACTGCCATGCTTTCTCACTGTGCCACTCGCTTACCCTGGATGGTGGGTGATGCTCCACCACCATCAGCCCTGAAGCCATAGCCCAGCGACTGCCCGTGAGTGAGTGAGAGGGCGCCAGCCTCACGGATGCTGCCATGAAAACTGTACATAAACAAAAAACTAATGAGACATAGATGAAAATATTAACAGTTTTGGGGGACTAGAAATACAATGAGTAATTTTTTTTTGCTTTCTTAGCCTTGTCTTTATTTTTTAATTCTTAAGAAATACACAAGCATTATATAGTGGGCAAATGTACATGTTTTAAAAAGAGGGAGGCCTCGTTACCCCAATTTCCAGGAATGTAGCCTGAGGAAGAAGTCTAAGCAAATTCCATGCAGCCTTACCTGTAACCCTGATGCACCAAGTGCTGAAAGCAAATCTAAGTGCGAACACATGGGACTAAAAACTAGCTACATCTCTACCAGGGGTTGACAAACTATAACCTGCAGGCCAAATCCCACCCCACAGCCTATTTTTGTAAGTAAAGTTTTACTGGCACACAAAAGTGCCCACTCGCGTACATATTGCCTATGGCTGCTTTTGTGCTATAATGGCAGAGTAAAGCAGGTAGAATATGGCCTGGAATTCCTAAAATATTTTTCTCTGGCCTTTTACAGCACAAGCTTGCTGACCTCTGATCTACTTGACGGAATATTATACACCCTTTTTGAATATGATAGTTTTAGATTTCAGGTTGAGAAAAACAAGCTACAAAGTTTTATATCCAGGATGAAGCCCCAGAGTGTGGATATCTATGAGGCAGAGCCCTTGGTGCATGCAGTGAAATTGCTTTCCAAAATCAGCGACGTGAGCACCCACTTCCCCAAACCCTGTGCGCACTGGGCATTGTCTTTCTAGACACTTCCAGCCTCCCCTGCTCCTTTGTGCCTGGATTTTGCTTTTGTCTGATGATTCAAGCCTTGGTCTGCACTTGTTCTTTCATCTTCTTCATGTCCTTTATGGAAGTAGGCAAGGTGTAACCAAATGGGGATCAAATTCAAGAGATGGGGAGTCAGGGAGGCACAGAGTCCTGAAGGTCCAGGGCGATGGCACTAGCCAACAGGCTGACAGCTGTCTGTCTCTGTTGGGTGAAGGACTTCGAGGGCTGGACACTAACTGGAGCTCCCAGAGCCTGTATCTCTTTGAGCTACTCAGGGGTGGGGAGAGGAGAGAGTCACAGAGAGAAAGGAGCAGCATGGTGGGAAGGGAAGAAAGAGCTTTGGGGTTTATGATGCAGCTTCTGTCTCACATGTGTGTGAGCCTGGGCAAGTCCTTTAGCTCTCTGAATTGCCCCTTTGTCATCTGGAAAGGGGATAAAACAGTCAACTGTGCAGGATTGACATGAGGATTCAACATGATCCTTCGTACCAGGGCCTTGCATAGTGC
>NW_006289819.1:1406248-1430297 GCF_000327345.1 Myotis davidii | reverse complement strand
TCCTGTGTCTTTGTTAAGTTAATTTGGCTTGAATGCTAGGATCTTAGGAGGGAGAGGAAGTAGATCATAGGAATATTTTTTAAAAGAGAGATTATGGATCCAGTGCACACCACATGGTGAGCCTTCATAAGGTAGTTGATGGATGAAGGAATGAATGGAACTTTGAGGTCAAACAGCTCCAGCTTTGTCTCTTGCTACATGATCTTGAACAATGAACCTCCCTCTCTATGCCCAGCTTCCTTCTCTGCAGAATGGGTTTACTGAATATGGATGTTTACCTAGTGCTCACAGGTGAGGACACTGAGGCACGAGTAACTAAATAGTTTGCTTGGGCTCCCACCACTGGTACAGGGAGAGATCAGAATGGCCACCCACAGGCTTGTGAGGGTGAAATGAGGCAAGGAATGGAAAGTTTCTGGCTCCATATATGTACATCCCTTCCCATCAGCAGGACGGTCTGCCAACCTGGGGTTCTTGGCCAGGAAACTGAGCACAGAGGAGTCTGCAGCCATGGCAGGGACTGGGACTGCCTCGGAGGCAGCTGCACGCCCGGCTGGGAGGTGCTGGCACCAGCACTTGGGAGGAACTCTCCAAGTGAATTCTCTGGAGACCACCGTTTCCAGGGGGTGTTTCCCAAGCAGCTGTCTGGCCTCCAAGGAGCCCAGTGTGCTGGGGCCAAATAGAGAATTTCCCCTTCTGGCTGAGAGTAGAACCCAGGCTACTCTAACAAGTCATACCCCTACAGAGAGAGCCAAAGCCCACCTGAGGGAGTGTGGTGGGAACAGCACTTAGCACGGGATGAGCTGGCCCATAGGACAAGCTCCATCACAGAGAGCTGCTGTTGACCTTGATAGGTTCATTATCACGATTGCTATGAGCAAGAGGTTTTACCTACAGATGATGTTTAACCTACACATCATTCCTCCAAGGTAGTGGTGAGTTTCCCCATTACACAACAAGGAGGCAGGTATGGGAGGTAAGTACACAGCTAGTGAGTGACAGAGCAACAGATGGAGGACTTGAATTTAAGTATCTGACTCCTTTGCTGGCAGAAAGGGCTGTGAATCCTGGAATGACCAGCCTCTTTCCTCTAGGTCTTGGCTGTGATCCAGGAACTGGGGAATGCTATGTTCCTTGGGGCCAGAGCTCCACTACTCTTCTGACTTGCTCATCCATTTTTGAGGCACAGCTATTGACCTCTTTCCAGGGAACAGTTCATCTGTTCAACCATCTAACAAATGCTTATTAAGGATCATCCATGTACCAGGGCTTGTTTTAGGTTCAGGGAATGTGTCATGAAAAAGCATAATTACAACTAATGCTGACTGTATACCAGATGCTATTCTAGACCCTGTACATGGACTAGCTCATTTAATCCTCACAACAGCCTACAGATAACTAGTATGAGCCTTTCTTACAGGTGAAGAAAGCAAGGCACGGAGAGGTTATTTGTTCAGTGTACCTCATCTATGGAGCCAAGATTTAAGCCCAGGCAGTCTGAGATCAGCATCCACAGGTTTACCTGCCTCCACACTATTGTGGCTTCCATAGTTTCTGCCCTCATGGGACTTATGGTCTTTCTTTTCCAACAGGCATGTTAAAACAGTACTAACAATAATTTAATTTAGTTTTATTTGCTGGGAAGCAAACTGGGCAAGGAGTATCAATGATCCTGGATTTGTGAAGAGCTTGATGTCAGTAAGCCAGTGGGAAGGAGTCAAGGTCATTGGTCCACTCTCCAATGGCCTTGACTGCTGTGTGCCTTAGGGCAAATCTCATCACCTCTCCATTTTTTAATTTACAAAATGGATTGTCACTACCTATTCTACCTGCCTCAGAGCATTTCTGTGAAGACTAAATGATGTGGCAGATGCGAACAAGATTCCAAAATAGGAAAAAAGAAGAAAAAAAAGCACTGGGCAAGGATTTGCTATTGGACCAAAGTGAAAATTTGGTCAGTGTGGTGAATGAATGAATGTATGGATGGATGAATAGTCCTAGCAGGCCTGCAGATTGGCTCCCTGGGTAATAAATGACTTTCTTCAGGAGATCCGTTGGGCTTTTTCACAGTCCCATCAGGGCTCTATCCTTGGCCATGTCCCATGCTCCTGTCCCTTGAGTTATTTTCCATCTGATTTTGTGTGAGCCTCCAAGACTGTTTTAGCAAACATGTATTAATGTCTGTTGGGAGACAGGCCTTATGATAGACTATGTAGGGAGACTGAGGTGAATTTGGAATGGTTTCTGCCCTTAGGGACTCAGAGGCTAAGAGGAAAAGTAATAATAATAATTAATAATAACAAAAGCAATTACCACCAATTATTGAACATGTACCATATGCCTGATACTGTGTGGAGTTTTTATGTACATTATTTTGTTTAATCATTACAACAATTCCATGAATTTCTAAAACCACTGTCCCATTTTATATTTGAGGAAACAGATTCAGATGTGGTTAGTAACTTAATGTAAATTCATACAGCTCTGAAGTTATAGAGATGGGAATGAACCTGAGAAAGAAGATTTAAGTAAATACAAATAACTCCACTGTAGGGTAGAAACTACTGTGTATCCTACCAGAGAGGTAAGGACAGGCTTCTTGGAGTTCAGAAAGAGAAGGGAAGGAAACAGGATGACAGCAGTGATGGTTGTGTCGATGGTGATGGGCTACTATTGATAGTAACAATGATAGGGTAGGTGTTCTTGGTGGTGATAATGTTGATGATGGTGATGATGATGATGTTGATGTAACAATAATGGTATTTATGAAGGTGGTAATGGTGGTGGTGATAATGTTGATGATGCTCATGGTGCTGCTGCTGCTGTGAATGATAACAGTGATATTTATGATGATGGTGCTGGTACTGCTGCTATTGATAATAACAATAATGCTATTTATCATGATGGTGGTGGTTGTGATAATGGCAAGGATGGTGATAAGGATGATGGTGATAGTCCTCTGGTGCCCATTTGTTGAGCTTCTATTTTATGCCAGACTCTGACATGAGTGCTTTGCACTATCTTGTTTCATCCTCTTAACAACTTTCCAATGTCAGGATCATCACCTCCCCTTTATTCATTAGGACCCTGAGTTGGAAAAAGGCCAAGTGACCTGCCCAAAGGCCCACATCCAGGGGTCCTCAAACTTTTTAAGCAGCGGGCCAGTTCACTGTCCCTCAGACCGTTGGAGGGCCGGACTATAGTTTAAAAAAAATCTATGAACAAATTCCTATGCACACTGCACATATCTTATTTTGAAGTAAAAAGCAAAACAGGAACAAATACAATATTTGTATTTGCATGTGGCCCGCGGGCTATAGTTTGAGGACCCCTGCCCGCATCAGTCTGAGCTGGGCTTGACCTTAAGCATGCCTCATTGTAGAGCCACCACTCTTCCCTGTACCCTGTGGGCCTTGGGGTTGGGCATCTCAGAAATGTGCCATAAATACCTACTGAATTATATTGAATGAGTGGATCCCCTAGGGCCAAAACCTTAAGCCCAGAGACATAAATAACATGATTCAAATGAATATGTGTAATCATTATTTAAATACTAGAGGCCCGATGCATAAAATTCATGCAAGAATAGGCCTTCCTTCCCCTGGCTGCCGGCACCAGCTTCCCTCTGGCACCCGGGACCTGGGCTTCCGCCACAGCCCCAGCTTCGTCCCGAACGTTGTCTGGTTTGGCTCAGTGGATAGAGTGTTGACCTGTGGACTGAAGGGTCCCAGGTTCGATTCCAGTCAAGGGCATGTACTTTGCTTGCAGGCACATCCTCAGTAGGGGGTGTGCAGAAGGCAGCTGATCGATGTTTTTCTCTCATCAATGTTTCTAACTCTCAATCCCTCTCCCTTCCTCTCTGTAAAAAAATCAATAAAATATATTTTTTAAAAAGAATGCCACTTATTTAAATATATGTGGTGGTGCTTTGATTACTAATATACAAGTTAATTATAAAGCATTATGTTCATTGTGGCTTTTGTACTATTTATTTTCCCAATAAGAAGATACTAAGTGTACAGTTACCATCGGGAGGAGTTTTGAGAAATATTTTCGCACAAAAAGGAGTTCTTGTACTGAAAATGGTGGGCAGCATCATGCCATCCTGCACAGCCTATAGAAAATGCTTTGCCCAGTGTCTGGCACAGAGATCACTCAGAGGAGGGAGGAAACCTGCCAGGCTGGGTATTGAGAGCTGTGGCTTTGTCTTGGCTCCACAAGTAACTTCATTGCTAGACCTGTGCTGTCCTTCTCAGTGACTGTATGTCTTTATGTACTAGACAGTGTCATCTAGTAGTTTTCCCAAATGGCTATTGAATGCTTGCAAAAATGAATGTATCAATGATGAATGAGTGAATTATGGTGAACGGTGTTCAAGGAACACCAAGGAGTGCTTAAGAGTGATCGTTCTGGGCCTGAGAGAAAAACTAAATGTAGGGGATTCTGCAGAGGCTGGTAACAGGATTTTCAGCTCTGAGTGGGGTGATGAGGCTATGGTTGCACCTCTTGGGAGCCTGACCTTGACCCTGTGTTGACCATGTTGTAGAAGAGGCGGTGCTGGGGCTTGGCTGTAAGGCCACTCTCACCAAGGTTATGCTCATCATTTTGGGGAGCATTTTTTTTAAACTCAAGTGAAGTTTGACAGATGGTGGTAGTATAATATTCTCACTTTCTCTGCTTCCCACAGGTCTCCCTCCAACACAGTCCTCCAAGCTCTTAGAAATCCCTGACACATCTGGACCACGAGACCACGGCTGGCTTTTGGCAGGTAAGCTCCTCCCATCTCTCCCTCGCACCAGGACACCGCAATTTTGGCACAGCCCAAAGGTTACTGCGCCGTGTTTATGGCCAGGAGGTAGGTGGGACTGACTTCATCCTAGCAGGAGAATGGGTCCCCACAGTTTACTGCGACTTCTGGGAAAACCTGAATGTCCGGAGCCCTCCGGCTGGCATCTCTGCAAATGCAGCACATGGCGATGGGCACCTGTCCTGGAAGGGAAGCCAGGGAACAGGGTCTGACCCTGGTCTGCCTTTACTGCTGGGGAAGATTTCAAGCAAGAACCTCCCTTTCTGTGTCTCTGTTTCCCTGAATGAACAGTGAGGGAGTGGCACTCAGTGACCAGGGCAGGCCTCAGCCAGCTGTTCCAGCTTTGGTCAAGACCATGGGTTGGGGGAGGGGTAGTGGGAAAAGAAACAGCCTTCCACTTCCCTTGGCCTCATCTGTTTGTTAGCTCCATGGACCTCACATCCATCGGGAGCCTGAGCTGGGCTGTGTATATGCCGTGTGCACACAGGTATGCATTCAGGGGCCTGTGTTCCTTCCAGCAAACTCTGCTTAAAGTCAGACTCAGACATGGACAGTCACAGCCCCACACCTGCCCTCTCATGGCTGGGCAGCACACAGGAACTATGGGCTGCCAGTGCCCAGACGGGAAGGGCAAAGGCTGCCTGCACATTGACAGGTGGGTTGGCCCGCAGGAGAATGCTGGGTGATAATTGAGCTGGGTGAGGGGGAGTGCAGGTGGGAGACCAGCCTAACCTAACAACGAGGTCCTTATTTAGAGGCAAAGCTCACAGGTAGATCTGCAGGACAGCCTGGGGGAGCTGCCTGCGAGGTGAGGCTTAGAGGGTACGTGTGGGCCCTTTGTCCAGCAGTTTGATCTGTCTAGCAGACCCGAGGCTGCCCCACCACTGTGACACTCTCAGTCTTGAACAAGGCTCGGGTGACACGTGCCAGGAACTCCACACCCTGTGCCCACCTGCCTCCAGGCCTCTGCCTGAGTCTAGCCAGCTTGGTGCCCGCCCACCAGCCCACCAGGCCTGGCCTCTGAGGGAGGAGAAGGGCCACCCTGACTGCCTCAAGGTGGTTTGAGGCTGGGTTGTGAGTGCCCAGGAAGCTCCTAGGCACGTAACACCCTGTGGCTGGCTCAGTTGCAAAGCATGCTGGGAACTTGGGGGACTAGGGAAGAGGAGGGGCTAAAAGCAGTTGAAAGAACTGGTGGGATCCTCCGTGGCCTGGCCCTGCCCCTCAGCAGCCTAACTCCTTCCAAGCCCAGCTCTCCACTACCCACACCCCTGCCTCCAGCCCCCTGAGGGTCCCTGAATGGAACAGCATTCCCCCCTCCTTCGCTCTTCCTGTGGCCCCTCCACTGCCCTCCTATCCAGACCAGCGGGCTCTTTTAGCCCTGAAATCTCGGTTCTCTGGGAGCCTCACTGACCATCCAGCTGGCCCCAGTACAGAGCCTGCCCACGCATATCCCTCTCTCACCCTGTACACCTCCCTGCATTTACTCGTGGGTTTCCATGCTGTCTCCCCACGACATGAATCTCTTAAAGGCAGAGGCAGCATTTTGGCCATTTCCAGAGTGAGCTCTGGGAGTCCCTGGGAGTGGAATGCTATGTGGGGAAACTGAGGCAGGGCCAGGTCATCTGGACATACTTGTTGCCTGCTGTGTGCTAATCTCTGTGCTGGGCACTGAGGCACAAAGATGAATGAAGCAGAGTAACTGGTCTGAGCCTCCGGGTCTTCGTCTCTCAAATACCTGCTTCCTCAGATGGTTCCATATCAAATGCCAGAGCACCTGTGAAAAGCCAGCTCAGTGCCCGCCTCATAGTTGGCACTTGCATCCCACGCTCATCTGTCAGTTTACATGTGTGCGGTGGGCAGTGGTGGCCTAGAAAGGCCTGAGTGTTCTGGTCCAAAAGGCGCCGTGAGAAGTTAGCATATCTGCCTTCACAGGAAGGTGGGCCAATTGATTTGACTTTCCTTTAAATAGTTCATTCAGCAGAACATTCTTGAAACCCCTCTGTGCCAGGCATGGTGGACACTGGGGGCCCAACAGGAGTTAGATGGCCCCTTCTGGAGCAGGGACGTATAAACAAATGTGAAAAAGTCGCAGCAGAAGCACATACAAGACGCGAGAAGTGGAGAAGAGAGGGGGCCACAAACTCTAGGGGCTGTGATTTGGAGGCGGGGCATGTGAGCTGCAGCGGGAGGATCTGTGGGGGTTTGTCAGACCAGGAGGGCTGTGGGAAGGGGGAGGGCATCCAGGCGGAGGGGCCGGCATGTGCAGAGGTGCAGCGTGGGAGGCATCCTGGTGTGATAGGGCAGGGGTGGTGGTGTTGATAACGACTGTCCGGCAGCGCTCCCCATCCCAGAGGAGCATTCAAGGAAGCCTAGCACCCAGCGACCTCACCCGTGCAGGCCGGGCTTAACAGGGGCATCATGAGCTCCGTGACAAGGCCAGATATGCAACCTCTAGTGCCCAGGCGGCCAGGAGCTTCTAAGACTTTTCTTGGTTGGAGCCCAGTGTGCATGGCACCCACAAACTCTGAAGGTGCGCTGGAGATGTGATTGCTGCATTCACGCTGGGGCCTGGGATAGAGATGGCTAAAACTTGGTCCCTGCCCCAAGAACAGAGAGGGAGGGAGGTGGACAGGTCCTCTAATTCCCATACTCCATAGCCACGGATGCTTTACTGTGAAAACATACAACGTGTTATGGGACCAAAAAAGGAAGGGGCAGCCTGAGGGCCAGGGGCATCATTAGGAAGGAATCTGAGCCAGATGGTAAGAAGAATGATTACGATAGCTAATGATCATTGAGGACTTCTACGTGTCCGCATTTAGATGGATTTTCACTCTGCCTGCACAACTCTGTGAAGCAGGTGCTGTTAACATCCTCTTTTAAAGATGAGGGGAACTGATGCACAGAGAGGCTGACTACTTGTCCCAAGCACACACAGCAGGGAAGTGGCTTGGCCAGGTTGAACCCAGGCACTCTGGCCTCAGATTCCATGTTTGAATAACCCAGGTAGCCAAGCACGAAGCCCTCTCTAAGAACTGGAGGCACTGACAAGATTGGGACTACATCAGTCTTGCTCTAGTCTAGCACATAGTAGGAACCTGTTAAAATGTGTTCGCTAACGAGAATGCACAGATGCGTGGATGAATGGGGCCTGAAGGAAGAACTGAGGCAGAAATGGGGAGAGGGCTAGACACTGCGGACAGAGGTTCAGCTGGAGCAAAGGCTTCTGGTCTGAGCAGCTGGGGTTGCCCTGAGGCACTGCCAGGCCTGGGGCCTGGTAAAGCTGGGGAGGGGGCCAGAGAGGGAGTTTCAGTGGCAGCCTCTCTGGCCAGCCCTTTCTGTCCCTCAGGCCTGGCACTGCCTGTCTCCTGCAAGTCTTACCCGCCCACCCTGTCCAAATCAGTCTTGCTTGTAAGGGGTGGCTTTCTGGATGTTTGAGACTTCAGGGAGTGCGTGTGTTTCAAAGGTGCTTCCTTCGTTCAAGCTTGGTGGGTGGAAAACTAGGCTTGAGACTGAGCTCTGTGACTGAGCTTCCTAGCAGGGTGCCCTCGGGTGAATCATGCACTTTTCTATAGCTCAGTTTCCCTCTCCATATAGTGAGACTATAAACAACTACTGACTTAGAGGGGGAAGCTCCAGTACAGGACCAGGTTCAGTGAATAGTAATTTCTGGGCTTATGGCTTTGCTTCTGGAGCCTCCATTTTTCCATAGAGTGAGGAGATGGAAAATGTCGATCTTCAGTGCCAGCCAGCCTCGCCATTCTAGGACTCAAAGCAGCCACCACCAGTGGACTAGATAAATTAAGATATCTGCACATACATATATACTATACATATATACTATATGCCTATGAGCATATACAATTTAATCATTTTAACAAGTTTAAAATATGTATTAATATAAATATATTATTTACAGCATCTTTTATCGTGTTTTCTTCTGATTACAAAAGTAATAAATACTTATTGAGAAAATTTTGGAAAGTACAGGAAAAGAATTCACCCACTATTTCCACATTCAAAACCGAGATACCCTCTTAGATATTCAGTGAAATCCCCTCCCACCCTTTTTCAACATTATACACAGATTTAAAAAACAACAACAAAAAACATATTTGGAAATATACTCTGCCTTCTATTTTTTAACTCAAGCTGAGCTATTGAGCCAGGTCTCTGGGCAGGGCCGCCGCCCCTGTGCCCGAGAGGAACCGGAGTCAGCTGCTGCCACAGCTGTTGTGTGCCTGCTCCCCACCCCTGTCCAGGCGGCTGGCTGCAGGCATCTGACCTTCGGATGTTCTGTGTCTCTGGCGGGTGCACATTCTACACTAATTTTAGCTTAGCCGCTCAGGCTCGCTGGCCTTGGGGCCGCATATAATGGACGCCTTATGTAGACAGCTGCCAACGGTGCAGGAAGAAGTGTCCCACCTTAAAATGTTCCTCGTCGCCCGCCCGTCCTCTGCTCTCAGAGAACAAGCCAGCTCCCTGTTCCTTCTCCCACCAGGAAGGGGCCGTTGTTGATGTTCATGGCCCAGCAGGCTGGACCCGGCGGGCAGGTGGCCCACCAAACACATGGGCAATTGCTTCTCTGGACGGGGCCGTGTTTTTACAGGACAGGCTCGGATTTGAGCTGGAACAGCTGAGAGAGGCTTCCTGAGAAGTTGCTGGGTAGTGTGTTTGCAGCTGGACAGCTGGGTGACTGAAATGGGCCCCGGCTATGTACATAGAGCCTTCTGGAATCTCACCTTAACGCTTTACCTGTGTCCAGTGTAGACAAATGTTACAATGTCCTTTGACATCCCATTTTGCCCTGATGACAGCCCTGTGTATGAGGTGTCAGTGCTCCCATCTTACAAGCAAGGGAACCAAGGTGGAGAGGGAGAAGCAGTTTGCTCAAGGTTGCCCAGAAGTCAGTGGCAGGGGCTTGACCATGAACATGGTCTCTCTCACTCCACATCCAGATCAGCAAGTTCATCTCTATCTGCTCTGTGTTTCCTTGTTTGGTATTGTTTTTCCAAAATGGACATGCTTCCATTTTCACCTTAAAAATCAATGTATTGAAAATAAATACACCTCTCTGATCTGTTTCTAAACCTCAAATCTGATCATGGGAGACTCTTGTTTCAAAATGCAGGATGTCTCTCATTGCCCACAGGAAAGTCCTCATGCCTTAGTCTAACACCCAACCTCCCCAGCTTGCTACCAGATCAAGCATGTCAAACTCAAAGGCTAACACGGGCCAAATAAACGAGGCATGCAGCCCATGGGCCGTGAGTTTGACATGCCTGTGCTAGATGAATACCCCCTCCCCCCCAAAACACACACACACAGCCCCCATCTAGGCTCCCCCAGAACTTAGGTAGGGCTGGGAAACTTCCTATGATCTTCCTGACCAGAATAGAGTGCCACAGGGCAGGACACCTGGGGGCTGCTCATCCCCATGTCCTTGGGGCCTGCAGTGAGCCACACACCGTGTCAAGGTCAGTAAATGAATTGGTCCTTCACCCACGGCTCTTCATAAGAAACTGGAGCTTTGATCCAGGCTTAGAAATAAGCCGAGGCCTGCCCAGCAGCTGCCAGCCCAATAAGGAAATGGCTGCTTGGCTGGACTCCCAAGAGGGGCCTGCAGGGCCTAGTCAAGAAACTCTGACCCTGAACAGGCTAGAGGAGGAAAAGGGAAGAGATCCCCAGATCTGTGCTGGAGACCAACCCCTCCCCCGTGGCACCTCTTCCAGCTCTGCCATCCCTCCCCTCCCCCGTCCCATGTGACAATACGACCTGTGGAACAAGTCCCCAGCCTGGACAGTGGCTCTTTGACCCAAGTCTGATGCTCTTCAGGAACAATCTGAAAGCATCATATGCTGCTCTGGGGGGAGAACCTTGGCTTAGTGAGGGCAGGACCCCATCTCTCTGACTCTGTGCAGGACTCCTGTCTGGGCCACGGCCCCTCAGCCTCCCAGACTCTGCTGCTCTGGGTGTCATTGTGGGAGAAGCGAGGCTTTTAGAGTCCCACAGCCTCAACTTCGCCAGCCCCTAGTAAGGAACTACATCTCTTTGAGCCTCAGTTTCCTCGTCCGCAAAATGGGACTAGTGATACCAACCTTTCAAGATTGTTGTATCTTGAGGGAAAGTGCTTTTCTAAAAGCGGCAGGCACATAGTGAGTGCCTGAATCCTTCCTCTGAAGGGCTCTCAAGGCCTCAAGAGCCCCCCTGAGAAATGCTGGGCTGTCTCGGCGGGGGAGGCGGGCTCTGTGAAGAGGTTCTGTGGCACGTTCCACATGCGCGTTAGTCTAGCTCATGCACATTCGTCTAGCAGTGACTCTGTGGTGCAGAGTTTCTTGACTTGGTCCTGCAGGCCCCCTGATTCTGACATGTCTTAGGGGTTTAGCCAAGAGCAAAAAGGAGGAGAACTAAAACTCTTCTTACTGTCTAATGAAAGCCTGTGGAAAAGTAGATTTTATAACAGAGTCAGTTCACTTCATTTTCCGCTTCCTAGGGGAAAAAAATCTGTTCATTTGCTCACTCATTTACGCATTCATCCTACCACTATCTCCATGGCCCTGACCACCTACCAGATGTGGCAAGAGACGTACAAACAGGCCACGCAGGGACCTGCCTCTAAAGGGCCCACCATCTCACCAATAATTGTAATTCGGGGTCAAAAAGTAAGAAGGGACATGGGCAAGGCATGGTGTTGGGGAGGGAGTGATCATTTCCTGCAGGGTAGGTCGGAAAAGGCTCCATGAAGAAGGCAGCACCAACATGAGCCAGTTAGAGAGCATAGCCGGAAAAGGCTCTAATCTCCAAAGAAATGGCAGCATAAGATATCCAAGAATAAACTTAAGAGGGTATTGTGAATTGATCTATTAATTAAATGCAATCCCAACAAATTTTTAATAAAATGATTATAAAGTACATCTGGAAAAATAAACGTGGATGTACAGCCTAGAAAAATTCAGGGTCGGTGAAGGAATAAGCCCGTAGCCCAATGGACTTGAACAGGGCACCCAGCTGGATGGGAGCATGGCTGTTGCGGAGGCTGCCACGGCTTTTTTCTGGAGGACTCTGGAGGGCTGAGCAGTCTGGCCAGGAGCCACTGTGACCACAGGATCAGGGGGCAGAGCCGACAGGGCTGCAGGACCCACATTAGCTGGGGTGTAGTTTCTGTGGCTTCTGAAAACCCCCACCCCAGTGGGAAAGACTAAGAAAGGTCCCATTCAGCTTCTCTTGGCATTTCCAAGGAAAAGGATGGGGTTTGGATTGGCTGGGCCAGGGACATCTCTTCTAAAATAGCCTCATGCATATTCAACTGCTCCCTGAAATAGCCGGATGGCTATTTTAAGCAGCTTCTACTCTGATGCCCACACATAATGGCATCTACCTTGAGCGTGTAAACCAGCAAGAAGCAAAGAAAGGGGACGGGAGGACAATGTGAGGAAGCCTTTGATGGATTCCTGCCACTCCTCCCCCACCCCTTGGTGTGCTTTCCTCTCAGGGACTCTCTTGCATGAAATTGAAAGTCCTGGTTACTATGACAACTCACTGGAGGAGTTTTCCCATCCAGTGACCTCACCTACCCGGATCTTGGGAAGCACAGCTGCACCAGGGCAGCCAGAACTTGAGGCATGATAACAAGTCCATAACATAGGTCGGCTAGGCTGCACCCAGGAGATCCCTTGGGGCCCATTTCCTCCTGGTTTACACCCAATTCTAACAGGTTCCCAGCAGATTAGAAGCGGGGGCTGTGGGAGGGCAGTGAGAGGTGGGACCCTAATAGCCGGGGGGTTGAGGTTACAACAGACAATCCAGCTGTCAGGATAAAGAGAGAACAACTCTACAAAGGGAACATTTACCAACAAATAAGAACTAAAACATCAGTATGTATCCCGCCATGCTGTTTGCTGGGGAAATAAAGATGAATAGATACAGGTCAGGAAATGACATGTAAATGAACAACCACAAGTGTATTTATCTAAGCTCTAGCTTTATTCCTCCCAAAAAAGAGGGGGGAAAAAAGAAGTTGGAAAGGGAATGTAGTGCGTGCCACGTTGAGGCAAGGATGCAGGAATCAAAGAGGAGGGAGATAGGTCTAATGAGGAGGTAGGGGAGGTAAGGCTGGTGGTGGCCTCTGTTGCAGGTAGCAGGCATGGCACATAGGAATGGAGGTGGGAAACAGCCGGTCCCTTAGGGGAACTGCTGGGGTGAGGGGTGGGTGGGAGGCGAGGCTGGAGTGCGATGCCCAGGAGGAGGCAGAATGAAGAGAGAAGAGGCTGGAGGGGCCTCGGAGCCACATCTCTAGGGCCTCAGAGGCTCCTTGATCAGGAGACCTCTCTGGGGCTATTTTGAGTTTTGGTAGCGATCCCTACCCACCCGTCACACCTGAAGGTCTCCCTGTGTTAGAATATAGAACAGTAATTGGGAAAAACTGAGGTTAGTTAAAAGCTTCACAGTGAGAGGGTGACTATAAGAATGAGTTGAAAATGCATCCCAACTTCTTAGATGTATCAGAAAAACGAAGTGACAGACCGGAAGCCTGGAGGACTGATGGAGCCCGGCTCAGCTAGATGTCAGGAAGAACAGATCGGTTACTTTTATGTGCCTGAGTTTACATTCACACCGCTGCCCAGTAGTCACCCAGAGAAGGTTCTGCTTTGTTTAGCTCAGGGCACCCTGAGAAAGGCAGAGGAGTGAGTGAGACCTTTTATTTTATTTTATTTTTTAAATATTTTTTTATTGATTTCAGAGAAGAAGGGAGAGGGAGAAGGAGAGAGAAACATCAATGATGAGAGAATCATTGGTCGGCTGCCTCCTGCACACCCCCTACTGGGGATGGAGCCCTCAACCTGCAAGTGCCCTTGGCTGGAATCGAACCTGGGACCCTTCAGTCCACAGGCCGACACTCTATCCACTGAGCCAAACCAGCTAGGGGTGTGATACTGTTTAGAAAGATGGCCATTCAGAGACATTGGACGAGATGAAGCTTGGGCTGAGCTCCATCTCTCTGCAGGACATGTGTCAAACAAGACCTAACCACACATTCCTCCTTACTCTTATCGGCTTCTTTCAAGGCGTCATTAAGAATCCTGGTGCCCAGCCCACCTGGTGTAATTCAGTGGTTGAACATCCACCTATGAACCAGGAGGTCACAGTTCGATTCCCGGTCAGAGCACATGCCCAGGTTGTGGGCTTGATTCCCAGTGTAGGGTATGCAGGAGGCAGCCAATCAATGATTCTCTCTCATCATTGATGTTTCTCTCTCTCTCTCCCTCTCCCTTCCCTTCTAAAATCAATAAAAATATTATTTTTAAAGAAAGAATCCTGGTGCCCAGAGGAGGCTGCATCTATCTGTCCTGCTCATCTCTTGTTGTTCCTTCATCTGCGTGTGACTTCATTATTTTTCGTTTATTTCTTCATTCATTCATTCATTCAGTTGGAGCTACAGATGGGGAAATCATGGGTACAGAGGATAGCTTCTTCACTGAGTTTTCAGGGATCTGTGAAACCCCTGAAGTTACAAGAGAGGGAGTGTATATCCTGTGTTCCTTTTCTGAAGAGATAGTGCATAGCTTTCAGCAGATTCTCAACGGGGCAGGTGACCCAAAAAAAGGTTAAGAAGTGCTGATAAAGATGGGAATTGTTTTATTTTAAAACAAATGATTTCACGTTTTGGTAGACAAGCAGAGTGAGGGAAGGCAGAAGGAAATTCCCAGTTCTGCATGTAGCTGTCTTAGGTGATGCAGTAGCACCAGGGACTCTGTTAGTGTCTCCAACATCACTATGTACCTTGCACGCTTGTGTGCATGTGTGTATGTGTGTGTATATGTGTGTGCACTGAAGCTGAGCCAGGACCAGAGGTTTTCCAACCATCAAGAGAGGGCAAGATCTCCACCCTAAGACTCCTGTGTTTCTCTCTCTTCCCAGCCAGTTTCCACAAGGCGCCCTTCCAGCCTGCACTTGGCAGAAAGTGAGGAGCCCCGACCCCGGTTGGGAGAGACGGAGAGAGCAGGAAGAAATCTTAGCCAGGAGAAAGCATGTGAGCTGCAGTTGCAGAGGTCTGGGTTTGAAGGGAAGGGGCAGCTGAAGTTTACTGATCAGTTATGAAAGCCAGGTTATGTCAACCCATGTCCGGAAAGCTTCCAGGGGTTTCCTGTCTCTGAGTGAAAGCCAGAGGTCTTATAAATGCCTTCACGGCCCTCATGATGTGGCCACAAATGACTTCTTACACCCCATATCCTCTGACCTTTTTACTGTTTCTCCAGCTCTTGCCTCAGGGCCTTTGAATGTGCTGTTTCTTCTGCTGGGAAAAACACACATAGTTCACTTCTGCTTCCTTCAGGTGTCTACTTGACTGCCCCCTTCTTGGAGACGCCTTCTCTGGCCCCTATTTAAAATCGCAAAGCATCCTCCTCCATCCACCCTATTCCCTGCCTTGCTTCTCTTAATAGCACTCACCACCATCTAATATGCCATTGTCTGTGCATTATTCCCACTGCCTGGAACAGTGCCTGGCCAGTAGCAGATGCTAAGTTAGTCTTTGTGGAGTGAACAGACTCTGAGCTAGTCGTTTTAACATGCTGTAATCTCACGCTGATCCTGTAGTAACTCTGCAGGGCGGGTGTTATTCTCCCTTTTCACAGATGAAAACCAGAGCCTCATAGCAGCTGGAACCACTTCCTGTGTTCTTGGGGCTCAGAAACTCCTGCTCTCTGTTCCCCACCCCCACTCCGGGAAGGCTTTGGCGCTGCCTTCCCAGGGCTCCTTGGGCCAGACGAGAGGCTGGGTTTATGCATGATCCAGTCAGCAGTTAGAAGTCACAGCAAACTCCCACGATCCAGCTGTGTCCAGGTCAGACGACATCTGCAGTGCCCTGGAAGTGGCCCGTCATGTGCACTCATCAGAAACCATGTACAGGAGAAAAGAAGACAACTTTATGGGACTTCTGATGGATTCCTACTCCTGATCACCACCCCATATTGTATCTTAAACATCATCTCACTTTTCTGGAAGAGATTATACTAACGAGGACTTCGCTCTTTGAAAAGATAGCCCAGAACCCCAAAGTGAGTCCAGAATGCTTCAAGACAGCCGTGTGAGGCAACTTGCATGTACACAATCCAGTTCACTTGCTTGTAGTAGGCTCTGTGGTGCCCATGTCCTTCACTGTTATGCACAATTCTGACACGAGCCCTGTGACAGGAGTGGGGTGGAAAGGCGGTGAGACAGATGTGGGCTGCCTGGATAGAGAAAGAACCAGACCACAGATCCGCCCAGGTGCCCTTGCTGGTTATTAAGAATTACAGATGATGACACAGAACGTGCCTTTACGGAATTCACCGTCCAGCAAGAGATACTTAACTGTGTAACGGAAAACAGTTCAGTTCCAGTGTCTTTATTCAAACCCTCACCTTGTTCCAACATGGGATCCAGGTAGAAATTGGAAATATGATAGAGTCACATGCTGCAGTGAGGAACTAATGACTAGGCTGCAGTGTGGAACTAACTCATGGTTACAAGGGAGGGGATGGTCTCTTCTTCCTGAGAGCCAGGGGCTCTTGAGGAGGCACGACTGGAGCTGGGCGTGGGGAAGCAGCCTGGCCAGCTCGGTGACTCCCCTGGAGGTCCGTGTGGCTGAGTGTGGGGCAGTGACTATCCATCCGTGGTGTCTGCTGTGAGCCAGTCCGGCCCCTTGAGGAACTTCTAGTCTAGTGGAGCAAAGACTAAGGTGTCTGCAGCCCCCCCTCCTTGTCCCAGAGGCTGTGCTCAGCCTTTGGAAAGCCCCTGCTAAAGGTGCCGGTGGCATTTCCCGTGGTGGCCGCTCCTACAGGCCTGGATCTCCTGGATCCCCGGCTGCAGGCTGCACCTCGCCTTCAGACCGCGCAGAGCAGCCCAGGGCTCCATCGCGCACATCATCTCAGTGATTCTGCCAAGCAAAAGGCCGGACAGGGCCAGTGTCCAGTGTATGGATGGACCACAGCAGCTCAGACACTCCAAATCTCGCTCCCAGGAAGTGGCAGAGCCAGGATAGGAATCCGGGGCGAAGGGACAGAGACCCTGCCACACAAGGGTGCAGCTGGTAGGGCAGGCACCCGCACAGGTCCACCCCACATGCTGATGGAAACCACGTGGTCTCTGGAATCGGATCGAAGCAGGTTCAAATCCTCTCTCCACTGGCCATGAGCTGTGTGCCCTCACCTCCCCGAGTTTTAGGGGTCTCATCAGTTAAATGAGAATAATCTGTCTTCTTCGCAGGCTTCTTGTGAGACTTAAAGGAGATGATGCACGTATGTCTACTTAGCAAAGTAATCAAAGACCAGAGCCAGCATGTGGCTTAGTTTGTGGCTGGCTTTACAGGTATTATGTCATCTAATCCTCCACACAACCCAGAAAGTAGATAGTATCACCTCATTTTACAGATTTACAAGGAAACCAAGTTAACCAGGGCACCTCTGGCCGGCAGATGATGAAACTGAGCCCTGGCTGCCGAGCCGCAGTCACTATGAGGCTGTAATTACACCTCATCTCATTTCACTTATGAACCTTTGGCCCTCACAGGCCCGGCCACTCGCCAAGGCTCTGGAGGTGACCCCTGACCCCGCAGCGGGGAAGCACCATGGGACTGCGCAGCAGAGTGTCCCTGGAGACCCCGAGGAGGCCAAGTGAGCTCAACCCTGGAGGAAACGGTCCGCAGCTGTGGCCTTGGAAAGGAAGGGCTGCAAGGTCACGGGCACCAGACAGAGCCTCAGGCTGAGGTGGGTGGTGGCTTTGAACTAACCAAGTGGTGACCTGGAATCCAGCGGGCTGGGCTTCCCTTCCCCACTTCCTTCCTGTGCCGACTGTCTCTCTGAGTCACCTCCAGGAAGTCGGGGCGGCGAGGTGGAGAGTGAGGAGCCCTGGGTCCTCCCGCGTCCTTGCTCTGCCTCGCTGTGTGACCCTCAGGCAGCCACTTCCCCTGGCCGGGCCAGTTTCCACATCTGCCACCCCTGAGCCTGACTAGATCTCCAGAGTCAGCCACGGGCTCTTTCAGAGGACAGTGCCTCCTGGAAGGGAGGCTGGAACACAGGGCCGCTCTGCTGGTAACCAGTGCAGACTCGCATGGTCATTGGGCTCCAGAGAAGCAGCCCTGTGCTCCCACACAACCTGCAGGGCTATTCTGTGGGTCCTGAGTGTCACCGTCGGGTGGGGGGCCACGGGGGCAGGAGAGGGCAGACCCTCTCAATGCTGGAATGGAGCTGGCCACAGAGGCAGCTGCCTCCACCTGCCTCCCTGTCCAAGCTGCTTCTAACCCTGCTCCATCCCCTGCCGGCCTCCGGTGGTTGAATTTTTACTAAGTCGTGGGCCCTGAAGGGGGTCTAGGTAGATGCTTCAGGGTTCTCGGTGCAGGTACAATCTCGTGGGAAAATGCAGAAACAACGTGCACCTTCTCTCAGCTCCCAGCAGTGTTCATGTGACCACCCTTTCATTCACTCAGACCCCGAAAGAGCTGCTGTGGCCATACAACATCCCAGATCTGTTTATAAGACTTATCTCAAGAGCGCTGCATTCTGAAGTCCATGTGAGCTCATTTCTGCAAGATCAATTCTTAGCGTATCGCAGCTCCAGCTCCAAGATGCAACGATACCTGTGGCTGAGAGAAGTGCCTCTGAGTTGAGAAGAGCTTGTTCCAGGGTGTGGGGGATCCCTGGGTAGATGACAGGGTGGGGTTATAGCATCATCGGTGCTTCCTGCCATGCTGGAGATGGTGGGAGCACAAAGATGGTGGGAGCACAAAGGAGGGGATTGGAAGGCATTGGGTGCCACATATAAGGGTCTTTGCCTACGCGCTGGAGTCCAGCTGGGTCAGTGTGACTCTCAAGCCCCTCCTGATGTGACCTCATCCCCTGCGCCGACCTCAGAGCGCAGGTTCCCCTGTGCTTGGGGCTCCAGCTTCACCCCTTGGCTTGAGCAGTTCCCTATCTCGCTGTATCATTTCGTGTTTCTGTATCTCTGCACATTTCTCTTTAACGGCACCACCACTTCCTCTCCTCGCCCTTCTCCAACTCAGTCCTCCTCAGAAACTCTCATCAAGATCCAGTTAGGGTGTCACTTCTCTCAAGAGGTCTCTCCTGACCCCTCCGATCTCCCTGGGTGGCACCTCTGGGACGTTTTGGTTACTTCCTTCACCCCGCTTCGCAGCTCTTTAGGTCCATGTCTGCCCAGCTCCTTAAGCACCAGGACTGTGTCTTGGTGGCATTTGTGTCCCAGGCTGGGGGGTTCATCTCTGAGGAATGAGTACCCCAGAACCTGTTGCTAAGGTCCAGAGACAGCGTGATGCCAGGGAGAAGCCTGGGAGCTTGGGGGGCACTTGGCTCTGCCACCCTTCAGGGACACCTGTCCCCAGCTGGGCTTGGGATTCCCCTCCGGAAAGTGGGCTGATTTCTCAGGTCTGTCTACAGCTGACATTCTGGGACGTCCATGAGGCTGCTTTTGCAGAGTGCCCGGTCACCAACCGGAGGGCATTCTGTGGGATCCCTTCTTTCACTCACTGACCTAGTTCATCAATCCTCACCTGGCCAATTTAGGTGCTGGGGGCATGGAGAGGTATCAGACTGGGTCCCTTCCCTAGGGGGGTCATAGTCTAGTTAGGGAGACGCATACTCACAGCAGCACAATGAGCACACAGTACTGTGGCAGCCGGGAGAGGCCAGCCTTAAGGTGGCCCATGGGGGTGGTCAGGGAGGATTTCCTAATAGGGGTGAACCTGGAAGACCCGGGGCCACATACTTTACAGAGAGTGCAAGGCGTGTGAGCCACTGGGCCAATGGCCTGGATAGAGATGTGGCCTCGCTGCTGCAGTGTGCTGGGGTATATTCATCTGGGAGCCTCGGCATGTCTGTGTGTACGAGAGACCACAGTGGGGCTTGAGTGGTAGGAGGGCCTGAGCTGGCCCTTGGGAAAGAGCTTTCCAATTAAAGGCCTGGCCGGTGGGGGCTGGGTTCCCTGGGTTATGTAATAGCTGGGGAAATGTCATCAGGGGGAGCATTTGAGGGAGGCCGGATGTGTCTAAGCAGGGCTCCACCATTCCCAGAGGTGAGCTGAGAGCGGATTGGCAAATGAACCGGATTCACAGATAGAAAGAACATGAACGCTGGGCGGGCAGCCCACATTAGGAGGAGCAGACACATCAGTCACGAGGTTGTGGCAGTTAGCTATGCATGCAGCCAGACACCGGTCTCTCTCCTGCCCCCTCCCTCCATCAGGTAGCACCAGGCAGGTGGAGCACCTGCCCATCCAGTCAGGATAGTCCCTAGGGATGGGTAGGTGGGTGGGGACAGGCCAGCTCTGCACAGAGCTGGCCCAGAGGACGTTCTGCATGGACTGTGTCCATGAAAGAATGCGGTACAAAGGCACATTGTCTCCTGGGGCTCATAACCTGACCCCAAGGTCAGGGGCAGGAGGTCTGGAGCCATGTGAGTGCAGGCCAAGCACACTCATATCGCTTGCCAGGGAGAGAGCACATCACATTTTAATTCAACTGTGAGTCGCTCCTGGGCCCCCAAGAAACAGCTCTTGAAGCCCATTGATAAAACACACAGATCAGTCTCAGCTTGGGGATGAGAAGGGCTTTAGAATAAAAGGACTTGGAGCTTCATTTTTCTCATCTGTAACGTAGGGATACTATTAGTACTACCTCCTAGGATGGTTATTGTGAGGATTAAATACACGTGAAATGTTTAGCCTGGAGCTTGGCACATAGTAAGTGCTCAATAATTGGTAACTATGATTATCTGCATAGAAGGCAAGCTTCCACAAGGGGTGTCCTTTTTGACTTGCGCTCCATACACTCTTTGAAAAGATTTGGGGTGTCCTCTAGGGGGTAAGTAAGTGGCAAGAGAATCGGGTGGCACCAAGCAGTTTCTGGGCAGAAGGGTGAGTGGTGCTGAGGTAGAAAAGATGACCCTTCCCCCCAGGCTAGGACCGCGACAGCCCTGTGGTCAGTTTAGGGAGGAGCAGGGTAGAGCATGGCCTTGGGTCTATATAGGCAGAGTCAGACCAAGCTGTACTCTGTGATGAGGTTGAGAACCTGTAAATTACATGCCTGGGGGGAGCCTCATGTCCCAAGTCCCTCCCTCTGTTTTGGCACTCTGAGTGACACCCTCTGGGGCTGGAAAAGGGAATGAGAGTGTATGGCCAAGGCCACAGTGACTCCTTTGTCAGCACTGAGAGGAATTGGCAGGGGGAGGAAGGGGGGTAGGGGGATTCTCAGCAGCTCAGCCTGAGAGGGTGGCCCAGTTTCAGGCCTGCTCCCCTCAGAGAAATGCCGTTGTCCCAGCTGTGGCTGTCGTGCCTTTGTGTGTGCTCAGAGTATGACAGCTAGTGTCTCTTGGAAGGGGACACGGCAGTCCTGGTCCATCTCCCTTCATGGCAGGGTCCAGACATGGTTGCCATGAACACAAAGCCCAGGGCCCCGCCCACGGAGGGAATGGCTGTGAGGTCAGGCAGGGACCAGACTCAGCAAAATGAGCTGGGCCTGAAGTTCTGATGAGGGCATCAGGGCTGGCCTTAGGTCCGACCCACAGAGAAATGCCCTGTCCTTCCCCGAAGGGCACTAGAACAAGACCATGGCAGGTGAGGAGAGGCAAGCCCAGGGCACCCACAAGGCATGTGGCTTATGGTGAGAAAGTTAATTCTAGCCCTCGATGGAACTGGGTTTCCCACATCCTCCCAGGCCTGGGCAGGATGAGCTCAGTGATGGGTGGGGCTGCACCTTCAGCTGCTGAGCCCTGGGGCTGAGTGGAGCTGGGGCAAGGGCTGGCACTCCTGGTTTGCACAGTGGCAGTAGAGCCAGAGCTGGACATCGCCTTGTGGGTTGGCCAGCTCCCTTGCATTCCAGGAGTGCTGACAGTCCTCTCAGCCCTGCCACCAGCCCCCTTCCCAGATGCATGCAACCGGGCTCTGGATCACTCGGAGAGGGTGGGAGAGACCAGCAGCTCCCAGTGCCGGTAGAAGCAAAAAAGAGTCCCAGGCACCCGCTCGGGAGATAGGCTCTGTCCTCTGTCTTCAGCAGCAGCCATGGCACTGTGGAGTGAGTCCTGGGCTGTGTTCTGACCAGTGAGTCCAAGTTCAGGCTCTGCTTCACTTTGCTCTGTGACCTCGGCCTTTGGTGGCTTTACCTCACCCACACAATGGGGTGGGATTCCAGAAGGTCACCTTGTGGTAACTCTGGGACCCACCAGAATTAGATGTATGTCAAAGGAGCTAGGGAGTGGCTTTGGGAAGATGAAAAAAAATGAGAGAAAGAGCAATATTCACCCAGCCTCAAGGTGTCTCCACAACAAGGGTCTTTGACCTTCCAAATGCCCAGTCATGATGTGAGCTCCCCTACCCAGGATCCTTGCGGGCTACCCCAGGATAGCCTCCTCTCCGTGGGCCATGGCTACCACACTGCAAGCACCTAACTCCATGCCTGGAAACACCACTCCCCCATTGTTGTTGCTTGCCTATCTTGATTGCCAGACCCTGATCCCAGGAACCTATCCCTCCCTGGAGATCTGGCCATGGCAGTGCGAGCAGGGAGCAGACACTAGGATGAGCTGGCTCAGAGCACGCCTGCTGCCCTCCCCTCTGTCACCTTCTCTTGGAGGTTAGGGATGGCCTCTTGGCTGGAGTGCTGTCCTGCTCTGAGCAGGCACAAGCACAGGCACACAGAGCCTTGGCAGCCCTAGGCACCTGGCCTCAGGGGGATGGGGTATCTCTCAAGAGGGTGCTCAGATGGGTGGGGGATGGGCGGAGACAGTGGTCTTGCTCAGCCTGCACAGCGCCTGTTGTGGCTCCGAGGAAGAGGCGAGTGGGTGGAGAGGAGCAGAGCAGGAGGCCACCCTGGGAAGAGGAAATGGACAAGGCCACATCTCTAGACCCACAGGAATTCCAAGCCTTGGCCTAGAGCAGCTCAGCTCATTACAGTTTCCCCCAAGTTGGTGGGAATGAGGCTCCTAAGAGAGCACAGCCTTGGCCAGACCGGCTAAGGAGGGCAAGGTTGAGCTGAGGAGTGGGGCGTGCCTGGTGGCCAGCTGCCTTATACGTTGTCACAATCAGGCCCCATGGAGGGCCAGTGGCTCAGCCTCCCCCTGCGGGGGGGAGCGTCCCGGTCCCAGCGGCCCAGGAGTGCAGCAGACACAGATGCCTGCCAGGAACAGGCTGTGGGGATGACAAGGAGTAAACAACAGCGGAGAACGGCCCTGTAAACCACACTCAGTGGAAATCTTCCCCACAGCCACATCGCAAAGAGCAGCCAAAATATTGATCCTGAGCAGCAGTCTGCAGAATTGCTCTTTGGAAGATGACACAGACTGTCCAATTTCCCAGACAGCACAGCACAGAGGGGCACACCGGCCCTCACCCCAGTAAAGCCAGTGATCCATTAGATGGGGGTTGGGAGTCAAGTTCAGCCTTTGTGGAGTCCTGACCCCTCCTTTCAACATTGTCCAGAGGAGACTGGAAGCAGCTTAGACTCATCTGGGAACTGGAAACAGGTTCCTCACCTTTGTGACCCATCAGCGTTCAGCTAGAGCTGCCATCCCAGGGGACACATCTGACTGCCCAGCATGTGGGGAAGTTGACCCATCAGCCAAACCATGTCACTGCAGAGTGGGCAGCCAGTGGCCAATATTGGGTGTTAACTGGACATTGAACTCTAGCCGGGAGATTCTCACACATTCCTCTTCGTTTTACCTGGGGCCAACCCTAATTCTTAGAAATATGGTGTAGAGGATTGTCATTCTAGAACGGACTTCTAGATTTGACAGGCTCAGCTACTGCTTATTAAGGCCCTCTTAGCCAGGAACACTGCCAAGCTCTTCTGTTGGTGTCTCATCATTCCTCATGCCAGTCTTTGTTGTAGGCTTCACTCCCTCGTTGTACAGAGGAGGAAGGTAAGCCCAGAGAAGTTTAGAAACCAGCTCAACATCACACAGCTAGTGTGTGGCAGAGCCAACATTAGAGCCCTGGTGTTTAACACCCTCTCCTAGTGTTCCTTATCTTCCATCACACCATTGCATTTCTCTGTTGTTGTGTGGGCTGGTCATGAGGATTAGACAGGAGGACACATGTGGCACATGGTAGAATGGTATGGGGCTCTCCATGCACACACATGTTCATTGCTACTGTCCTTCATTAGTTAGTACTTTGGGTTGACTTTGGACCTGAGGGTATTAGGCAGCAGCATTCTTTCAAATACGATTCAAATACGATTTCAGATTATTCTCTCTG
>NW_006289819.1:1402150-1406181 GCF_000327345.1 Myotis davidii | reverse complement strand
GAGAGAGTGGAGAAAGAGAAGACAGAGAGTGAGTTTTGTCTTGTGGTCTCATTTCACTGGGATGGATGAGTGAGTGAACGTCAGGCACGGCTAGATCCAGGAAGTGATGCAGTGACAGCAGGTCATCAGACTCTTCCTTGCCTTACACTTCTCATCGTTACTCTTTTTTGTTTTGACCTCCGTCTCATATGTTGCCTTTGGGTTTCCTCTTTCACAGCAGGACAGACACATTGGCCATAGGGAATGGAGAAGGGCCATAGGCCCCTGGTGGCTCCTGGCCTTCACCATCCCAGCTAGTGACTCTGGATAGCAAAGCCCTTTTCCTCCCAATTGTTATTGTGAGAAGTATCTCAGGGAGGTGCTCTGATGGGGCCCTGCTTGGGTCACATGACTACACCTGGCCCAGTGGACTGTAGTATTTGACCAATGGGTAGCCTGCCCACTGCCATGGACAGGGTGGTGGGGCCCAGCAGGATTATAATTGAGGGAAGACAGTAGCCTGAGTCACTCTTACCAGAAGAAAGGGAAGAGAGAATACTGGACAGACAAAAGCCATGCTGCCCATTACCCTAGGATTGGAAGAATGAGCTGAGTCCATGATATGGTATGAAAATGTAAGCCATCCCATATTGGCACATCCTTCCAATCTTACAGATTAGGAAACTGAGGCTCAGATGCATTATGCGACTTTGTCATGCTCTTACGATGAAGTTCTGAGACTCCCAGGCTGGCATTTGAGTCCCCTATTCCCTCCACCTCACCTGCTCGGGGAGGAAAGTGAGGTCCCCGAGACCTTTTCTGCCACTTTCTGTCTCACTCTGGGCCTCTCAGAGAGGGAAAACCAGTGGGCCAGCAGCCACAGAGGTCGGTTCTGGGGATTTAATGGTGAGCAAAGCATCCACGGCACCCTGTCATGGAGCCAGTATTTCAGTGAGCGAGCTGGTCACCAGGCCAAAAGTTACACACAATGAAAGAAGTTGTCAATGTTGATCCTTGGGCTCTAAATACAAAGTATATGATGCTGAGAAAGTGTACAGGTACCGAGAGTATTCAGAGAGTATACGCAGGTTCTGCCGGCGTCAGGGAGAGCTTTATTGAGGAGGTGAGGTGCAAGGTGAAATTCAAGTTTGGAGGGAAGTTCAGTGGGTAAGGAAGAACATTCAGGGCAAAGGACACTACTCATGCCCAGAATTGCAAGAATTCTGCGTGCTTGAAAATTGGGTGCAAAGGATGGAACCACTGGTAGGGAGGAAAGGAGGCCTTTGTGCTTTTCTAATAAGTGTGGATTAAAGATGAGCCACTTTCTTTCATCTGTGGGTGTCTATTGGGAATCTCCAAATGGTCTGGGCCGTAATCAGTATTTGACCATGAGAAAGGCTGTTGAAAAGTGACTTGATCTGATCCCTATATGAGGATACTATCCGGCGGCCTGTGGCCAGGTCAGCCTGGGATAAGACTGGACATAAGGACACTCTGTTAATGGGCCATTACAGGAAGTCCATCAATGATCAGATGTGCTGCAGACTTCCGGGTGAGGTCCTGGGTACAGACAGGAGGAAGCTCCAGAGCTGGTCTCGCCCTCTGTCCCCACCCCCGTGCTTTTTTACCTTTTCTCCCTGGTTCCTGCCTGGAGAATTCCATGTCCTTGGAATATGTCAGGCTCAAAATCAGCACCCAGGGAGCTCTGGACAGGGGCTAAGCATGCACGCCATTGAACAGGGCAGTGTCCCCGGGATAAAGACACCAGTGTGAAAGCCTTCACTTGTGTCCACAAAACAATGGCACTAGTGAGGGACAGGGAAGAGAGAAGGGGAGGGAATGCCTCCTTTCCCTCCACCCACTGACTTATTTAATGGCCATTTAACAAATATCAGATGCTGGGCTAGACACAGGGAACCTGGCTGTGCAGAAGACAGACTCAGTGCTAGCCCCCCTGATGCTGGTCTGGGTGTATTTCTGTGTGGCATTAACTCTCCTGAAAACTTGCTTCTGACTGACTGTCACCACCGTTGGGGAGGGTTGGCTCTAGCCAGCGGGTGTAGAAAAAGTGCACTGGCCTGGTGTTGGGGGTCCTGGGTTAGAAATACAGCTGTGGGCTCTTGAGGAAGTGACCTAGGCTCTCTGGGTTGCCTTCTCTATAGCAGGAAGGCAAGGCCACCCTCTGAATAGGCTGGAGTGAGTGTTCAGGGAGGTACCGTGCTTCTGGCACCTAAAAGACACCTTTCCCTTCGGGACTTCACCATGCAATTTTTGGTTTAAGTTTTCCCAAGCTGAGCATTATATACGCTCTCCCCCGGCTCAGCGATATGTGCAATTTAGACTCACAACCAAATCTGACTTTTTTGACTCAGAAACAGCCTGCCAGATAAGCCTTCAGCTTTGAGGAACTAACAATTGCTTTCTAATGCTCACAGTGAAACGGCACAAAGGCTCATTTTCAGTTTGCTTCCAGCAGTGAGGTAGGGTAGGAGTGGCCCTGGGTGTGTGACCAGGAAATCCAGGCTGTGGTCTGCTTCCCTGCTTGCCAGCTGTGCAGGGCTCCCAGCCCACTGGAGCCTCAGTTTCCCCCTCCTGTGAAGTGGGGTGATAACTCTTTCCTCCATGTTGCTGGGAGAGTTGAGTGAGCTACAGAAGCAATTATAAATGGCCATCCCTGCACCTGAAAGTGTCTGGCCTGCCCTTAAAGCTACTCAACCTTGTCTCTGAAGATACTTACAGACGCTCTTGGGAAACTAGCATTCCCACCGACTTCTTCCACCTGCGACCACACAGCTGGCCTCTGGGAGCCCCCAGCCGTTCCTGGCCCAGCTGTTTGGCTCCAACTGTCCTGTGGTTAGAGCAGCAGGCCTGCTGTTCTGGGAAGTCTCTTTCTCAGGCTGGGTCCCCAGGGAGGGAACTGAGCCCCGTTTGGTGGGGAGAAGTCAGGGGGTGGAGTGGGGTGGGAGGGCCAACCCTGGAGAAGTTGGGTGAATGCTGTGTTTTCAAATAACTCCGTGCTCACAAAGATAAAACTGTGGTCTGGCCATACATATTTCATATGTGTGTGTGTGTGTGTGTGTGTGTGTGTGTGTGTTCCCGGTATACTTCCTTTTAATTTTTATAACCATACGTAACGTCAGGGACATTTAATCCATATGGTTCTGATTCCTTAACACTTAAATCATCCAAATGTTGTTTTGGAGGATCTATTTGCAAATCTCTTTGCATAAGCTTTTAACTCCTTCTTTCTCAAGGGCATCAAGGTAGGGTCTCTGGGAGAGGCCTCCTCCTCTTCCAGTTCCTCCCCACCCGACTGGCCAGGGCTCTTGACCACCTGCGCCCAGGCCCCGCACTCAGGGTGGGGGGCTGGTGGGAGAGGAAGAGCGACTGGGGTCCATACCCCAGCTTTGCCCTGTCCTGGCTGTGTGACCAGCCTCTAGTTCACCTCATCAAACCCTTTTTCCCTGTGAAAAGGGATATGAAATGTCTTACGGGGTTGTTAGAGGAATTAAACAAGGAAATGAATCCTGTAGCCCAGAGAACACGGTTTGCCTTCCAAGAATGGAGCCTTCCTATGTGCCAGAGGGCAGCGCTGAGAGGTGGGAAGTGACAAAACACAAGGTCGTTCTTGGGGAATCTGGAGACAGCAGCACCAGGTGGAAAAATCAAGTGCAGGGAAGCAAAGGGGACTCTGCCCATGGGAAGTGGATTGAGGCGAGGACAGAGCCGGGACCACAGTGGCCAGGAGGGTGGAGATGAAGGCCTGCTGTCAGGAGGTGCATGGTCCCGCCCGCAGGTGCAACTCTGCATTTGGTGTCTACCTCACGTGTGCAGGGGAGGTGGGGGAGGCCCGATAGGACCAGACAGGTCATGGAGGGGCATACAGGAAGGCAGCCCTCCCAGATTCCATGGGCTGCTTGCACACCCGGAGCCACCCCACTCGCCTGCCAGAGCACATGCTGCAAAGGCCCCTCCCAGGCTTCCCCACCTGCAGGCACAGCCCAACTCCTTGGCCTGGAGTCAGGGCCCAGGGACTGACATTCTCTCTCTCT
>NW_006289819.1:1399340-1402054 GCF_000327345.1 Myotis davidii | reverse complement strand
AGAATTCCCATACCTCCTCCCTCTCCCCTCAGGCCATTCTCAAACATTTAATGCTCCTTGAAGCTTTTGTTTCTTCACCAGTTTCCCCTGCCAGGGTGATCTTTTCTTGCCTTCTCCATTAACAAACACCTTCCCACTCTTCAAAGTCCAACCCAGAAGTCACCTCCCCCGAGAAGCCTTTCTGGGGAGATGTGCCAACAATGGGCCTTCCTGTGTGCTTCCTCGTCTTGGTCTTACTGGGCTGTACTGATCTGGGACGACATCTTCAGGATCTTCCTGGGAGCTGGGGTATGGGGATGGAAAGAGGCAGACCTTCCTAGGTGTTCTGGGCGGCACAGCTCCCGGGGCCTCCCCATGGCGGGCGCCCCCTGGCCAACTCTGATCTGGACATCAGCAGCGTCTGTGCCCAGAGAACAGGATTTGTTTCCCTGGTGATTCCAGACGGAGCGAATCCCAGACAGAGCTGCATCGCTGGGACGGAAGAGCAGATGCTCAATCTAAAATTAGTCTGCTGACTGTGACTTCATCCAGGCTGCGGGAACTGATCTGCTTCTTGCATCTGTCACTGTGTAGTGGAGGAGGCCTGCCTCCCTGCGAGGCTGCGTGGCGATAGCCAGCCAGCCGGGTCCAGCACCCCACCGTCTACCTGCTGTGCTGCTCTGCGCTTTACCTGGTCCACTCTGCACAGATGCTCTGAGAGCCTCGCCACCCCTCACCCCTCAGGAGTGGAATCTACCCGACTTTGGCATTGAAGGCTTCCCCTCAGTGGTTCAATGACCTGTCCAGCACTGTCCCCACCATTGAGGGTCCAAGCAGGTCTGGGCACAACTCCAGATTCAGGCACCAAGAAGACAGCCCATAGAATGACGCAGGTAGGAGCTAGAGCAGTGATGGCGAATCTATGACATGCATGTCAGAGGTGACACGCAAACTCATTTTTTTGGTTGATTTTTCTTTGTTAAATGGCATTTAAATATATAAAATAAATATCAAAAATATAACTCTTTGTTTTACTATGGTTGCAAATACCAAAAAAATTTCTATATGTGACACGGCACCAGAGTTAAGTTAGGGTTTTTCAAAATGCTGACATGCCGAGCTCAAAGGTTCACCATCACTGAGCTAGAGGGTGTCTGGTCGAAGCTGAGGAGAATGGTAGTCAAGGAAAATATTCCTCACCTCACCTCTTCGTTGTCTGCTGTTCCTTCCTCCATCCAGGCATCCCATGACTCTCCCGCTGCCTGCCCCAGTGGCGTCTGCTCTTCAGGAAGAGTGGTGTCCATTGAGGCCTACTGTGGGGGCCAAGGCCCCAGTCATGGCTTTCATTTATTTCTCCTAAAACTACATATCTCACAATAGCCTAGCAGGCTCCAGGTAATATAGCTGACACACTCTCACCTCTGGGCCTTTGCACTGGCTGTTCTCTGAATGTAAAAATCTTTTTCCGACACCTACCTTACTCAGTTCTTCACCTGCTTCAAGTCATTGCTCAAATGCCACCTTCTCAATGAGGCTGACCCCAGCTACCTTATTTAAATTTGTAACCCACCTCCCGCCCCAGCACCCCTTATTCCCTTACTCTCTTCTACCTTGTACTTTCTACCACACATACTTCTTTCTAACGTGTTATATAATTCACTTATTTGTTGTTTCTCATTTATTATCTGTCTCTTCCCTCCAGAATGCAAGCTCCACAAGGGCAGGGCTCTTTGCCCATTTTGTTCACTAATGTGCTTACTCTGAGTCCCCAGAATGGGGCCCAGACTGGAGCAGGTGCTCACTGACTGTTGGTTAGAGAATGTCTGTGTTCAGGGGAGGCAGAGGCACCTGGACCCAGGCGAAGCACCCTTTCTTGGCCTTTCCAGAGGTGGTGCCTGCTGTTGGGGCCATGTCTAGGTCCTCTTTGAGCCTCCATGTGTTCATCTGGTAACTGGGGCCAATGGTCCCTGTCCTGCCTCTCGTAGAGCCTTGGAGCTAACATGAGGGCACATGTGTGATTGTGCACCAAACTATAAAGGGATACCCAAATAGGCATGAGGCACCTGTTTGTTCAGGCAGCATCACTGAGCACCTACTGGGTGCTAGGCTCCAGATAGGGGCCTGTCGGCAAAGAGGCTCTCCCCAGCTGAGTGGGGCTGACTCTAGACATGAGGTGGTGGGAAATTCCCACTCATTTTGTAGAGTTGTTGGACAAATGGGACTCCAAATAAGGAATATGGACTCCTCCTGAGATCTGGGGAATTCATACCTTAGCCCTCTGTATTAGTCAGGATTCCCTGGAGAAATAGAAGCAAAAGGATAGACAGACAGACAGATAGAGATGATAGCCACAGGAGGGAGGGCATTCTGCTCTACTAGGTCTACTGATTTGAACACTGATCTTGTCCAGAAACACCCTCTCAGACACACCCAGAATAGCGTCCGGCAAAATATCTGGGCATCCTGTGGCCCAGTCAATATGATACATACAATTAGCCATCAGACCCTCCTCCCCACCAAAGTGCTATTGATCCTCAAAGCCCAGACCCAGCCACCAAATCCACGTGCCCGCATTTCCCTCTCCAGGTCCCTGGCTCTTCCAGTCCGCCACCCCTGAGGACATTGCCTCTGCTCCCCAGCTCCTCTGACCAGTCCTTTCTAAGTGGTACCCACTAGTTGCCCCAGAAGCTTGCTGGGATTTTTATCCAATCAGAGTCAGTGGGGACTGAGGGGCG
>NW_006289819.1:1392896-1399160 GCF_000327345.1 Myotis davidii | reverse complement strand
AGGAAGGCCTGCAGGGGGACAGCCCTCAGAGGGCTGGTTTTCGGGCTGGAGGAAGTGTGGCTGACTGTGGTGAGAAAGGCTGCATGGGAGGGAGCCTGAGCAGGGTGGAGCCAGACCATTTCAGATTTTCTTGTTGTTAGATGGAGGCTCCAAAGGTTAGCCTTCAAACTAGGCCTCCACCCTTTCCCATATTTATCCCCTTTTCAGTATCTTCTGCATCATTCATTTCTTTTATTCGCTGTTATCATAGTTATTTCCCAAGTGCGCAGGGTCTCCCTGGAACCAGACTGTCAGGTGCACAGGCCTCAAGATGCCTCATTGGTCTTGCCTCCAGACTCCTTCCTGACAACCCCTTGCCCAGCCCAGACCCCTTGCCACATGGGTGGTAGCAGTCACTCTTGGATAAAAGTCACACAAGGGGAAAAGGTTTAAAGGCCATCCCAGAATTTCCCTCTCCTTCTTGCTGCTCCCAAAATTCTTTTCTCATCATACCTATTACTGTTTCCCTTGTCTTAATGTTTATAGGCTATGATTGAATTCTCATCCCCCCTTCCCGCACTCTGAGTTATTGTCAAGGACCAAGTCTTATGCATCAGAGTCGCCCACAAGAGCTTGAGTGGAGTTGGGGGGCTTCCTTTATTGAGCATCTACTGCCTGCCAGCTTTTGTTTGTGATAATTAAATGCATTTTATCCTTTAATTTTATTAACTCTCATTTAATCTTCACAATCCTTCCCTGAGTGCCATCCTCCCCATTTTACAGCTGTAAAAACTGAGGCTTGGAGAAGTTAGGCAGCTCATAAGAGCCAGAGCCGGGACTTGCACCCATATTGTGTCAATGCAAGCCTTGGAAGTTGACGCTGTCTGCTGCACCTCCCATTGGCAAGCACAAAGCCATGTGCAGAGTAAATATTTGTTGTTATTGATGATCTTGCAAGCCGGTCCCTTGGCTTGGAGGAAACCTGTTCTCACAGCTGCCAGGGCTTGACTAAGCTCCTGATTTCCTAGAACCAAAGGCCCCACCCTCCCCACCTGGGGCCCACTGGGCTCTGTGGGAGTCCCCAGAAACTCTGGTAAAAAGCCAGAATGAGGCAGACACAGGGCTCAGGCTGAGCCAAAGCCTCAGTCTGAAGTGCAGGAATAGAGGATGCTTTGTCATTTGGGGGAAACTAGTCACCGGGCTTGAGGCTGACTGGCCTCTTGTAGTTGTTTACTGCACAGGATGGCCAGAGGCAGAAGCCTCCTTAACATGCTCTGAATACCTGTGATGTCCCAGCACTGAGGACGGCCTGGTGTGTGCAGAGCTGCAGAATCTAAAGGGGCAACAGATATATGACTAAAATGACTACACACAACTGAGACACAAGCCCGGACAGTCAGCACCAAGTGCTGGAGGTCCATGAAGAAGGAAGTAGCCAGTGCCACCTGGGAGACCAGGGAGGCCTTCCTAAGGGAAGTGGCCTCTGAGCTGACATGGAAAGCTGAGTGGGAGCCAGCCAAGCAGATAGGAGTCAAGGGAACAGTACAGGGAACTGCATGTACAAAAATGCACTTGGCAGGCTCAGAAACAGAGGCGGATTCTGTATGGTGGGAATAAAGGGTGGATAGGGGTGGTGCAGAGAGAGGGAGGCTTGGGTAGGTAAACTGAGGCTCTGTTATAAAAGGCACTGATGGATAGGGTAGTTTAGCTGGGCAAGGAACAACTTGAATTTGTCTTGGAGAGTGCTACCTTTTCAGAATGGATTAGAGGGGAAGGTGAACATGGGGACCAAGGAGAAGGCTTGTAACTGGCTTCAGATTTGGGATGATGGGTGCTGCCATTAATGAAGACAAGCAGTATAGGATTCTGGGTCATAACAGGGAACAAAGTAACAATAGCTGTTGAGTACCTGCTAGATGCTGGGCACTCTATCACGGGCTCTATGGCAGTATCTTATCAAATCTTCACAGCAGCCCTTTGAGGTAAAGAAGTCAAGATCAGTGACATAGTGGAATGTGCCCAAGGTCACACAGTGAGTGTGAGGCTGGAATCTGAGCCCAGGTCCATGGGGCTCCTAGACACATACTGTTACCCACAGCATCAGGTTGAAGTGAGTTAAGGATGAAGTGGTGCCCAAGTCAGGAAGCTGGGGAATACAGTCCTCAACCTGGGGAGAGAGGTTGGGGCTGAGTCTGCTGGGACGCCCCCCCCCCATCCCCCCAGAGGTGAGCTCCATACACTGCAAGAATCCCAGGTCTCTGTCCCAGGAGTGAAATGGCTGCCTCTGTGAGAAGTGAGGACTCAAGGTGCATGTGTACAACAGATGTATCGCAAGAGTACCCACATACACACACACACACACACACACACCACATGTACACACTGCATACACACAAATAGTAAAATGGCACAATGCATCTGAGTTCAGGAAATCATAGCCATGGGAGTCTGGGAGACAGGGTGGAGGGGGGTTGCTGGTAAGTAAGCACAAGATATAAACAAGTAACCTGGAGGGCCTACCGGGTGGGTTGCTCAGCCCCCTCTGAAAGCTCTCCCAAGAACGCTGTGGCAGTCCCCAGTTCCTTCAGAACGCCAGCGTGCTCCAAAAGTGGATCTGTAATTTGGTTGTTAGGAGCTAGGAACAAATTTTCAGAAAGATAGCCTCTTAGATGATAGATCAGATGCCAACCCTGCCCTCTGCTCTAATCTTTATTAGGCTGTGCCATCTCTACTGTGGAAAGTTGGCTTTAGAGCAAAACCAAGGTGTGTGTGTGTGTGTGTGTGTGTGTGTGTGTGTGTGTGGCATTTCCATGGAAACAAGCATTTAGCAATTACCCAATTTCCTGGGACACCTGGACCACAGTCTCCCTGAACTGGAGCCCCAGAAGTAGAATGGATCTTATCTCCCACCTTGTGTACGTGCCCTTCACCCTGCCCCGTGCCCGGTTAAGAGCAGTGTAGCATTCAGCTAGTTGCGCCAGGATGGTCTATTTACCTACCAGTCTCCATCCATGGATGGAGCTCCCAAAACACAAGTTTGTGTGTTTCATGTTCCCAGAACAGGGAAGGGGCCTGATTCATGAATGAGGAATGAAGGAATGTAGGAAGGCCCCCAGGGCTAAGCTCTGGGAACTTCTCAAGACCTGGCCCAGTTATATGAAGAGGATGGGCGGATAGGAAGGAACTGGCACCTGGCACCTCCTGCTTTCTAACCTGGGGCCCATCCAGCTACTGGGTGGGAAAGGTGCCCTGAGCCCAGGGTAGGGGTGATGGCTCATGAAGCGGAGCCGGGCTCATACTGTTAGTCTTGAAATAGAGCTGCCTGCTTCCACTCTGTGTCTCTGAGCTCTGAGGCTGGGGTCCTGAGATTTTCTGGTCTCCCGTGAGAATTGGCACCAGGATTAGGTTGGGGACTGAGTCTCAAGGTGGACACAGGTAGCTTTGGTTGTGGACGGAGCTGGTTGAAGGCTCCTGGGCTGATGATACTCCTGGCCTGGAGATTGATGGGGCCTGTGTGGCTTGAGGGGTCACAGACAGGATCTTTGGAGGGTTTGGGGCCAGTGATGGCGAACCTATGACATGCATGTCAGAGGTGACACGCGAAGTCACTTTTTTGGTTGATTTTTCTATGTTAAATGGCATTTAAATATATAACATAAACATCAAAAATATAAGTCTTTGTTTTACTATGGTTGCAAATATCAAAAAATTTCTATATGTGACACGGCACCAGAGTTAAGTTAGGGTTTTTCAAAATGCCGACATGCCGAGCTTAAAAGGTTCGCCATCATTGGTTTAGGGGAATCCAGCGTGATTGTGTATGGCATAATGTGGGTGCTTGATAAAGTTCACTTTATTTTATCCCTTCCACCCAGCTCAGGACTGTGTGTTTGGGAGTTGGAATAGGGATGTGCCAGGCTGCCAGGATGGGAATGCACACGACTTCGCCCAAAGAATAGGGAGACAATCCCAAGCCACAGAAAGTTGGGATAAAGGAACAGTCCAAGAAAAGAGCCCCGGCAGGGCAGCCACCCAGGGAGTGCGCCTTGGCCCAGGTTCCTGAGCCTCCATTTAATCCTGTCAATCAGAAATACCACCGTCCATCCCAATCCCCAGCCAGGCCTTTGGGAACCTCAGCCACAGCTCTGAATTGGGCCATTCTGCCCCTCCTGTGGTTAGTTTGTCTTCCTGCCCCAGAGGATCATTCATTCACCTAACAAACATTTGTAAGCAGATCAGTTCTGGCAAGAGAGAAGGACCCAGAAAGTTCCTTTAAATTCCCAATCTGAGGGAAGGGAGGTCTCTCCCAGCTGATTGCAATTTGGGATAAATCAGCAGTTCTTAACCTGTGGGTCGAGACCCCTTTGGCGGTTGAACGACCCTTTCACAGGGGTCGCCTAAGACCATCCTGCATATTAGATATTTACATTACGATTCATAACAGTAGCAACATTACACTTATGAAGTAGCAACAAAAATAATTTTATGATTGGATCACAACATGAGGAACTGTATTTAAAGGGCCAGAAGGTTGAGAACCACTGGGCTAAATGGTCCATCTCTGGAGGCAGGAACCATTGCGCTGCTTCTGGCAGCATGGGAAGGTGACTAAATCCATTGGGAAGTTCCATGACCACCCCTCAAAGCCTGGAGAGGAAGCTCATCCGGGGGCAGGAGCAAGACTGTCATCTGAACCTTTGCACAAATGACAAAAAGTCACCCCTTGGGGCATATGAATTATGAGTCACCCACTTTCTCCTGCCCAGCGCTGCTCCGAGCCAGGCACAGTAAGTGGGGCAGTAGGGGCAGGACAGGAGTGGCATGAAGGGCAAGAACCTGTCCCAAGTTTCACCCTGTCCCACAAATCAAGGGAAGGACCTGTATTGAGGGCAGGCTTGATTTGGGGTATGAAGGACAGCAGGAGTAGAGAGGGCATTTCAGACAGAGGGAAAGTCTGTGCAGAGACCCCCATGAAGTAAAAACTGATGCAAGCTGTGTTGGGGGCAAAGGGACTGGGTAGAAGGTACCGAGGGCTGAGCAGCAAGAGGTGCAGCTGTCAGTGGGGCCTTGCATGCCAGATCAGGGAGTGTGGCCCTTCTCTTCGGGGCTTTGTCAGAAAGATGGTGACCCAGTTGGATCTAAGATTGGGCTCTGGGAGCTGATGGAGGATGGGGGAGAGTGGGGTGGTGGTGACCAACAGAACTGGGGGATTGGCAGCTGGCCGGAGTGAGCAGCTGGGCACATGAACCTGCAGCTCCCATCCAGCCACACCTTCCTTATTCCTTCCAAGCCCTGGAGCTACGGCTTCCTCCCCCAGCACCTGGGAGTGTGGTGCCCCTTTAGAACTTGAGATTCCTTCCATCAAAGCTAGTGGTCTTCCAGGGGGTTGTTTGCTCTGACCTGGTTTTGGAAGGAGGGTGAGGCTCTGCTGGAAGCTGTTGTATGAGGAAGGCACAGAAATCTCCAGGGCACTAGCCCTGTGCTCTGGGCCCATGGCCTCTGGTCAAAGGGAACCCACTTCCTGAGACATGTAGGGCCATGAATTTGAATCCCTCACTTTGGAGCCAGAGGAAACCTGGGATCTCCGAGGAGCCTTCTTGGAAGCCCTAGTCAGCACAGGGGTCAGTCACCCTGTGGGTCCTTAAACTTTCACGACCTGGAGAGGGGATAGTATCTGGGCACTTAGTTTACATAAGTCTAGGCCTGCCTTTGGCCCCAGGCCCCATAACCTCCGGGGGCTGTTCCAGGCAGGCAGAGGCCAGGCCTGGAGTGAGCCGGATTCAGGGTCAGCCCTGGTTCTGCAGAGCTGACCTCAGACAAATCACCTGACATGTCTGAGCCTCAGTGTAAGCAAGCATGTCAAACTCGTGGACCGTTGGCTGCATGCCTTGTTTATTTGGCCTATGTTAGCCTTTGAGTTTGACATGCTTGGTGTATAGAATCTCTAAAATATAGCTCCTTGTGGGGTCTGGAGGCTTTGGAGGGCCATTCTGCTCTCTCAAGGGGCAGGCAGATGGGGGCCGGAGTGGGGCTGGCCCACGCGTGCCCAAGACTGGCCAAAGCATGTTGACTCAGTCCCAAGACCTGGGATCCAGCTGCTTCTGGTAAAGTCAGGCCATTAGGGAAGCCCCGGGTTACCCCTCACCCCCAGGCTGGAGCCTTGGGAGGCCCGGGCCAGGCCGCCCCGCCCACTGCTCATTAAGGCGAATTCCCGCCTTGGGAGGTGCGGGCTTCCTGGAGCAGAGCTGGCACCCGGGAGCAAGGCGGGGAGCGCGCACTTTGGGG
>NW_006289819.1:1391809-1392289 GCF_000327345.1 Myotis davidii | reverse complement strand
GGCCCGGGTGGCAGCGGAGGGACGGGCGGGAGGAACGGGCTGGAGATGGGCGCGGGTGCAGGCACGTAGGTTCAGGTTCGCACTCCTGGGATCTCCGGGACTCCTCTGTAGCCTGGGGTTGCCTGGTGCACGCGCTCTCCGCCTGCGTTTCCCCAACACTACTTGTGTCACTGTCCTGGGTTGCCCCGAGCGTTCCCGGTTCACACTTCTCTTGCACACTCACGCCTGGCACAGCCCCACTCGCCATGGGTGTGCACAGCCTCCTGTGCCTGCAGCAGACCCTCACGACACACCTCTCAGGCCTCGCACTCTCAGAAACGGTGGAAGAAGCGCACGGTGGGAACTGCTGGATGGGTTTGGCAGCCCTGACCACGCTTCCCCCTGGAGGCAGTGGCAGTTTCAGACTGTCAGGGCCACCATCCTCGGGCTCCTTGGGCTTATTGGGAGTGAGTGACACTAGCATTGCTCTGGCTCTACAAC
>NW_006289819.1:1391238-1391776 GCF_000327345.1 Myotis davidii | reverse complement strand
GTGTGGCGGTGTGGCGACTGGCAGAGAGCTACTCCCAGCCTTACAGCCTGGGTGTTTCCAGAGTGGCTGCTACTCCATGGGCATTTCTCTGGGCAACCTCCCCTCCCCTTCTCTTACCCAGAACAGGGGACCTGGCTCCCAACAGGGGTGGTGGGGGCTGTAGAGCAAGTGCAGGTGTTGTCATCCTCGGCATCTTTCAGGCGCTCTGTGCAGTGGCTAGAATTGCTCATATCTATAAAACACTTCATGTCTTCATTGATGATTTAATCAAGGCCACAGGAAACTGATAAAGCCAAGTTATGGGCTCATCACTTAGTGCTCTGGGCAGTCTCCTTAATTTCTTCAGGCTGCATTTTGTCATCTGAAAATGGGGATGAGGATCTTCCGGACGTTGTCAGGGAGACTTGCGATCCTATAAGTGAAGCTGTTTTGTAAATGCAAAGCCCTGTGCACATGCCAGTTCCTGTGGTTTAGAAGCTTCTGGGCTGGTATTTTCCATGGCTCTGCTCTGTGACTTAGGGAGGCTGACACCATTTCT
>NW_006289819.1:1343375-1391080 GCF_000327345.1 Myotis davidii | reverse complement strand
GAGCTACTCCCAGCCTTACAGCCTGGGTGTTTCCAGAGTGGCTGCTACTCCATGGGCATTTCTCTGGGCAACCTCCCCTCCCCTTCTCTTACCCAGAACAGGGGACCTGGCTCCCAACAGGGGTGGTGGGGGCTGTAGAGCAAGTGCAGGTGTTGTCATCCTCGGCATCTTTCAGGCGCTCTGTGCAGTGGCTAGAATTGCTCATATCTATAAAACACTTCATGTCTTCATTGATGATTTAATCAAGGCCACAGGAAACTGATAAAGCCAAGTTATGGGCTCATCACTTAGTGCTCTGGGCAGTCTCCTTAATTTCTTCAGGCTGCATTTTGTCATCTGAAAATGGGGATGAGGATCTTCCGGAGAACGTTGTCAGGGAGACTTGCGATCCTATAAGTGAAGCTGTTTTGTAAATGCAAAGCCCTGTGCACATGCCAGTTCCTGTGGTTTAGAAGCTTCTGGGCTGGTATTTTCCATGGCTCTGCTCTGTGACTTAGGGAGGCTGAACACCATTTCTGTCCAGTCATCTGCGAGAAAGGGGCCTTAATGTGTCCTGTGTGCCTGCTAGCAGATTCCCCAAAGTGAGCTCTGTGGAACATTCGTTCTGAAAGCTGTGCCTCGCGTTAAGGTTTCCCTGTTCTAGTAAGTCTGGCAAATTCTGCACGCTCACTATTGCAATCGATATTGGTAAATTAAAGGCTCTGAGAAGTACTGCAATAAAAGAACATGCTTGACTCTGTCAAACCCAACATTTCCCTAGTTAACGCTACACCTTTTTCAAGTTACACATGCTTGCTCTTCCAGGAAGCAGTGCTTCAGGGGCTTCCGATGATATGGTATTGTAGAGTTGCAATCAAACTTTGACAGCTGTGTTGTAATTGCCTTCTTTAATGAAGAGCAAACAGAAGCCCAGAGAAGTTGAGTAGCTCACGTGACTCAAGGTCACCCATAGCTAGTAGTAAAACAGGGACCACAACCCAGCGTCATCCACTGCTCTCACCATAGTCAGTTAGGTCCAGAAGTTGAGAATTCTCTTCTGGGAACCAGTGTTGCTGCTTTATGTGGACACTCTGCAGAATGAATTTGACAAACATAAGAATTTAAATGATTTCTTATTGAATGAATTAAATGATAAAATGATTTCATATTTGAATGAATTAAATAAGCATTTAGTGAATGAGTGAATTTATTGGATGAATTAAATGCCACTTGTTGTGGGGATTTCAGCTTGTCAAGTTCAACCAGATGTAGAATCTGTAGTGAAAAGTAATAGTACTAGAGCAGCCGTGGGCAAACTATGGCCCGCGGGTCGGATCCGGCCCATTTGAAATGAATAAAACTATAAAAAAAAAAGACCGTACCCTTTTATGTAATGATATTTACTTTGAATTTATATTAGTTCACACAAACACTCCATCCATACTTTTGGTCCGGCCCTCTGGTCCAGTTTAAGAACCCATTGTGGCCCTTGAGTCAAAAAGTTTGCCCACCCCTATACTAGAGTCATCACAGACACATACATACACAGGTAGATTCCTACATGCTCACACACCCACCTCTTCACACAAGCCCCTCTCTCCCTATACTTTCACACATGCCCACACAGTCGATCCTGTGCACTCATTCACACACATGCTTCTAATATGCACACACACTCGCTCACCTGCTCCTATACACATTTACATCTCTCCTGGTCATACTCTCTCACACACATCTCTCTTGTTGTGCTCTAGGCTGCAGCCAGGAGGCACTCATGGCAAGGGGCATGTCCCCTTATCCCCAGGTCCACAGAGCTTGTGCCTGGCACCAGCTCCGGAGATGAGTTTTGAGCATGTGAGAAACCCTTGCATTTCCTCAGTGTTTCCCCATTTCTCCCATTTGCTGTCGTACTTATCCCCTGTCTTTCTTGGTCAGCTATTGTTTGGTCACACATGATGTTCCAACTCTGGCTTCTACTGTTTGTTTGAATCAACCATCAGAGCTCTGTCAGGGCAAGGACTTTGTCTCATTTGTTTGATTGGAATCCCCAGTGCCTAGCAGAGTGCCTGGCACAGGGGAGAGGTTCAATAAGCATTTAGTGAATGAGTGAGTGAGTGAGCAAGTGAGGATGGCTGTGACCCAGGCCAGCAACCAGGGAGATTCGCTGAAGATGTTTGTGACGTATCTGCTGGGTCCTAGGCTCCTTCCTGGGGATTCTAGAAATAAAAGCTATTTAATCCTCTGTTCATGGAGCTTGCATTCCAATGGGAAGAGAGGACATGAATAGCAACGAACAAGATAATGCTAGTGTCACACGCCATGAAGAAACTCAAACAAGGCAGTGTGGACGTTAGAGACAAATGGGGAAGCTAAAGATGGGGCCCAGGGAGTCCTCTCTGAGGAGTTAATATTTATCCTGAAATCTCAGAAGAACAACAGGTACGAAGGCCCTGGGGCGTGAAGGAGCTGGACTGAGTGCACATGGAGAGGTAGACTTGTAGTTCACTGCTGATTCCCTTACCAGTGCCCTTTGGGTGAGGGGGTGGGGGTGGGGGGCAATTGCTGCTGTCTGATCTGGGACCTAATTATCTTTGCGGTTCAATCACTAAAGCCAAACTCAGTGCCTCTGGGCTTGGGGGATGGGGCTGCCTCTGCTAACTCAGAAGGCTGCCCTCCCCATCTTGTCTTCCCCCCACCCCTCTAAACAAGGAAGGGGTGGACGCCCCTCCCAGTTCTACCACATAGAAATGGATGCTCTGATTGCAGGAGGTTCGCGACAATTCAGGTGGTCCATCTGGAGGGGTCGTGAATTAGTTGTGCTGCTTCCATTATTAATAACCATGATGTCATACATCTGTGCAGTTCCTGGTCGGCTGCAGAGCACTTTCTCCTATTATCCAGTTCACTCTGTGGACTCATCTGCCAAGTGGGGGAGGGTGGGAGCAGAGGGGGATGGTGGAGGTGGAGAGAGCTCAGACACTGCCACATGTGGCTGCAGGCTCACCCGACTGCCTCTCCCGAATCCCTGCTTCCTCTGCCGCAAAGCAGGGTTCCGGAGAACCTACCCCTCGGGGTGTGGGGTGAAGACCTGCATGTCAGGGGCCTGGCATGTCCAGGGGCTGAGTGGCTATTGGTTCACATTTTACAGGTGAGAAACTCAGAGCTAGGGAGAGCATGGCTTTTTCTTTTCTTTTCCTTTTTTGTTTTGGTCCACTCTTGAATCTTCTGTCTTCTCAGCCCAGGGCTTGTGGGTACATAGTAGGCCTTGAATAACTATGTTGTTGAATTGACTTGCCTTAAGGTTGCAGTTAGTAAAGGGCAGATCTAGGACTCAAACACAAGACATTGTGCTCCAAAGTCTTTTTCATAAACAGCACACTATTTGGGAATAATTGTCATGGTTAATAAAGACAGATCTTCATACCACATTTGTAGATGAACAGAATTATTGTTGCTTTGTTGAGAATCCTAGAATTATAAGGTCTTGGGTTCTGATACATGGTATTCTTTACAAACCAACACATGAATTTCTTAAGAAACATTTTGGAACCTTCTAGAAGAGGGTGTAGATGTGAGAAAATGGCCTCCTGAGATTTGAAAGCAGTGATTCTTAACCAAGGGCGTCCTTTCCTGTCACCTGAGGGCTTTTAACAGAAGAGTTATAAGTTCCACCCCAACTGTCTGAATCAGAGCCTCTGAGGATGGCATCTGGGCATGTGGAAACACACCTGGTGCTAGAAGGTCACCTGGGGAAGAGCAGCCAGCCAGCTGGATGCCCAGGAATTCTGGCAGGCCCTCCATCTGCCTCGAGTTTTCATGCATCCTTAGCTGTGCTACCCGCCTTGTCCCAGGCCCACCCCAGCCACACGGTAGGAACTCAAGCTATGGAGCCCCACAGACCTGAGTTTGCATCTCTTGCTTTCTAGCATGTGCCTGGGCTACGTTCCTTTACCTCTCATAAGGCTCAACTTTCTTGCCTGTACTATGGGAATGCTCACGCTTACCTACAGGGTAGCTATATGGATTATAGGTGACAATATCTATGCCAGCTTATGAAATATCTGTGCCTAGCACATAGTAGGTGAACAGTAAACAACAGGTTCAGTTGTTATTATGAAAAATGAATGATAATAAAAGCAACCGCAGCATTTGTGAGTTGGCTGCTCCACATAAAAGTGAACCAGTTTACTCCAAAGGCCAGACTTTTGAGAAGAGGAAACACGCCTTGTTGTAAACACCAATCCTTGGGCCAAAGAATAACTGCTCTGCCATTTTCCCACTCCTCTTTATTACATTGCTCTGGCTCTCATGGAGAGCGGAGGGCCGAATAGGGACCAGAACCAACACCACTTTCCATACCTCAGACAGGCCCATGGGCTCTGAGAGAGGAGTGTGAGGTGTGGAGGCCAGTGCTTAGTCCAGGCTTGTGTTCACCTACATCAGCCTGGCCTCCCGTTCCTAAGACCGATGTATAGGACAGTTACAGGAGAAACAGCTGACTGGTGGGAGACATCGGAAGCTGTACTTGTAACCTACTCTGTCATTCATTCATTTATTCACAACAGTGGATTAAGTCCTTCCCTGGGCTCGGCTCTGGGTCAAGCTCAGAGTCTAGCAGATCCGACCCCTCAGGAGCTACATGGTCATGGACAAGCTGCATTTCCTCTGCAGATCTCAGTTTTCTCACCTCTAGAATGGATTGTTCTGGCTACTTCACCAGAGGAATATTTTGTGGTTTTAAGGACCCACTCATCTCTGGGTGCTGCGTAGGTTTGAGGGTCTCTACCAGAGGGGTCGGGCAGAGAACGGGGGCTTCAGAACCTGTAGAAGCTCCAGACTGCTGGCTCTGCCACAGACTTGCTGTGTGATTTGCTGCATCTCTTAACTTCTCTGTTTCCTTTTCCTCACTTAGATAATGTGGTTATGACACCTCCGTTGCAGGGCACTGTGTTAGGTGAGATGATAGAGAAGACCTGGCTCTCAATGAACGTGACCCCCATTTCCTTTCTGTCTGCCTCTTGGCTCTTCTGTCCTGTGTGTTGCTGCTTTTGGAGCAAAGTTTCTCAAGCACCCAGAATGGGCCAGGTAGGCAGACAGCCAGATTGGAGCTCAAGGGAGTAAGCACATGCCCTGGCTGAAAGGTGGGCCTGGGGAAGTGGGTCCAGCCCAAGAGCTATCAGGACCAGGGTGCGGGGCCAGGACCCCTGGTTCTGTCCTGGGCCTGCCACTAGGTCACTGTGCATTTGCCAGTTCCCGCCCTCTCTGAGTCTGTGTCCTCACTGAGGCCAATGTGCAGGGTCCCCTGGCTTTCTTCCTGCTCTGAGAAGCCTGAAGGCCTTTGATGTGCAAGTGCTGAGTGGCCACAGTGAGGGAGTGGGCCAGCTGGATGTGGAGATTTCACCAGCTTCTCCCAGCCCAGGAATTGATTGTGGGGAGAGGCCAGAAGACAGACTCTGGACAAGGAAGAGACTGTGGTTTCTAATTGGCAGAGCCGCTCATGGGAGAAGAGGCAGGTGAAGGGACACTAATGGCCTGAAATTAAATTGAAAGAAGGGCATTTCTCCTGTGTTTCATTTTTCTTCAAGAAGACCAGAAGGCCCTAGCGGTGGCTCAGTGGATAGAGCGTCGGCCTGTAGACCAAAAGGTCCCAGGTTTGATTCCAGTCAAGGGCACATACTTGGGTGGCAGGCTCCTCCCTGGACTGGGCCCTGTCAGGGCGCATGCAGGAGGCAACCAATTGATGTGTTCCTCTCACATGGATGTTGCTCTCTGTCTTTCCCTCTCTCTTCCACTCTCCCTAAAAATCAATGGAAAAATATCCTCAGGTGAGGATTTAAAAAAAAATACCAGACAGTTCAAAGCCACCTGTTTCTCAAGTGGCTTCCCTCTCATTTTAATTTAACAGTGTGTTTGGCTATGAAGGGTTTGTTTTTAGGTTATTAGGATGGAGGCAAGAGTTTGCGGAGTAAAACTCAGGGTCCAGTCATTCATTTCCTGGAACACTCTCCAAGTGTCAGGCACTGTTCCAGGCAAAGGGATACAGCAGTGACCTAAACACAACCGTCAGTCCTCTCCTGGAGCTTGTGCACTAGTAGGGGCAGGGGGCATGTTAGGAACAAGGTGGCGGGTGAGTGTGTGACATGTTAGATGGGGCAAGTGCCATGGAATCGGCTAAAGCAGGGTAAGAAGTTGGGGAACGCTGGGAGGGATTCAGGGGACTCTGTGTAGGATGGTTGGAGAAAGTGATGAAGTGACCGTTAGAGCAGAGACATGAAGGAAGTATAGAACTGAGACTAACTAAAGCAGACATTTCTTCCTCTGTGGGGCCCGTGGGGGTCTATGGAAAGGTCTCATTGGAGGCTGACACGGACAGCTCACCAGACAGCTCAGACCCTGGTTTAGATGCAGAAAAAGAGTCTAATTCATGATCATGGCTACCACTACATGAATAACAGTGAGAGCAAGCTCCAAAGGGCTCTCAGTGGATTTGGCTCTAAGCCTTCAGAATGCCTGTCCATACAGACTGACTTATTTAGCCCTCTAACAAGGTAGAAGGTGTCATCTCCATGTCACAGGTGTGGAATCTGAGAATCCTGTACATGGAACGGCAGGCCTAGGACCGCATCCCAAGGGAGGGGCAGAGGAGACACTCAAACCCAGACTCCACTGCCATCAGATGCCCTGTTTCTCCTCACAGGGTAGCCAGGCACTCAGCATGCCTCATTGCAGCAGTCAAGGAAAAGATCTATTTATTGAAAACAAAAATAAATCCGTAGACTATGGAGATATGATGTCGAAATGCAATATGGGATTCTGGGTTGGATCTTGGATAAGACAAAAGTATCCGTGGAAAAACCAGTGAAACACTAATAAAGTCTGTAGTTTAGTTAATGGGACATACCAGTATCCATTTCTTAGTTTTGACAAATGTCCCTTAGTGATGTAAGATGTTAACACTAAAGGAAGCTGGGTGAAGGGTATCTGAGAACTCTCTTATTTATCTTTGCAACTTTCCTGTCAATATAAGATTATCCCAAAGTGAAAAGTTTATTTTAAAATAAATGAATAAATCCACTCCACATACACTCCAATGAGCTGGCCTCCTCAGGGTTACTTGGGAAAGCCATACGGGGTCATTAAGTAATTGAATTCCTACTGCTACTAGCCATCCCAAGCATGGGATCTAGAGGTGCCTGTGTGAGAAGGAGCAAAATTATACACCAATGCTTGTAACCCGCTTAGGAGGAATGTGCTCTTGGGAGTCTCTCCTCGGGGACTGCCCCAAAGTGGGTTTCCATATAATCTATACTTTTGCTATTCCATGTGATGGAAGTTCACCAACTCGTTTCACTCGGTGCCCTGGCAGACAGATGTTTGGAATTGAGCTTTATCGGCAGAGCCACATCATGTGGCGTATGAATCGTAGTGACTAATGTCTGTGAGGGAGTGGTACGAGGTGGTGAGAATAGAATGAGGGAACTGGGACGACATTAACAGTAATCTGGCTTTCTTTTATGGCAGAAAATATTGAAAACCAGGGAGGGGTGTCTCCTGGAATGAAGGAAAGAGGCCAAGGTCCAGGGATTCCAAGATTTGGTCCCTCCGTGCAGTGATTCCCCATTCACAAAACAAGTGAGCTAGCTTAGGTGGGCCTCTGGGGACCCTCTGGCTGAAAACCCCTGAGCCCAGAGCAAGAGATTGGCCCAGGTTCACCAGGAAGCTGCTGAGAGACACAGCTGAGCCTGTCTAGGTGACCTGGCCTCCTAATGGTTTCCAGGGGCTTAGCATATGGGCATTGGGTGTCCCCTTGAAATGTGGGCGAGACAAAGCTGCTCAGGTGGGCAGGAAACCACTCTCATGGTCTATTAGACACATTTAATATTTAAGAGTAGGATAGCCACTCCAAGACGGGCTCTTTATTTTTAGCAGGCTCTGTTCTTGCTAGTATTTCTCAGGGTGTGTTCCACAGAACACAAGTGTGCAGGATGGAAAAATGTGTTAGTATAGAGAGAAAATAGAAGTGCTACCGCCAAGTAAATGTGAGGAAGTTTAAAGGCCCTAATACTGTAGGGCTTCTGGGTCTGTAATATATGAAAGTGCATTGGAAGTCTCTAGAAATTGTGTGTGTGTGTGTGTGTGTGTGTGTGTGTGTGTATGTAGATAGAGATCTTGTGTGCCACTTCTGATCTTGATTGACTAGAGAATATATACACATATATGAATGAGAGAATATATACATGTTAATAATATATATGATGCACACATATGGATATGCATGTACATAAAAAGAATAGCTGGAATAGAGTTCTATAGAAAAACATTTTGGGAAACACTAAAGTTATCTGAGGTCAAAGCTGAAACAAACAAAACGAATGCTAAATTGTGACTCTACAATTTATTTCTGCATGTCAGTTCAGCATGTCAGTTTCTCACATTGTTCCTATTGTGTTCACTTAATTTCTTTTTTCTCAGAAGAAAAATGTCAACTGGCATGCAAATGATCCGTCCCCCACCCCCTGTGCTGTGCTCATGGGAGACAGAAGTATTACCAAGCTCATGTGACAGCTCAGTGGTGGGTCTCTAACCCAGAAACCCACATGTGACATTGGTGTTTTCAGAGCTAAAAAAGAACCTCATTGAAAAATACCACTAAAGGCCAAAATTCTGCCTTTGTCAAGTGTGGCTTCGCATGAGGGCTCTCCCAGCACTTCCATCTACACAGGTGTGCTCGTCACCCTGAAAGGTGCGCGTCTTTACTGGTCTGGATGCACGATCAGGGGACATGCCCAGTTAGGTGAGAACACACTTTGATTTGATGACAATTTCTAAATAGGCTGACCTTCGCCCCACTCCCTGGTCCTGGCCTGTCCCCACCCCACGTTGTCCCTGGGCAGAGTCCTGTAAATTGCCTGCCTGCCCTTGGAATCCCTTCACAGACTGGGTCACCTCAGCCTCCACGCTCCTGACTCTTACCCCCATGCGTAAATGCTGCCCCCACCAAATCCTGCTCCTCACTCCTGGAGCATGTCTCCAAGCACGTGGCTGTCCCATCGAAGGTGCAGGGTCCATTCCATTTTACGACTGCCACAGTCAGAGACTGAGTTTCGGTTTCCTTACCTGGCATATGAGAACAGTGTGTTCATGAAGACTCTACAAATAAAGAGTAAGGAACAGGAAGAGGGGAAACGTCAGAGGGATTTTCTTTTTCTTCGGGTCAGCTGGGGGAGCAGGAAACTTCACAAACATCTCCTTTGAGGATGACATGGTTGGCTCAGCTAGGCCCTCAGACTCTGGCCTGTCATCTGACCTGTGTGACCTCAGACAAACAATATGAAGTCTTCAAGTTTCCCTTTCCTCAGCCATGAACATGGTTTTCATTCAGTGCTATGAAGCTTGTGGGGAGCCTACAACAGTGCCTGGTGCTTTGTATCAGTTTTTATGATGAGAATTTTATCAACTAACTAACACAACAGCCAAGTTTTTTTTAAGTGTGCAAAAGATATAAACAGGTAGTTCGCAGAAGTGGAAAGGCCCATAAACCCATGACCAATGCTCTTGCTGCTAAGAAGCGAAGGATTATAAGTGAAAATACTTATAGATGGCAAAACTGTAAAAAGATGGAGAAGATCTGGTGCTGACGAGGGCCTAGGGGCCCAGTTGGTATCAATGAAAATTGATACAAATGCACATGCCTACTCTGAGCCAGCAACCCCCCAGCTATGGAAAAACAAGCGTACACAAAGCTAAATACGTAGAAGGGTGTTCCCTTGCAGCATTGTTTGCAGCAGAGAGAAATTAGAAATGACCTCAATGGCCAACAGTGGCAGGGCTTACATGGCTTACAGTGCATGTCTGCCATGGAGTACTTTGCAGCCATTTAAAAAGAAAGGAGTGAATCAGCAGATCCTGGCCTGGGAAGGCATTTGTAACATATTCTCAACTGGAAAAGGGTTCGTGTGTGCTATGTTTCATACAGTCCCATTTTTATGCAGAACAAGTAACAATGACATGTGTGTGCACATGTAGATATGTTCCCGTGTTCACGGCAACAGTGTAGGAACATACAGGGAACTGTTAGTGTCAGCTTCATGTGGGTGAGAAGGGGGTTTGTCCACTTTTCACTTTAAATGCCTCCGTATTCAAAAAATGTATTTTTTAAACAAAGGAAACAAAAAAGAAAGCCCCAGACAATAAAAGCAAAGACTAAGCTCTACAGTGCAGGATTATTGGGAAGATTAAATAACGTTTGACAAACACCTAACACAGTGCCTGATGCCTAGTAAGTGCCCACAAATGCTTTCATCCTCTTCTTTCTTCCTCCATAGACTCTGTGCCACCCCCTCCCCCCTTCCATGTCCATCCCAGTGTTCCTCCCCCCACCCCCACTTCCCAACTTCAGTCAAGGTGCTGTGGTGCTTACAGCCCTGCCAGCACACCAACTGCTTGCCCGGTCTGGAGCAGCCACCCTGCCTCCTTTCCTTGCACTTCACTGGGTCCTTTCTTCTTGGTGCCCCTTTATTTTATTTTTTAAATATGTTTTTATTGATTTCAGAGAGGAAGGGAGAGGGAGAGAGAAACATCAGTGTTGAGAGAATCATCCATCGGCTGCCTCCTGCACGCCCCCTACTGGGGATCGAGCCGGAAACCCGGGCATGTGCCCTGACTGGAAATTGAACCAAGACCTCCTGGTTCATAGGTTGTCTCTCAACCACTGAGCCATACCAGCCGGGTGGTGCCCCTTTAAATGGCTGTTATCTTTCACTGGTTGCTGTCAGCCGTGCCTCCTGTCTCCCCAAGGAGCCTCTCCCCACCTCTCAGTGTGGAGCCGGCTTTTTCATCAGCACATTCCCAGGGTGAATCGCATCATTTGGGTCAGGTCTGCTCACTGATTTGTTTCTCTTCTGCTTCTGCTCAGGGCCATGCTTTCCCACCCCTGGGCATGCGGGCTCTCTGGGCACCCCCCCCCCCCCCACTAGCTTCCACCGGGCCTTGATGAATTCCATCATGTCTGCTTAAAATCATTTTACTTCCAATTTGCTAATTTAATTCTAGTCTTACAGAATTTTGGCAACCCTGCCAAATTGGGTGCCAGATGCAGATTTAATGAGCATATTTTCAGTTCTTTCTTTCCTTTCTGCATGAAGATGCTGAAGAGAACAGGATCTGGAACTAGTTCCTAGGGAGCCCCCTGAACATCCCCCGCCCCCCAACGTTTGATCCTGAGCCACTGGGCATGACCCTCGGCCAGGTCTCTAAGTGTAGCGGGAAGAGCTCATGCTCTGCTCCCCGGGGGAGGGAGCTGTGATTGCATCACCCTCCCAGTCCTAGAAGCCCCAACCCAATTCCCATCACTTGGACTTCACAGGAAACGTATTTGGAGAAAATTACTTATTTCCTCTGGCCCATGTCTTCCTGAGCCACGTGCAACTCAACAGATGTTCAGGGATTCGTCTGTTTAACAAACACATACTTAGCACTTTCTAGAGTGATTTCTTAAAGTGTGGTCTGTTGACTGCCTGCCATGGAATTATGGTGAGGGGTGGGACCTTGGGGAGAATGCAGGTTCCTGGGCCCTGCCCCTCAGTGGGACAGGGTGGAGCCTGGGATTCCACCGCCCAGGGAATGCTGGTGCCTGCAGAATGTCTATGGGTTACCTCATTTCCAATGCATACCAACCCCTTCCGGAGACATTTTTATCTCCAAGAGTAAGACTCAGAGTAAGTCAGGTGGGTGGCTCATGGCTAGGAGTGGGAGTGGTGAATCCAAGCTGGGACTTTGCTGGACGCTTTTGATTTTAAGTGAAGGGCTCTTTCCATCTCTGCCGCAGCAGCTCAGGGCTGAGCGCTGCTGTCGGTGATCACCATCCACTCTCATGGCTGGCTCGCAGACGTCCGCTCTGCAGGCGAGGAAGCGGAGACTGGTGGTTGCCCTGCCAGGCCGGCCCAGGTGCAGCTCTGAGGAAGCAGCAGCCAGGACCTACACCACACTGATTCCAAATTCTGTGCCAGGCAGCATGGAGGGCTGAGTGGAGAATCAATGGAAGTTCCCTCGAGGAGCAGGGGGACAAGTGGAGCTCTCCGGCTCCAGCCCCAGGGGCCGGGCCTTTGGGCGGGTCACATCTGTTTTTGAGCCTTGGGGTTGTTGTCGGTGCAGTGAGTCCCAAACTTTTTAAATGGCAGAGTATCCCTCAACCCTCACTTCTTTTCAGCCCAAATAAAATCTTCCACTGAATTGTGACATGTACAAAGGGACAAAAGTGGGGACACCTTGCCCTAGCCGATTGGGCTCAGTGGATAGAGGTTCGGTTCTAGTCAAGGGCACATACCTGGGTTGCAGGCTCTGCCCTGGCCTGGGCGCTCGTCGGGGCTCCTGCAGGAGGCAACCAATCGATGTGTTTCTCTCACATCGATGTTTCTCTCTGTCTTTCCCTCTCTCTTCCCCTCTCCCTAAAAACCAATGGAAAAATATCCTCGGGAGAGGATTTAAAAAAAAAAAAAAGTGGAGACACCTTGCATGTCTCAGTGCGTTCTAGGAGGCACTTTGGAAACATGTCATTTAGCATTTAGCAAAGATCATCCATGTACCTCCTTCCCCTCCTGCCCCCCAACATGACATAGTGGCTATAGCCTCAGCTTTGGAGTCCGGCATATGGGGTGCAGTCTGGGCTCTACCACTTTCTGGCTGTGTAATCTTGAGCAAGATGTTTGCCTTCTCCGAGTCACAGTTTTTTCTCTGTAGAATGGGGATGGTTAAGTTGGGGTGAGGATTAAATAAACTAATGCATGGGAGACATTCAGCACAGTGCCCAACATGTGGAAGGTGTGGTGACTCTCGCCTTCCTTTGACAGAATAGGATATAACACGAGAGAAATTGTGGCTTAGATTTCCCAGACCCTAAAGACACCATGCCATGCGTGTGAGTGGTATGGACAGTGAGGCCCAGACATTTGTTGGTCTGTATATTTCAGCAAATGTTTTAGCCCCTAGAAGGGGCAAGATTTAGTTCAGAGAGGAAAACTCCCTGGGGGTGAGAGGGCTTTGGGAAGAGGCAGGGCTTGGACTGAGTTCCCTGGTGGGACTCCCAGGGCAGGAGCACAGAACAGGTTGGGAGGGCTTCCCCTCCACTCCCCAATCCCCAGGGAACAGGCAGGGCAGGGAACAGCTGGGCTCGCGAGAGTGGGCCCTGGCTGCTTCCCATTGTGGGCTCAGCTGCCACAGGGCAGGGCCAGTCACTTCCTAGAGGCCTGAGGGGGAGATGAAATGAGGACATTGTGGCTTCCAGCACAGGGGGGTGTCTTTCGGATCCCAGTGGTGGCAAGAGGTCAGAAAAGAAAGGATTGGGACAGTGGAAGGACCTGCAGCTCATGGTGGTGAGACTAAGGGGGAGAGGAGACTCCCAGCTCACGAAGGATGGTGGGAAGCAAGGGTGCCCAGCCCAGCCCAGCCTGGCAGTCAGACCCCTGGGGGTAAGCCCATGCACCTGGGTTCCCCTACGGGGAGCAAAGCTGCAGGAGGTGTGCACCCCAAGGCATCAGCAAGCCCTGGAAGGCCGCCTGAGCCTTCCGTGCCCACAGTGCATGCGTGTGACGGGGAGTGTGTGTGCAAGAGCAAGTGGAGCACCGAGGAAGCGATGTTTTCCATCTCAGTGGGGTTATTTCTGGCTCTGCTCCTGCAGTCACTGTGGAAACTGCACGTGCCCGGTGCAGTGTGGAAACATGAGTTTTCCAAGGGAGATGTACAGTAAGCAGGCAGCCAGGAAGCTGCCGCCGCTGCTAGTAGGGGGTGAGTGTCTGCCTGCCTCTCTCCCCACCCACCCCCTACCCCCACCACACACCACTCCATCTCCCCTCTCTCTGCCTTTGTCCTGAAGCTGCATGTGGGAGCAATGTGTTCCTTGCAGCATGGTAGACAGAATAGTGGCCTCCGAAAAATGTCCCCATATTTATTCCTAGAACCTGTGAATACATTACTACACATGGCCAAGGAATTAAGGTGGCAGATGGACTTATGGTTGCTCATCAGCTGACTTTAACATAGAGAGACTACCCTGGATTATCCATAGCCCAGTGCTGTCACAAGGGCCGCTAAAAGTGGAAGGGGACTCGGTGTCAGTGGCGCCGTGTGAGGACGGCTCCCCCGCCGGCTGGCTTTGAAGATGGAGCCATGAACCGAGGGATGCAGGCAGCCGCTAGAAGCTGGAGAAGGTGAGGAAACAGGTTCTGCCTAGAGCTTCCAGAAGAAGTGGGGCCCGCCACCGTCTTGATTACAGCCCAGTGAGACCCATTTCAGACTGAATACATTTGTGTTGTTCTGAGCCACTAAGTTGGATGGTAATGTGTTACGGCAGCAGCAGGCAGTACACTAATGGGGAGAGGTCCTCAGAGAGCAGAGTTACAGGCATGTTCCTTATTTTCCTGAGATCTGATGGTTGCTGGTGCCTCACCCTGGGCACAGGCCTCCACTGGCCAGTTCCCTGCCTGCGGGGGAAGGGGGCTTCCCCTCAGTGAGCACCCCACTCTGCAGAGCCCTGAGCAGGGTCTCCTGTGCCGATGCCATCTTCTCAACCTGGAATGCTGCCCCCATCTCCCTCCATAAGCCCTTTGGAGCTTCTGGTCCCCTGCCCATCTGCCCTAAGTAAGTGCTTTTCCCTCTGATACTTTGTGCCCCTCCTGAGGTATTTGTGGCTCTGGGGACCCTGCATTGTCTGAGCTTTAACCACCAGCATGCTGCTGCCCCTCTCCCTGCCCACCCACCCAGCAGCCCCTTGAGAAGACGAAGAGGGCCACACGGCAGGCATTGCCAGAATCTAGATGAGGAATAAGTGGCTTCTGCCACTTGGAACTAGTTGTGCCCCAGACGTGTGGGAGCCGCACTCCGTTGTGTGCTGAAAGGCCTTAACTTGGGCATGGGGCCCAGGGTTGCATCCTGGCTGTGGCACCCGGTAACTCTGACCTTGGGCAGGTCACTTCGCTCCTCTTCTCGTGTACAGGCCAGGGGTGAAGTGGTTGATGTGCAAGCCCGTTGAGCATACTGCTGTCCAGGGTGAGTGTCACTCTGCTCTCCAGAGATGCAGTTAGGAGTAACAACACCTCTCCTGCTGTGACTGTTACCCCCCTGCCTGGGAGTCCTTCTCCCCTTGCCTTACTGGCTCTGCCCACATGCCTAGACCTGGGCGAAACCTAGAGGAAACATGGACAGCCAGGCTCGGGACATGGGGGAGGTGAGTGAGGTGCCCAGGCTGCAAAATGTAAAGAGGCCCTCCCCCTCGGCATCATGCAGATGTGGTGCAGGAAACCTAACCCCGCTCTCCACTGTGCAGAGGAGAAAACTGGGGCCTAGAGAGTGGAGATGCCTTTAGTCAGGACACATGGGGAGCTAGGGGTGAGCTGGGACCAGAACACAGCTCTCTCACCTTCAGCTCTGGGGCTGGTCCACTTCCCTTCCAACTAAATGCACGAGAGAGTGGCTGAATAAGTTTATTTTTCCAAAGCATGTTTCTTGATGCTATGTTAGGGGCTAGGCTACAACTTGGTAACAAGACAGACAGGGCCTGGTCCTCCGCTGAGAATTCATATTCTTTGAGAGAGACTAAGTGATGAGGCACTAGTGCTTTAACTGCAGTGGCGATAGATGCTATGCAGGGGATGGTCCAAAGTCATGGGCTGCAGATGGTGCTACAGGCTGTACATTGCACAGGTGCATGTGGAGGTCCTACTGCAGGGCCTCCATTTAAGAGTTTACAGTGTAACTTGGAAGACAGGACCAGTGTCCTCAAAGTAACAACATAAGACCATGGGTAACAACTGGGGAGAGCCAGGCTGGAGAGGCCCAGCACTGCAGCCCTATCTCCTCTCCTAGTGCTCTGGGACCTCCCTGCTCTCCCTCCAGATCAGACATAGTCCGTCCTCATCGGGAGTCTCAGAGGAGGGGCCCTGAGGTCCGAATGGCCTGGGAGACCAGGAGGAGTGAGGCATGGCCCTGTCTCGGGAGGCAGGGCTTCTGTTGTTCTGGATGGGGTTCAAAGGCAAGAAGGCCTGTGTGGCAGAGGGGCTGGAGCCTTCAGAAATAAGGAAGCTTGTCCGCCTGCACAGAGCCCAGCTCTCGGCTTTGCCTCTCTCTGGAATGTTGGGCCTGGAGGGAACCTGGCTTCTAGGAACCAGGCATCTCCCTCCCACCAGCGCACTGTGTGGCTTTGTGCCTCCTACTTGACCGGGCGCTTCCCCGTGCATGAAGGAAGCACGTGGAAGGGCTCGGGGAGATGGGGGTGCGGTTCTTCCACTAGCGTGTCCTGCCCGCCAGGTGAGGCCAGCTCCTGAGCAGCTGGGGTGTGACCTCAGGGGGCCAGCGCCACCCTCCCACACACTAGCTGGGGCTTGAACAAGCCACTCACCTCCCTGAGTCTCATTTTGTCAAAAATGAGAATGAGAAAGGCCCACCTGACCCAGTGTTAAAATTGACCAAAAGGAATGGGTGTGCAAGGGTGTTTTGAGTCCCTGGCTAATAGAATGTAGAAATTGCCACCAAATGAAGGCATTCCTTCCAGGATTGAAAGGGCATCTGATAAATTTCCAGAACTAGAGACCCATGCTGGCTTTCTGAAGGAGCTGACAAAGACACATGGTCCTCTCTGCTTATTTTTCTTTAATTGGGAAGAATTATTCTGGCTGGTAAGTAAATCAACTCCTCAACAGGGAGTTTGAACAGAAGGAGTCCCTAGAGATGGGCATATTCTGGTCTTTGGTTTGACAGAAAGGGGAACTGAGGCCTGTAAGGGAACATGATTTATTCTCAGTCACGTGGCCAGAGCTGGGTCAGACCCCACGTCCTGCCCACGTTCTGCCATCCCTCATCCTGCCAGCCCCATAGTTCTGGGAGTTTGGCTGTTTAAAGGACTGTAGGCAGAGCTGGCCTGGTAAGGAACCAGGAGTATGGCCCGGGCGAAGGTAAGATGATAGGAAGGTGGACACAGTCTGGGCCAGGAGTGGGCAGAGTGGCCAGGAGGACGGCAACAGCATGAAGGTGAAATGCCCTCCTCGTGGATATGCCCCACATCTTCGGCCAATCTCCTGATTCCTAGGCCACTCAGCATCAGGCTGTTCAGGGTCCTGAGGCTACAGCCCAAAGAGAGACTGCCGTTCCCCTGGGAAAACCCTTTGGTCTGGGTGGACTGGGGACCTGCCAGTTTGGCAACTTCACCTGTTGCTTGTCCTGGAAAGTGAGTTCCTGAGTGTGGTGATGTCAGGGACCACACCCGGGAAGGCAGGCCAGTGGCGGTATGTTTATTCGCTGTTGTTCATCACTCATTCCACATGCCAAGCACTGTGCTAATAGGCACTGGAGGTACACAGACAGTACATGTTGTTCTTGCCCTGAAGCGCTCGCTCTCTGCAGGGAGGACGGACAAGAGGAAGCTCCTGTCACAGAGCAGTGTGGTCGGTGTCCCAGCAAGGCTCTGGGTAGAGGGTCTGGGAGAAAGGAGTGTGATCCAGGTCCCTGAATGACGGGGGGCTGGGGCAGGAGGCGGGGTTGCCACAGCTGAGCCTGCAGAGATGGGTGAGACTTTGACAGGCAGAGGGGAAGAAGGAACTTCCTGAGAGTGGGGACAGTGTGAACAAGGGTTTGGGGCCTGGGAGGAAGGCCGCATGTTCAGAATTATCAGGCAGTGGAAGGGAAAGGTTGAGGGAGAGTGTCAGGAGCTGGGTGAGGCTGGAAGGTCACGTGGTCACATGGGCAGAGCCTAAGGAGCCTGGATTGCTGATGGCGGTCAGCGAGCATGGGAAGTGGTGAAGGAGCAGCATGCTCACTCTGTGCAGCATGGAGAGAGGACCTAGAGGCCTGGAGTGGAGAGGGGCTTAGGCTCGAGAGACACTGATGGAGCCGATTCACTGAGAACTGGGTGACGTAAGGAATGTGGGGGTGAGGGAGAAGGGAGGTCAGCGATGGCTCTTGGACTTCTCAGGGTTCCTGGGATGACTTCCAAGGCTCCATGCTGAGATGCAGAATTGGCCCCTCTGCTGTGGGCTGTTCATCTGGGACTCAGCCATGGATGGGACTGTGAGCCCTTTGGCTGACACCCCGGCCTGCTGGTTCCTTCAAGAAGAACCAATAAGAGGGTATGGATGCTGCTGGGCTGTTGATTCATCTTCACCAACACACCTACAGATATTTTCCCCTGTCACCCAGGGGTAGTAAATTGAGAGAACTCAGTGTTTACTCACTCATGTATTGTCGCCAACTATGTTCAAGGCTCTGTGAGTGATACAGAGATGAATCACACACATCCATGTCCTGTCCTCAAAGATCGTGTGGTTTGCCTGCCTGTGATACCAACAAGCACTCGCGTGTGTTGTATTCCACACACGGGGGAGAGAAGGTAGATGCCACAATAAAGAGACCAGATGCTGTAAAGGAGAGATCATTTCTGGCCTGAGAACATAGGGCCCGGAGGGCTTTGTGGAGGAGGTGGCCCGTGAGCTGGCTCGCGTGGCGGATGTGGTTGGGTTTGGCCACAGGGAAATGGAGACAGGCTTTCCAGGCAGCGAGGACTGCAGGGCGGCACGAAAACTCGGAGCAGGGGAGTCTGACGCAAGCGGGCTCTGTAGGGGAGCACTGCTGTCAGAAGCAGCCTGGCATATTGTGAAGGACATCCCAGTGTAGAGGACTTTCCAGGAGGAGCCACTGAAGGATTTGGTACGGGGACGGCCATTGTGGGAGCTGAGTGTCAGGACAGTTTATCGGGCCGTATGGAGAGAGTGAGCACAGATGCTGTGTGTATTGGTCCAGAGAAGGGGTTGATCACTGGGGTCTTGGCAAAGGTGATAGAAGAGGATTCCATCCATATTGATCAACACTTACTGAGGCTTTAGGCCAGGCCCTGTTCCAAGCATTTGATATGAGTAACTGATTGAGCACCTCCCCCTCCATCCAGGCAGATACTACTGTCATTCCCACTTTACAAATCAGTTCACTGGGGCCCAGAGATATTAGGTGAGTAACCTGCCCCTGGTGACACAGCTAAGAAGTGGAACAGTCAAAATTCGAGCCCAGGAGCCCCTCCTCTGAAATCCCATCTAAAAAAGATGGCTCCTAAAGGGACTGGGCGGATGAAAGGTGGCCCTGCCAGATTCGGCCATTCCTCCCACCTGTCAGACAACCCAGAACGTGGGACTGCCTGCCTGAGGCTGACCAAGGTGCTCCTCACCCCTGCAAGTCGTGCGGGGCCCCACAGGGCCCGATTTGGTTCACTGATTCCAAACAGCCTGCATATAGGTGGTGACGATGTAAATAACTGATGCAATGGAAACTTTCTATGGAAAGAGGTACCCACTCGAACAGCCACAAAGTCCAAAAAAAGGAACAGCAGAGCAGACCCGGAGGGCTCAGCAGCGAAGAGTTTCCTTTGGCACAGCCCTTTCTGTCTCAATGAGACTGAGCCGGGTGGGGGAGGGGCAGCGCTGGCCACGAGTGAGGCAGGTTGGAATCCAGACCAGAAGGCCCTGGGCCACCAGCCTCCCCTGTGAGCTAAGGAAGCAGCCATGTGGAGGCCGAAAGCAATTCTCCTTCCAAACACACACCCGGTTTCACAGTCTCCTCAGTAGGATTGATTCCTGCCCATCCCCACTGTGGGCCCTGGTGGAGGTTCGACCTTCCTGGGGTCTCCGCGTCTCAACCCACTTTTATTTGTGTCCTCCCTGTGAATAAGTTGTGACAGTCCTGTTATGGGATCTGGAATCTTCCTATTTTAGAAGACAAAACCATTGTACATCTAAGTAAAGCTGAAAGGTCAGAAATAGCCAAAGGAGGGAGAAAGTCATTGTCTTGGAAAGTTGACTCCATTATTAATTCTTGCACTGACCCGAGGTATGTATTGGGTCACTGCAAGAATTAAAAAATAGAGTCAACTTGTGTTCCCATTTTAGGGATGAGAAACCGAGACTTGAAGTGTTAAACAACTTAGCTGAGGCCACACAGCAACGGAAACTAGTCATTGTATCTAACGCCGGGGCCTGAGCTCTCCTGCTCTGCAAAGCTGTCCACATCTGTTCTCTAAGCCTGCATGTCCTCAGCTGTCTGCTCACCTGCCCGTCCCAGCAGTGTGTCCATGAGATAATACAGGGCCAGCACCAGCAAATGGTAGGCACCAGCAAATGTTGGTTTCCTTCCTTAGCCCTGTCTCTCTCTACAAACTGGGGAGATGTTCTGAGCCTTCCTGGGGGCAAGTAGCCCAAGTTTGGGGTTCCTTGGGAGAAAGGGCCATAATCACTGATTTTCTGACCCATTTTTCCTTCTAGATCTATAGTACCCTGAGGCAGGAGCCAAGTCTACTTTGCCTTTGCACCCTGGGGTCTAGCCCAGTGGTAGGGAGTGTCTTATCCAAGGAGGCAGCTGGACCTCAGGTGTGGGCCAGTCCAGCGGGCTTTCTGTTGCCAGAAAGACTTCCGGTGAGAGAGGGCCGCCGTGAGGCGTGGCCTGGTATAGCAGGAAACCAATCCTCGAGCCCTGTCTGAGCCCTGGCAGCTCTCAGCACCTCGACCTCTCACACAGCCCCTGGGGTTTCATCTGTGCCTCCCCTTCCTGCTGCTCTTTATTCTCTAGACTCCTGGGCTGGTGCCCTCCTCACGACTTTCAGTGCCTCTCTCGCCCTTCCCTGCAGTGCCTGAAAACCATGACTGTGTTTTCTGCCTAGTCCCAGTACAGAGTGATGGGGCTGGATCTTTCTGCCTCTCACTAAATGGAATCCATTACCCTGCACTTGAAGTTCCTCTTTTTCAATTCTCAATACAAATGGAAATGCGTCACCAGCCGCTGTTTTAAAAACTCTGCTTTTCCTGGAAAACATTTCCCCGGTAGTCGCCAAGCATGGCCTGTCCACAGCAAGGCTCTGAGCTGCGTTGCCTCTCTCTCTGCCCGCTGGCCCAGTTAGGACACCCTACTCCATGGGAGGGAGCAGGTGCTTGGTGGAGAACACAGCCAGAACCAAAGATCCAGAGGCAGCTTCCAGGATGCCCAGTGTCTGTGCAGCGTTCTCAGCCCGAAGTGCAGGCATTTGACGCAAACACAAGCACCCCAGGAAGGTGAGACTCTGAGCCTGATCCCCAGGCAAGGAGGCAAGAAAGCTGGCAGGGCCATCCCCTAAACAGGAGCCAGACAGAGGAGAGACGGACAGAGGGAGCGTGACTTGGAAGGTCACTGAAGAAGAGCGTGGGCATTTACTGAGCGCCGCCTGTATGCTCTCTCACACACTTCGTCTCCTCCCATCCACACAGCAAACCCAGGGAGGGGTAGAATGCTTCACTTTTTACTCATGAGGATAGTGAGGCTCAGAGAGGTGAAATAATGTAGCTGAGGCCACACAGCTATTAATGGGCGAAACCCGCATCTGAACCCAAGTTCTCTGATGTCAGGGCTGACTGTGTGCTGTCCATGTTGCTTCCCCGGGGCAGGGTCAAGGAGGGATGCCAGTGATCCTCTGCACGTCCCCTCCCATTGCTGCGTAGCCCAGTGTGACCCATGGAGATTGATGACTCCGTGTGATTCTGCCATATGTGTTCAGTGTCTTGGGTTGTTGTTTTTGTTTGTTTGTGTGTCTTTTTTATTGATCCAGAGACCACAATAGCAGAAATAAACATTAAAATTGAAAGATTCACCCCACCATGTCCTACCCTAAGCAGATCAAACTCAGCTTCTCCGTGTGCTGGCCCATCAGCAGGTGTCCCAGTCACAGCCCAGGGACAGGCTGCTGTCAGAAGAGCAGGCTGGGCCAAGGAGCCGGACTAACCCACCTTCTCTGGATCCGGGTGTGAGGCCCCACCCGTCTCCTTGCCAGCCCTGGGAAAGGCTGTGCTGTGACCCTGTGAGGTGAGCCCCTGAGGGCAGCTGGGTTTTTCTTTAAGCCCTCATCAGCTGAACTTCCCCTGCAGTGATGACAACCCTAGTGCCCAGGCAGGCAGGATGTGGGGCACTGACCCGCTGCCAGCAGAGGACATGCTGGGATGCTTTGGTTTCACGGGGAGCTGAGAGGGGGGGACGGGCCTCCCCGCTGTGGTTTTGGGTGGGGCTGGCAGAGGAGCTGGCCCTGGTGCTTCCTGCTCTGGGAGGGGCCACCTTGGAGATGGGCCCCTCTTGCCCTGTTTTCAAAACATAAGACACTTTTATATCATTTTTGACAATAAAAGTGATACATGCTTATTGTAAAAAAAAAACCAATAGCAAGCAACACTATAGAAATGTATAAGAAGAAAATGCAGGCTCCAAACCCCACCCACTCCGCAGTCCTGCCCCTGGGTGAGCTGACAGCTGGGTGTTTAGCCTCCAGGTCCTTGGTTAGCATTCACAGCTACACAGATATGTGTGTGCCTGTGATGTTGCTTTTCCCCTTTCTTCACAGCATCCCATTGAGAGAAACTGTTTGCAACTGTGAAATATGCCGGCTCTGGAGTCGGACCCAGGTTCGCCACCTGTCAGGTCTCTTATCTGAATCTCATGTGGGAAATGGGGCTGCCTTCACCCAGCAGGCTGTGAGGGGTCAGAGAGCTCACCCATGAGAAACATTGAACCCCATGTTCAACACATAAAGTCATAATGAATCTCTATTATTGATGGTATATATTTATTTTTAATTCAGAAAAGTTACTATTCCATTACTGTCCCATATGGTGGATCCAGAAGACATATGAAAAGATGTTCAACATAACTAATTATCAGGATCCTGCTGATGGATATTATGTTGTTCACTGTTAACAGTGGCTGCAGTGGTCATGTGTACTAGTATGTTCACATCTGTGTGTAGGTTTGTCTAAAATAATGTGTACATTTTTGTGTGTGCACTTGTAAAGCTGCTGGGTCAACATAAATTTTGGCCACTCCTCTGGAACACTGGGTGGTAACAGTCATTTTCCTCCTTGCCAATCAAATGGAGGAAGGATGGTATTGATTTTCAACATATGTCATTTCATTATTAATGAGGCCAAGCATTTTTGCATATTTATTATACATTTTCATTTCTTGAATAATGATCTGTTTATTTCCTTTCTTCATTTTATTAGCTGTGTGTCTTATTGTTTTATGGGTATTTATTATATACTAGAGGCCCAGTGCACGAATTTGTGCTCAGGTGGGGTCCCTCCGCCTGGCCGGGTATCAGAGCTGATTGGGGCCGGCCAGCCCAGGCAGGGGGAGGGACCATGGGTGGTTGGCCAGCAGCAGGTAATTGGCTGTGGGAGTGCAGTAACCACCAGGGAGCAGCTCCTGCATTGAGCATCTGCCCCCTGGTGGTCAGTGCATGTCATAGCTACCAGCCGGTCATCCGGTCATAATGGTCGCTTAGGCTTTTATATATATAGATTGTGGTGACTGACCCTGTTTTATATATGTTGCAAATATCTTTACATGGTTTGTCATTTGCTTTGGAACTGTTGATGGGACCTTGTGATATATGTAGTGCTTAACATCTTCATGTAGTAAAATGTATTAGTCTTTTTCTGTAAGAGCAGTGAGGTCCAGTTCAGGCTTTGAAAGTTACTTTCCAACATTAAATCATAATAATAATCTAGTAGTTCTGGCATTTTCGTGGATTTGCTTATATGTCCTGTTTATATCTTTAACCCAAATAAATTTCTGTTTGGATGTGGTGCTTGTACTATATTTAAAATAGGATCCTCCGCCCTCTCACTCTGTATCCCATTTTGTCATACCTGCTTGTTTGTCTGCTGCTCATCTCCCCTGGCTAGACCCTCAGCTCTACCAAGGCACAGGCCTTTTCTGTTCTGGTTACTGCTGTGCCCAGAACAGTGTCTTATACATAGTAGGTACTTAACAAATATTTGTTGAATGAATAGACAGAGAGTGATTACAGCTCTCCTATTGAAATCATCCATTCTTTCTCTGGTAATTTAGAATTCCATCTTTGACAGCCTTTTCTGTGTCTTCTATCATTATTGGTCTATTGAGGTTTCTTTCCTCTTCTTCAGTTTTTACAATTTATAATTTTTGAGAAAATCATCAAGTTTCAAATTCTTTGACAACAGGTATGTATCAGATTCTCTTAAATTTTAAAAAATGGTCATACACATGTTTCTATTACCTTTGTTAATGGTTATTTGTGGCTTTGCTCTCTGCTGCTAATCAGATTAGCCAGAGGTTTTTCCATTTTATTGATCACAGAGAACCAGTTTGAGGCTTAATATTTCTTTTATTGCAGCTGCTGGACTTGTCTCATTATCGTGTGTTTTTGTTTTCAACTTTATTCATTTCTTCCTTCTAGGTCATTTTGGTTTAATTTATTGTTTTTCAGCTTCTTGGTTTAGATGCTTAATTCACTGAGTTTCAACCTTATTTTATCATAAAAACATTTAAGTTTTGGGTCTTTTTCCTCTAAATGAAGCTTTGGTTACATTCCACAGATTTTTAAAAATGGGGTTCCACTGTTGGGCGTTTATACATAGTCTACAATCTCAGTCTTGCTGTCCTTTTTGACTCAAGTTACTTAGAAAAGCATTTTAAGTTGTCATGGATATCGGTTACTTTTTTTTTACTTTTGCTACTTGTTCGTTTCTAATTCTATTGCACTGAGAACTGAGAGTGTAGTGTATGTATAGGAATTTGAGATTTTCTTGGCATCTAGCATGAGGACATTTGAGAAAAGGGCGTTTTCTCTGTTCTTGAGTGCATATGAAGTTAGGCTTACTATCTTCACACCCTCCACAGTTTTCACTGGAGGTTCCTTGTACCATCAAATCTTGAGTAATGTGCTCAGCCTGCCCTGTTGTTTTGCCTTCTTCTTCTGGTTTTGAGAAGGTATCATTTCATATGTTTTATGGGCCTGTTGTCCAGGGTGAAGGTAAAGGTTCATGATACTTGTATCTTCCTGGAAAAATAGACCTAGTAATGTCAAATGCCCCTTTTTATTTTATCCGACATTTTTGCATTTTGGCTGGTATTAACATTGACTTTCCTGCCTTCTTTTTGTTACCATTTTGCCTATTCCGCGCTTTGCCATTTCTTTGCTTTGAACCTTCCTGTGTTGATGTGCTTTAACTGCCTCACTTCCAAACAGCATGTGGCTGGAGGTGTAGAGTGATTTAATTTATTCACATTCTTGTGTTTATTGATGTGTGTGGTCTTTCTTTATCTTATTTCATGTCTTTTTCTTAATGATACTTTTTTCATTCCTGTCTAGTTTTCCCTTTCCTAACTCTTGCTGAATTACTTGAATTTTCTTTGTTACTCCCCTCCCTCCCCGACACACAGTGGTTTAAACGGTCTGTAACTTATTTTTCTTCTAGAAATGGTTACCCTTAAATGAAAACTTCAAGCCCATACTTCTCTATTAATGTTAAGAATTAAATGGTGTCTATTTCCCAACAAGATGAGGCCATTACTATCAACATTTGTTTAGATCTGACTGTACATGTTTCTGCTGTGTATCCTGTTTCCTGTGTATCCTGTCTTGCCCTTTCTTGAATGACTTATTCTGATACAACTTTTATTTGGTTGGAGTAATTCCTTGAGTAATTTTGTTAAGATAAGTGGGTGGCATACTATTTTTAGTACTTCTCTCTTTGGCTTTGAGACTTGGCTGAGTAACGGATCTCGGGGTTTAACTCTCTTTCCTCAGAGCTCTGTAGTCTTTGCTCTGTTGCCCTCTAGCAGTAGGTGATATGATGTCAAGTCCAATGTCAATTTGATTCTCAAAGTTTTTGTAGAGACTGTCAGAGATGAAGCTAAGTTTATTGCTCTCCATGGAGCCATAGCCTTATGTCTGGAGGAACAGGGTGAGGTGGGGACTTGCTGATTGGAAGTCCCTAAAATGGGGTATGTGGGAGTGATGGAAAAAAGGAGGGGAATTTTTGAGGCAAAGCAATGAATTCAATCAATCTTAGGGCACACACTTTTTTAAAATCCTTACTGGAGGATATGTTTATTGATTCTGAGAGAGAGAGAGACATCAATGTGAGAAACACTGATTGGTTGCCTCCTGTACAAACCCTGATCGGGGATTAAACTCACAACCTAGGTGTGTGCCCTGACTTGTAATCGAACCCACAACCTTTGGTGTGCAGGACGATGCTCCACCCAACTGAGCCACCCAGCTGAGGCAGGGCACAAACTATTGATTGAAGAGTTAATGGGTCTTTAGAAGGTTTCTGTAACATACAATCAAGCCTTTTGCCAGGGCTAGTCTCCTGGAAGAGGAAAGGCATGCTAATGAAGGCAGTGTGAGGATCTGTGATGACTCTTCCCCCCTCCCCACTCCACTTTAGTTTCTTTGGAAACTTGAAGGATTCACTCATTATCCTTGGATTTTAGGGGTTCCATCAGCCTGCCCTGCCCTCGCTCCTGCTGCCTCGGAGGGAGCCTCCTGGGTGTTTGGCAGGTGGGCCTTGCCCTGCCCTTGTTGGGCGAGGCTGACTTAGCTCTGATTAGATTTTCTGTCACTGCCACCCATCTGCTTTTCCTCAGACTTGCTGGCCAGCTGGCGCTACTATGGGTCTGTTCTTATTCGACATTTCTCTCTATTTCAGCAGGGTCTGGAGGAGAGGCAAACAAATGGGCTCAGTTTCCCATGTGGAGCCTCGGGTGTGTGTACCTTTTCAGGGTGGTGGGGATACAGCGTGTCCACCACCTCTCCCACCTGCCACTGGAAGCCAGGGGTGGCATTCAGGTGGTTCTGGCCTCCCTCATGGGTGGGAGTGCGGCGGCTCCCTCCCTCCACCTCATCCCATCCTCTCCTTGAGCCACACCCCTGGTCTGACTGCATTACCTCACTGACTAAAACAATTCGGTGACCTCACTCCACTGTAAGACCAAGTCCAGGCTTTCCCATATACCAAGCTTTTCCCTGGCCCAACTCTCCCCTTGTGAGCGATCACTGCCCCTCACCTCCTGCCAGTGCACAGCAGGCATTTCTTACACATTTGGCCCGTTCGGGGTCTCCTGTCTACTTACACGGGTCGCTTTGTTTGAAATACCCTCTTCCTCTTTCTGTCACATGCTCAGGCACCATCTGAATGGACTACTCTCTTCTTTCTGCCTTCACCAGGGGGTAGCTTAGAGCCAGTGACCCTGGAATGCATCCCATGGCCCCTTACCCCTATGTGATCCCCTTGAAGGTAGGGGCTGAACCTTTGCTGTCTTGTATTCTCAGCAGCTGTCGCCAGGCCTGACCCAAATAAGCTGTTAAATGAATGAACAACCGAATTAGTTTCTAAAGAGAAGTGCTCTACCCTGACTGTGTACGAAGGCATCATACCAGGCTCTAGGGGTGGGGGGTGAGTCAGACCCACCCCGCCAAGCTGTGTGTAGTCCACACAGGGTGCCAGACTCCTGGGGGCACTGTCGTTGATCTCGAAAGGCACAGCAGCTGTGTTCTGGGTGCTCCGGGGAGGCGGGACCTGTGTCCAGTTTGGGGGAGCTGAGTGCGTCTTGAGGGAGGAAGGGCAGGATTTGGCCGGGTGGATACAGACATGGCCATGAGGGGAGGGAGTAGCGTTTTATCAAAGATTTGGTGGTGGGAAATTGTGGACTGTTTATAGAATAGCATGTTCTGAGATGTCAGTGTTTCTACCCTGGGAGAGATCGAGAACAGAAGTTTTTAGTAAGAATTGAGATGGAGTGGAGGGTGTGAGGTTGGATCTGGGGAAGGTGGGAAACCGTGGAGTGTGAAGAGCTTGGACAGCAGGATCAGACAATGATCAGGAGCCGCAGAGCAAGTTCGGCCGCACTCTGTGGTGGCCCGCTGCTGTTCTGGTGTGTGGGTGGGACATGGCTGGCTGGGTTTGAGAGCATCAAGTGTGGGGCGGGAAGCCGAGGACTTCGATTACCCATCTGTCCATAGAAATTGGTAGGCTGTGCCAGTGAGAAGTGTGGTGCCCTAGAGAAGGAAGGTGGCAATGCCCCAGGCCTGGGTGCAGGCTACTCCAGAAGTAGATTGCCAGCCCACTCTGGTGCAGTGATAGTATCCATAGGAACCACACTGGCCAATCCACGTGCCAGGTTTGGTCCAGGCCCTCTACAGCAAGCATGTCAAACTCGCGGCCTGCGGGCCGCATGCCTCATTTATTTCACCCATGTTAGCCTTTGCCTCATGGGCCGCATGCCTCCTTTATTTCACCCATGTTAGCCTTTGAGTTTGTCAGGTTTGCTCTATAGGTGCTGAATCTTTAAAACCTTGGGGGTACTTGCCATTCTTAGCCCCTCTTTTTCAGACACAGCCAGGCTCAGCCACAACCCAAAACCACAGAGGTAATGAATAGAAGGGCTGGGACTTGAACCCAGGTATCCCGGCCCCAGAAGCCACATTGTCACCATCACACCACTCTGCCTCCAGCAGACAAACCAGAGTGCAGTCCCAAGTGAGCAATGTGGATGTGACACCACACCATACTCCACTGAAACAACTCGGGTTTCTCTCCTATTTTCTTATACAATCTAACAACAACCTGGCAAGTTGATTTCTGAAAACTGATGCTTACTCATTCATTCATTCATCCAGTAATTGTCCAGCTCCTGCCCTGAACCTGCCTACTCTACCGGTGAAGAGGTGGAGCTCAGGGAGGTTAGGAGGAGCTGGTACAAGGTGGCCACCAGGCTACACCGTCTTCCCTGGGGAACTGGGGGTCTAGCCCTGCACCAAGACAAGCAGCTTGGGAGGAGCTGGGCACCTGAGCCTCCTGGGACCAGGTAGAGATTGCTCTGTATCTAAAGAAGTTGACCAAGCAAACTCCTTGACCATGTGTTTCAACCGCCCCTGCAGGATTTGAGACACAAACCCGGCAGCCTCGAACTAGTTCATGGAGGAGCCGCAAGAGACACTGTCCAGGCAAGCTCTCCCTTGGAGAGGGAAGAGCAGAGCGTGAGGGAGGGAGGCGCAGGAGTGGACATGAACGCTGGTTTTCAACGAGAACAGCGTTTCAGTTTTGGTCATCGGAAGTGGTGCCTGCAGCACAGGTAAGAAATGGGCAGCGCTGAAAATGCTCGCTGGGGAGCCATTTGGGTTTTTCTTGCATAAGCTTGCTAGTGTCCATCTGCTTTGAAATGTATTATTTTTGTTGTTGTTATTGCCTTCTGTCAGCCTCTGTGGTAGCCAGACGTTCTGGGGACTTCCTTGGCCAGGAGTAGAGACCTTGAGTGCAGGCATTCTTTCACTGCCTCATGCTGTGTCCTCCAAGTGCAGTCTTGGGTCCTCAGTTCCTCAGTTTCCATTCTGTCCCTGGCAACAACTCCTCTCCAGGGAGCACAGCCTCCCCGCCCGCCCCACTGTGTCCTGCTCTCCAGAGCTCCCCCTCCTCTTTGCCTCTCCCCACCCCCCATCCATGAAGGCTCTTGTCACCCACTCCCTGGTCAGAGGAGCCCAGTGGGTGCTGAAGACTGAGCATCATCTCTTCAGGGCCCACCCCTTTGTTACGAGTTGAAAGGATGTCAGGTTCAGGGCCGTGGCTGCACTAAGAATCACCTGGAGAATTCCTTAAAGTTCCAGTAGCAGGGCCCGAGCTCCAGAGATACTTACTGAGCTGGCCTGGGAAGCCCCCAGCGTTAGGGTGTGTGTGTGTGTGTGTGTGTGTGTGTGTATGTGTGTGTGTGTGTGTGTGTGAGAGAGAGAGAGAGAGAGAGAGAGAGAGAGATCTCTTTTGTTCTTCAGGTATGTGTGATGGTTTCAGGTTAGAAGTTCAGGTTAGGTGTGTGGTGTAGAAGCTCACTGGGTTGGAAATATGTCTTAGATGTTTTTTCTGGCTGTAGGTGCATCAGAATTGACAAAGACAGGGATGAGGTGGGGTGGGATTGTCAGGTTAAAAAAAAAAGAAAAAAAGTTGACTCCCTGGCCCACCAATGCTCTGTGAATTAGACTGTCTGAGGAGTGAGGATACAGAGACCTGTATTTTGATTCTTATACAGCAAGGCCTGGCCTCTGGGCCTCCTACCGGGGTCTCTGGAAGGCTAGTCCTGTGGACACGGCTCTGAGCCCCAGGGGCTGCTTCCCAGCCCAGTGTGTGGTCAGCATCCCCTTCCCTCCAAGCGAAAGTTTTCTCATGGCGAGGAGAGCAGGCCTTAGACAACCCTCAGAGATGACATCACTGTAGCCTGAACTGTGGGTGCCAGGCCCAGGCCTCTGCCCATTGGACGAGGCTGTGAGCAGGGTTTTCAGTGGAGGGAGAGGAATCATTCCCTGGACTCTGAGGAGGCCCTGGGCATCGAGCCTCATTTTTATTTTTATTTTATTTTATTTTTTTAAAAGAAGTTCAACTTCTTTTTTTAATATATTTTATTGATTTCTTACAAAGAGGAAGGGAGAGGGATAGAGAGTTAGTAACATCGATGAGAGAGAAACATTGATCAGCTGCCTCCTGCACACCTCCTACTGGGGGTGCGCCTGCAACCAAGGTACATGCCCTTGACCGGAATCAAACCTGGGACCTTTCAGTCCACAGGCCGACGCTCCATCCGCTGAGCCAAACTGGTTAGGGCGAGCCTCATTTTTAGAGGCTGTTTGATGTGGTGCTTAATGAAGGCTCTGGGACTCCCCAAGCTCCAATCCTAGCCCCAGTAGCTGCTCAGTCCCTCTGCCTCATCTCTCTCACTTATAAAATAGGAAAGTTGTGGTGCCTACCTCACGGGGCTGCTGTGCAGTACAGGTAAGGCCCCTAGAACGATGCGGGGCACACAGCAAGGGCTCCCCAAACATGAGCAGCCCCATTGACTCACAGGCAGCTGGACCGCCACCCCGTCCTGCCAGGAGCAGTGCTGTGACGTGTCTGCCGGGCTCTGCCCTTGGGTCAAGGTGCCTGAGTTCCTGAGAGTTAGGGTGAAGAAAGGGCCGGCACTGCACATGGGCCCTGACACTTTACACTTTACAGACAAGACTAGGTCCTGCAGAAAACCCGGCGCAGCTGGTCCCATTGCCCCTTTTGTGAAAATAAGGAAAAGCATGAAGAGGTGCAGTAAGTTAAAGATGGTCGCACAGCTAACAAGGAGCAGAGCCTCTGGTTACAAAAGACCCAGTAGTTCTTCTCCACCAAGATTCGTCCTGAGGAGCCCTAACAGCATCAAGGATGCCCCCCACTCCCACAGGAATGTCTACATGTCACAGGCATCAATAGAGCTGGAATGAATGGGTCCCCTTTCCTCGGCATCCTGGGATGATTTCTCATGGGGCCTCAATTTAGCATTTATTTCCTCTGCACATATCAGTTAGATCGTGGGTCTCCTCCATGGGCAGTCTCAGGACAGAGCTGGGCTTATTCAGCTAGGGGTGCCGTGGGTACCTGAGAAACCGCTGAGGGATGCAGGCAGAGACGGGGGGAGCTGTCCTGGGCAGATTGGAAGAGGAATCCTCCCCAGACCTGGCATGTGCCCTCCCCACTTCACTCCCAAACTATCCTTAGGCCCATGTGGGCTCTGCCAGCTGCAGGGAAGAGTCTGTAGAGGATGGGACTGGCTCAGAGGGAAGTGAGCTGTCAGTTCCAGCAAGAAGTCTGCTCCCCACCCCTTCCTGTGCTCTCCCGAGGGAATAAAAGCATCTGTGATTAATAGGATGCTGACTCAGTGCTTCTGGAGTGCCCGGCATGCATGGCCCACTGCTGGCTCAGCCTCCCCAGCCACCAGGAAGGGGCTGGAATCCAGGGCATCTGCGTGAGTGGAAGGCTCAGGCCCGGCAGGCGTGCCAGGCAGGAGCCTGCTGCGTGCCAGCCTTCCATGGCCTCGTGGACTCCCCTGTGTTGGAGAAGCCCGTTGATACCATCTGAAATGTGGAGTCAGAGCCCCTCCTTCAGTAAGGGCCTCATTTCAGAATAAATGTGATTTCTGAATCAATGACTAGAGGGCGAACCTACTTTGAAAATGGCAAAGCTCCGTGCTAGTAGTTTGCAAACTTTTGTCATCTTAGAAGCCATTTTATACCCGTCAAATCCTGCCTGGGATGCCAAGTATACAAAACAGGTTACAGTGGTAGTTAATTAATACACATTTATTTATAAAGTAAAAATTTTAACCTGTTTACTCTCATCGTCCATCCATAGAACAATGACTCTGATGCATGAAAGCATGGAATCTCTGGTCTAGATGGGGGTGGGCAAACTACAGCCTGATTATTGTAAATTAAATGTTACTGGAGCACAGCCATGCCACTCATTCACATATTGGCTGCTCTCCAATGGCAGAACGGAGTGGTCGGGACAGACTGTCTGTCTCACAAAGACAGACATACTATTCGGCCCTTTCTGGAAGTTTGCTGGCCTGTGTTCTAGATGCTGTAGCAGCTGTAACACCCAGGATTGCCTGTGTGTTTTTGTTTTTGTTTTGGCTGGTTGCACAGGGTTAGGAAAATTCTAAGTCATATCAGTCGGAAGCTGTGAGTGGCAGCCGGTTCTAATGACTTACCTGCAGCCCAGGATGGACCTCGGTTCACAGTTGTGCGGACGTGCGGGAAGGATAAGGGAATTCTGGTTTGCATCACTGACAGTTTCCAATGACTGCTTGAATTCCTTCTTATTACAACACTCAGACAGGAAGCACACAGTCATTTATTGCATTTTTGTGATAATTCATGTAATACGTTTTCATATCGCTGAGAGCCTCAGAGGGATCTTGTTTGTGTGGTTTATGGAAGCATGTATAGTCCTGAATTTAAACAACAACGGAAAGATGCCCAGTAAAGAGCTCCAACTTTCCCGCTGAAGACATATTTCAGCCCTGGAGCTCAAGATCTGCCAGGCTTAGCCCGGAGCACACCCCGGTTAAGCGGCTCCCGGCAGCTGTGCCCCGTGGGCACCCTGTGCCATAAGCCATGACGTAAGGTGCAGGTCCATTTTTCTTGGCGGCTTCACTAGGAGTCAAACTATATTTTTGGGATAAAATCTCACGTGACACTTGAGGAGCCCCAGAAACACGCACATGGATCACAACTTGAAAACTGCCCCTTTGGCAGGTTTTGGCGGTTCTCATTTCTGTGCTGCAGGATAACGGAGGAGCCACGGATGCCGAGAGTGGGGAGGAGGTAGTAAAAGATGGTGGAGGAGAGAAGTGAGGTGACCAGGAAGGGGGTGCGGGAAGCATGGAGAAGCCTCCTCTTGTGAGTTTCTGCCAAAGTTAAGGTGTCTCCTAACTAATGTTGATGACGTAAACGCAGAGCTCTCTGCGGCTCCTCTAATGAGTTCCAGCCGTGGGCTTGGAAGAAGGGGTCTAGAAGAATGTGGGGAAAGTTTAAAATATTGGGAGAGAAATGGGCTGGGGTGGAATGAGCGTACGGATAGCTTCTAATCAGTATGCAAGGGCCTTTGCGCCCACTCAGCAGATCAAGGTGGGGGAAGGGGCAGGGGAGAGGAGAGGGAAGGCAGAGGTCAGCTGGGTCAGCACGCCAAGCCCGCTTTGGGCAGGAAGGGGGCCCATGAGCATGTGAGTAACCCGGCAGGGCCCCAGGCAGGTGGTGACTAGGTTGGGCAATGGCTTTGGGCACTGGCAGCAATGCCTACAGAGCCAGGAATAAAACCCAGGCCTCCCTCCTCCCAGGCCTCCTGCCTTCCCTCGGTGGGTGCAGGGAGGGAAGGGCGAGCCTACTGGCTTTGAGAGGCTGTGGGCTGGAGAAGGCCTCTTGGGGATAAAAAAGCACCAGTTCTTTCTGAGGTTTTGCTGCTCACCCCATAGAAAAAGAACATTTTTAGATTTTAAAGGGATGACCTCATTTTTTTTTCTTATTTACATAGCCCTGTTTGTTTATCTAGTCCTTTAAAAATAGCAAACGTGTGCTAAGCTTAGTGCTCTCTCCCACCACCACCAGCAGAGTCACTGTGTGGGGAGAAACACCTTTTTATCTAAGAGAGGGGCAGCCTTGTTTCCCAGGACAGATGGGAGCAAAACGGGACAGGTAGGAAGTTTCGTGGTTTTTCATGTCGCTTTTCCAAAATAGCCACACTCCTGCCTCCCACTTCCTGCCTGACTCAACTCAGGGTAGATTTTCTCCTGTGGACGACTGTGTTCTGTGAATTCTCAGGGAGGCTGGTAGCGACCCGTCAACAAGCAAACATGCTCGACCCCAAAGACCTTGAGCTTGGCACTGGGTCTGCTTCCTGGCTCGGCTGCATACCAGCTGTGTGACCTTGGGTAAGCTGCCTCACCTCTCCGTGCCTCCTTGTCTGTAAGATGGGGAGGCAACAGTACCTGCAGTTGCTGTACAGATAAAATGAAGTAATATGTGTAAAGGGCTTATTTAGCCCCGTGAGGGCACACAACAACTCTTAATACATCTCTTAATAAACAACTGTGTTGTCGCTATCCATACCCCACCTGGACAGTATTCCTGCCTCCCTACCACCTTCCCTTCCCACTGGCTTGCCTGCTCCAGCCCATCCCTACCTTGTCCCAGGGTGATAGGAAGATAAAACACAAAGCTGATCATGCTGTCGCCTGCTTAACATTCACTAATGGCTTCCAACGCCTATGACAGGGACCGGCAGAACTTTTCCTCTCAATGGCCAGCGAGTAAATATTTTAAGCGTTGTTGGGCACACACCTCTGCTGTTGTTACGTGAGAGTAGCCACGGACAGGGTGGAAGAGAATGGCGTGGCTGTGTTCCAGTAAAACTTTATGTACAAAAACAGGCAGCAGGCTGGCTTGCCAACCCCTGACCGGCAGGATGAGTCCAACTCCTTAGCTCAGCATTCCCAATCCAGCCGTTCCTGTCTCCATCCCTCTTCCTCCTCCTCCCCCTGCTCCTGTGGAACTCCTCACACTTTAATCCTTCGCTCATGCTGTTCCTTCTGCCTGGATTTTCCTTCTCAGCCTCCCGTGTGCCCCTCCCCCATGGCTTTAGAAAGGTTTGCTCTGGGATCCTGTGGTTCCGTATCTTTATTTCTCCTGTGATCAGTTATGCGAGCACCCTCTGCCTTTGCCATTAGAGAGGGCGCCCCTCCAGGCAGGAATTCTGCCTTCCTCCTTTGCGTGCCCTGGGGTAGGTGTTTAGGTTTTCACAGGCGCTCAATAAGCATTTGTTCTTGAACACAAGAGCTGCAAGAGGGATGGTGGTCCTCAGGGAGCTCATGTCTAGTTAGGAAGCTCGAATGAGAGCCAGCCAGGGACTCAGGTGGATACCACGGTGCATGTGACTGTGGGGGACCAATGACAAGTGGTGCTTCTGACCTGAATAGAGGAAGAAGGCATTTGGATTGGATCTTGCTTGGTGGGAATGGGACTTTCAGAAAAAGGCCTTCTGTGCTGGGGAACTAACAGGAGGGCAGAATTGGTTCTGGGTTCAGGGTGGCGAGTGGACAGACCAGCCTGGTGAGCGCTGAGGGCCCTCCTGAGGGAAGCTGATGGGATGGACCCAGGAGTGGAAAGCAGGGCTAGGGTCTGACCAGGTACTGGGGAGTATTGAGGGAATTTGGACTTTATCCTGTGAGCCAGAAATTCTCAAAGTGTGGTACACACCACACCACACACACACACACACACACACACACACACACACACCCTGTAACAGAATTGTCTAGGGTGTTTCTTTAAAATGAAGATTCTGAGGCCTTGTTTCTGCCTGGAGGTTAGGAGGCTGCAGGGTTAGAGCCATGGTCTGTAGGAATAAAGAAAGCTGCAAGGTGGAGGGTGATGAGCTTAAGTATTCTTCAGATTGATGTCCCCTGTGGGCATCACAGCCAGGCTGGGCAGAGGTGAGGCAGGAATGAATAATCCTCTCAAAGAGCAGAGGAGGACAAGGCAAGAGACTTGCCCAAGGCCACACTGTGGATTCCCTGCAGATGTGGAACTGCCTGGTTTGGAACAGGCTTCCTCACAATCTCAGGGCCTGGGGTGGTACTGGAGGTCCAGCCGAGGGAAGAGGGACAGCCATGGTGAATGTCCCAGAGCCCAGCACAGCCTGGTACCCAGGGTGCTTGGTCAGTAAATGAGGGGATGGATAGGGTAGATGGACAGAGGGGTGATATGGGGGCAGAGGAGCAGGGTTCCCAGGTGTTTCTAATGTTGCAGTCCTGGGGGTGAGGAGAATAGTGGTACCAGAGGCGGAGGAGGAGAAAAGATGAGTTTGATGCCAAGCATATTGAGTTTGAGAGGCAGTGGGATCACCAAGCCAAGATGCTGGCAGCGGGAAATGCAGGACTGGGAGCCCCGGGGCTGGGCAGGTGATGTGTGCAGCTGTGAAAGCTGCTAATGAGACAAGGTGAGAAATGCAGAGAGAGACAGGTAGGGGATTAAGAACCAAAGCCTGAGGAATGAGCACAGGCACGAGGAGAAAGGGCTCGGGTGAGAGAGGATGCTCGGAGACGCGAGCAGAGTCAGGATGGGGCGGAGCAGATCAGGAAAAGAGAAATGTGAACAGTCAGTCACCCGGTAACTCAGTCAGGCCCCTCTTTAGAATAAACCCAACCAACCTCAAAGAAAGTGTGCCCCGGATAAAGAAAAACGCCAATCCTGATGAAAGCGAAATCATGCGTTTCTGTTTGATTGAGATCTGTGCTCCCCCCAGTGTAGCTGCAGGTGTGGGAGAGCCAGTGAGACCTGGATCCTCCCGCCCGCCTGCCAGGACAAGTCCGGCCACTCAGTGTGTGCTTGTGCTGGCTGGCAGGCGTCCTGGGAGCATTTGGTTGCTCAGAACCTTCCTCTTCCTCTCCTGTGATTATCTTTGAGCTCCTTCCCCCTTCCCATCCATCTATCATCACTCAACAGATGTGCATTATTGGAACCAAAAATTCTCTGCAGAGGACTTGACTGAGGTCCCCAAGCCCGGCAGGGCCTACCAGTCACCCACTCGGAGCTTTTGAATATAGGTATATTCCAGGGCTTGCAGACTCAAGGTACCTAAACGCAGGGAGGGGCCAGCCAGGCCTGGGTTTTGGAGCCCTGTCAGAGAGCCTCTGTGGCCGCCTCTGTGAATTTGCTGTTGTGGAGCAGCTCTGCCTGGACTGGACCTGGAGGCTCTGAGGCCCAGGTCTGGGTGTTTCCCCCAAAAGGGCCCTAAAAATATAGCATCTGGGCAGCCTCCTAGTGGCCTCCCTGGAACTTTCAGAGCCCGTCCTTCCACTGGTCCTGCATGTGCTACCAAAATCGTCCCCTTCCACACACACTGTGTCACTATCGTCACCATCATCTGTCCTCAGAGAGGTGAATCCCTAAAACCAGCCCTACCTAAACCAAGGCTCCAGGCGCCATCATCGGGACAAAGCGCAGAAGGCCTGCCTCTCGGCGGCACATGCTAATGGAAGAAACAAGCTAACATAAGGGGTGGGGCAAAAGGAGGTTTGTAGTTGTGAGTCTGTGAAACACAGTTTATTCTTGTGTTATTATTTATTACTCATTGTAGTATTTATTTGTATTACAACTGTAAAGCTACTTTTGCTCACTCCGGTGCTATCACCGTATCACCTACTGTATACTTTGGGAGATAGTAAAGATATGACTATATTATCAAGAAAATATATATGAAGATATTACCTTTTGTTATGTAAAATGTACAGTATGTGTCTAGATGACAGTCATGAGGACCTGACTGAGAAGGTGGCATTTAAGCAGACCTGGGGTGAGGGGCGCGCACTGTGCTATCTGGGGAAGTGTCAGTAAGAGGTAGGACCATGCTGGCGGGACAGCAAGGAGGCCAGTGCGGCTGGAGGGTTTGTGAGGGGAGGGAGCTTAGGAGGCTGGAGAAAGGACAGGCAGAGGGTATGCGGACAATTGAGAAGCCACAGGAGGTCTCAGCACAGTCCTGCCAAGGGTCTCTGTCTCCGGAAGGCACGTGTGTGATTGGGGAGGAGCTGAAGATAAGAACTCTGGGCCCACCTACTTGGATCTCTCCTGCTGCACCACTGACATCAGCATAGGTTCTGCATGTGTTCTTAAAGGCCCCCCGGCTGTGTGGGACCACTCCGCAGGAGGTCAAGACAGCTCCGAGACCAGCTGGAGGCTGTGCCATCCTCAGGAGGGGCAGTTTTCACACCAGGCTGGAGGCTGTGCTGGTGGTGGGAGGTGGTTGGATTCTGGGTACATTGAAGGCAAAGCTGATCTGCCCCCCTGACGGATGGGATGCCGGGTGTCAGAGACGAGTTTAAAAGGAGAGTCTGCTGATACACTTACTCATCTGCTCTCAGCCTAGTCAACCTGTCTCAGCCTCCATTTTGTTCATCTGGAAAATGGGGCAGTTGTAGAGATACTTTCCAAGATTTCTTTTGGCTTAAAAACTTATTACTTCAGCTTGGTCACTGGTGGCTGCGGGGGAAGGCTTTGAGGATGTCAGATGGAACTTGTGCTTAAGAAAGGGGTGCCTTGGACTAGACACAACTGACAGAGGAAGAGGGGAGGAATGTTTCAGGCAGAGGGAATGGCAGAGCGCAGGCTGGGAGGCAGGACTGGGAGGCTTGTGAGTGATACCTGAGGAGCAGTGGGCAGACACCATGGCTGTGGCCCAGGGCCTCGTAGGAGGGTGCCAGGAGCTACAGGGATGGGCACGCTACGCCCTTTGGAATAAACCAGCAGGTTCGAGGCCAGAGCATTTTTTGCAAACACTGAGGCCCTCAATTTTGAGCATTTTCAGATGGACATGCTCAGGCAGGAAGGAACAAGGCTTGGCTCCTGTCCGGGGAGAGTTAACCTCCTGGCCCGGTATTGCATAACCACAGAGTCTGCTGAGCGCAAGGAGGCTCTTCTGTGTGGCAGCCAGAGTGGCAAGCCTGGTGGCTCCGGGCTCTGGCACTGACCCGCAGCGGAACAAACAGCCCTCCCTTCCTAGATAATGGCCCTCATTGAGCATTGTGTCCAGGGCCAGTGCCCAGCACAGGGCAGCTCAGCCTGGGTAAGTTTCCTCTCTTGGCTGCTTAGCAAAATATTTACACTATGCCTTTCTAGTAAGACAGTTTCTAGGAACCAGCAGGCAGAGGGAACTGAAGAAAAGCATCCCTCCCTCCTATGACCCTGCTCCGAGCTCACATAAATGCTGCCCTACACCCAGTGCATGAGCCGGGGTTAGTCATTGAGCTAGAAGATGCGTGAAGATCTTTCTGGCTCCAAAACCATTGGCATCCTCTCTATGTGAAGAATGAGTTCTTTTTATTGTGTGAGGGTAGAATTTGGCTGGTCTTTAATATCCTGCCAAGGGCCTCTGTCTCAGGAAGGCATGTGTGTGATTGGGGAGGAGCTGAGGATAAGAACTCTGAGCCCCACCTACTTGGATCCCTCCTGCTGCACCACTGACATCGGTGTACACTCTGCCCCTCTCTGCACGCGTCTTCAGTGGGGAGGTCACCCAGAGGCTCTGAACTTTGCGAGGTGTCTGGACCAGCTATTGGGAACACCCAACCATGTTGTCAGAGGACCATTTGAAGAGACTGGAAAAGAGAAGACTGTCCCCAACAAAGGTTGTTCTGGGGAAGAGGGGTCAGAGGTATGTCCTCAGGACAGAAGCAAAAGCAGTGAGTGAAAACCACATGGCAGTCTAGTCTTCAACCCAAAACACACACAGTCCCACTTCTGATCATCCAACTGATAGAACAATAGCACTAGACTGAAAGACACATCTTTACAGTCTGGTGCTATTCCAGCAGCAAAAAATAAAATAAAATAAAATAATAAAATAAAATAAAATAATAAAATAAAATAAATTAAATAAAATAAAATAAAATAAAAAATATCTGAGAATTTAACAGTAGGTAACATTTGAAAGTGTTATATCCAGACCATGGTCCATCATTCAGTTTCAAAAAGAATTAGACAGCCCTATCTCTGTTCAGAAAGGCAGCAAGATGCAGTGGTTACGAACACAGGGGTGGGGACAGACTGCGGGTTCCAATCTGGATGCCAGCACTTACAAGCTGTGTTATGTAACCTCTCTGACTATCAGTCGTTTTTTTTAAGTAGGGATTAGAGTAGTCTCTGCCCTATAGACTTGGTGTATGTGAGGTGCTTATAACTGTGCCTGATGTATTCAAACTGCTCAAAAAATGTTGACCTTTGACTTAGAAAGACTTTCCATGAGCAAAGCAAGATGTAGAGAAATGTACATGGGGTGGTTCCATTTTTATAAAAACAAAAAATGCCGCCCCCACTTTCTTGCAAACAAAGAAGAGTGATTGCTGCTGCCCCAGGACATGAATGGCCTCCTGGGAGCAGCCCCTGGACAGGCTTGAGGCAGGTATAGGAATGTGTCCCAATGACCATGGAGGTCCCTTCCAGACCTGGGACTTTGTGACTATGGGGATCCGTCCTGGCAATCTCAAAGTGCATTCTAGGCTGGCATTTGATCCAACAAGATACTATGTTGTTCACAAAATCTATATGCCAAGACTACTAGTAGACTGTTTTGCAGGTGGGAGCAAAGACATTGGTTGGTGGCTTGGTTTTACAGAAACACTCACTGCTCCGATGTGGTGCTCTGCCCACTTGGGTCCAGCTGGGGTTCTCCAAGTGTCTTCTCTCAGGCCAGGTGGGTTTGTGGGAGCCACCCCAGCAATGTCATGGCCTGGTTTGAGATGGACTCTGCCTCGGTTGGCCTCAGTTATGTTCAGATTCACCACCCAAGTGCCACAGGCTTTGGGAGTGGAGGAGAAGTGACGAGCTGAGAAGACCCCCATGGGGTATACATGCCATGGGAACCAGAGCCATTTCTTCCACATCAGTTGGAGCTACTTGAGATGGGGCACAGGTGCTATATTAGCTGAGAGAAAATACAGTTGTTTGTGAAACTAGGTTTATTCATGTAGTTAACAAAATACGTTTACATTTTATAAAGTATTTTAAACAAACAGCAACATCAAAATAGACAATAAGATAACAAACAGCAGTAAACCCACCACCCCATTTTAAGAAGTTTTCAACACATAGAGATGTAAAGTACAGCATAGGGAATATAGTAAATAATATTGTAATAACTATGTATGATGCTAGGTGGGTATTAGACTTATCGGGGGATCACTTTGTAAATTATATTAATGTCTAATCACTATGCCGTACATTTGACACTAATATAAAATAGTATTAAATGTCAACTGTCATTGACAAATTTTAAAAAGATTTCAACAAATATAGTGGAAACCTGCATAGCCCTGCACAATCAAAAGTCCCTCCCCCACTTCTAGAGGAGACCATTGTCCTGAACTTGGTGCTAACATTCTACAGTTGTTACCTGAGCACTTACTATGTGTCAGGCAAAGTACGGGGTACTAGCTAGATTTACCTGGGTGAACAAACCAGACGAGGTTCTTGCCCTCACAGGGCTTACCGCAGGGTTAGGGGAGAACCCAGTCCCTCTCTTACACTCCTTCAGTGAGTTCCAGTCTTTGGTTATAGAATGCTTACAGTCCATCTGGGGCAGTGACGAAGGCAGAGGGAGAAGTCTTGACAGCTGCCCTGTCACTAGCCTTGTGATTTGGGGCGAGTTCCTTCTGCTCCCTGAGTTCTAGCATCTTTGTCTGTCACACGTGGGCTTTGAACTGGATGCTGCCCAAGGGCCCCCCCAGCTTTGTGACCATGGGGAGTTATGGGGGAGCCTTAACCAGAGTCACCCAGGGTCGCCACCACCACTCCATCAGAAAGGGGGAGGCGTGTCCCAGTGCATGGGGTGAGGGTTGGGGCTTATGTCAAGTGCAGGGGACACAAATCACTAGAGGAAAACACGGGTGAAATTCTTTCTTTTATTAGTAATTTATTTAATTCCATAAAACCTTAGAGTGGGCAGTTACACTGGTGATCCTTATTGCTTAGGATGAGATGATCTTTTAACAAGTCAATGCAAATTAAAATACTACACAAATAACAATACAGATGGTGTGTGTTTCTGGCAAAACTTGGCATGGTGGTCACCAAATGGCACAGTGTTTCCCAAACAAGAACTAATGATGCAAAGGGTGGGGCCCACCTGGCATCTGAGAAGCCAGCAGAGCCAGCCCAGTGCTGGCACGTTGGAGCCCAAGAAGCATTGGAGGAATGACTTAATGAATGGCTCCCTATTGAAAACACCACGGGAGAAATTCCCTTCAGATCTCAGTGCCAAGGAGAGCTTTCCTCTTCCTGGGAACAGGTGTGTTTATCGTCAGGACACTGAGAATGTGCGATTAAGTGCATTGTCCTTCTTTCTTTGGCTGCCAGGAAGCTGCACCCTGATCCCAGGACCCAGAGCCACGTGTGGGGCCCCCTAAACTACCTACCCTTGCTCATCTGGCCCTCTGGTCTGCACTTCTGTCTTCCATCTCCCCTGTGTTGATTTGTCATTTTTTAATTTTTGTGCTTATTTTGTTTTTGTAATCCACCTCAGATCCTCCATGGAATAAAGCAAGTTAAAATTGTTAAAAAACAAAAAAGGCATTAACTAATTAATGAAGTAATCAGTGCATGCACACACTGCCTAAGACCAAAGCATCCTTTCTTGGCTCAACTCAGCCTGTGGGACTTCCTGCCCAGCGCTGCTTCTCAGCTAGAAGGATGCCTGGGTTAGATGGAGAAGAGGGCAAAGAGATTGGATGGCTGTTGCCTGCTCTGCACCCTCAGATTTGATCCAGTCCAGCCCTGGGGACCCGTACCTTCTGTTGAGGCCACCTCAGAAATGGGATTGTCCCCTCAGACTCAGAACGGCAGGCCCAGCTGGTGGCCTTGCCACTCCTCTCTCCCACCAGAGAATCAGGTCTGGGCTCTCTCTTCCCGCGAGGACCATGCAAGTGCAGTCCCCATGTGTGACTGGTTCCACCAATAGTTCTGTAACTGGCCTCTGACCGTCCTCACTGTGAGGCTCTCCCATCTGACTCCCACACTGTCGGACCGCATGCTGTCCTGACGGCTCATGGCTGCCCATGACCCTACAGGCAGTGCGGCCTCAGATCCCCTGGGGGCCAGGGGGCTTGAGATACATCCTGAAATGATAATTTTCTTAAAGCAAATGACTAAAGACATTATACCAAGTGAAAGAAGCCAGACACAAAAAAACACATATTGTATGATTCCATTTATATAAAACTAGAGGCCCGGTACATGGATTCATGCACAGGTGGGGTCTCTCAGCCTGGCTTGCAGGGATCAGGCCGAAACCAGCTCTCCAACATCCCCCAAGGGGTCCTGGGTTGCAAGAGGGCAGTTCTCGGGTGATGTACCTCAGAATCAGGCTCCCTCCTCTCTGGTGGCAAACCTATAGAGACAGACAGTAGATAAGTTGGTTGTTGCCAGGGGTAGGGGACAGGGAATCTGCATGACCGCTAATGGACACCGGGTTTCTTTTCAGAGTGATGAAATGTTCTAAAATCAGAGGATGATGATGGTTGCACAACTCTGTCAATATTCTGAAATCCACTCCATTATACATTTAGAGGAATGAAATTTATGGCCTGTGAATTATACTCGACACCATCTAATATAGCAGGTTCCATAAGTCAGGCTTATGAGAGAGACACTCAAAATTTAGAAAATCCTATTCATTAACAGATTAATATACTCTCTAGTTTTGGAAATTAATATATCCCCTTTTCCAGGAAGGAATTTAAGTGGCTTCTGTAAACTATCCACTAACTAAGGTTTTTTTTTATCATTAAAACTTCATTCATTCACTCACAAACACCTTTGGTGCTACAGTGGGGCAGGCACAGAAAATGGAAGGTGATAAAAGCCTCTGCTGTCTAACATCTGTAGATGGAGATATGGTGGGCAAAACCCAGAGTACAGCATCCAGAGCCCAGCCCTGAGCACACAGTCAGCAGTCAAGAATTGGCAGCTGTCATTGCCACAGAGAAGGGGGTTCTGAGAGACTCGGGCAGGAAAGCAGGGGTGTGATCCCATTGGGAAAGAGAGATCATTCACTTGAGCTGAAACCTGCTGGGGAACCCATAGGGAGAGGATTTAGAATGTTAGAAGCGCCAAGCCGGTTTGGCTCAGTGGATAGAGCGTCTGCCTGCGGACTGAAGGGTCCCAGGTTCGATTCCGGTCAAGGGCACGTGCCTTGGTTGCGGGCACATCCCCAGTGGGAGGTGTGCAGGAGGCGGCTGGTCGATGTTTCTCTCTCGTCGATGTTTCTAACTCTCTACCCCTCTCCCTTTCTCTCTGTGGAAAATCAATAAAATATATTTTAAAAAAAAGAATATTAGAAGCATTTAGAATTCTCAGGAAGGAAGTGGGAGCCTCAGGGTGAGTGAGCAAGGCTGTGCCTTGCCTAGCATCCAAGGAGAGGACTCAGCCAGCACCTGGCTGCCCTCCACCTCTCCCTGCACAGGGCAGCCCTGTATTCCCCGCTTCTCTTCTCACTGCCCCAGAGCCTCTGGGGACTGTATCCTGGGAGGAGGGGCTGGATTTACCCTGCTGGACTGGCAAGGACGAGTAAGGCTGCCCCCTGTCTTCAGGACAAAGAAGAAATGCCATTAGGTTTTCTGAGGTTCTGGGAGAAGGAAAAAGGCACCAGGATTTCAGGCTCTCAAGATCTCACCTCTGCCCATTTTCTCAAGGGCAAAGATGGAGGTGGGGGTGGGGGCAGGCATTGCATGCTCTGGAGGGAGGTGCTATAGGAGGGTGATTCTAAGCCTTGGTGAATTCTCTTTTTTATGTCAACGTATCCCTCCTGAGTTCAGCACATCATATTTGCCGGGGCTAAGGATGGAGCATGAAGACAGAAATTAGTCTGGTCCTGGGTGCAAACTCGGGAAGCAAGGTCTTCTCGAAAGCACACCTGGGTCATGGAATCAGCCCCTGGTGAACCCCATACCTAGCTGAACATCTGTCTCCTCTTCTGCGAAATTAGATGATAAGGCCCTTCCCCGAGGGCCGTGGTGAGGAACTGTTTAATGGTAAAGCGCTGTTCAGACCTTGTGTTTACCATCTGAGGGGGAGATGGAGCATGAACAGTGGGTCCTCTCTGCAGGAAAGAACCTGGGCAATTAGAAGAAACGGTGGCTGTGAAGACCTTTAGTGAGCTATAATCATGCACCCATGCCAGGTGCCAGTAAGAGTATTAGTATTATCTGCATAGAGGTTTAACCGAATCCCAGGGTAAAGGTTCTATATGGGACATGGGAGGCCCCAGGGAGAAGTTGGCAGGGTGATAAGTAGGATTTGACTAGACAAAGAAGAGAAGGGGGACCAGGCATCAGGACCAAGGGAGGGGCTTGATCCATGGCTAAGAGGCAGGAAGGGAGGGGAGGAGTTGGGGCACAGGTGGGAGGGAGTAGGAAGAAGCAGGTTGGGAGGCTAGAGAGAGGGGCATGGGGTGGGATTACCAACCAGGCAGAAGGGTGAGGTCAGGTCAGGTCCTGGAGTAAAAGGCCAGAATGTCAAGAAGCAGGAGTCATATCCACCCAGTCCTGGTAGGAAGGTTCAGTGAGGCCCAGCATCAAGCCTGGGGTGAGCGGGCCTGGGACAGCTGGTCGACTCAGGCTGGGTAGCAAAGCTTCCAGAATATCAGGGTGGGTAAGGTTCTCAGAGCCCAACATTCTCTTTTTCAAATATGGAGCAGGTAGCAGAGTGGGGTCGCGAAGTGGGTGCAAAGTCCAGATCTCCAGATTCCCAGGCTGGGGTCCACCCCCTACACCTGGAGCAAAGTTCCAGTGTTTCCTTGATTAATTATGCAGGTGTCACCCATGGAGGTCACATGGGGACGTAGTCAGGAGCATACACTCTGGACCACATGCCTGCCCTGACTCCCAGCCCCGCTTATGGAATGTGTGTCCCTGGGCAAGTCATGTGCTGTTCATTTGCCAAATGTGCCCTGAGTCACAATGCAGTGATTTCCTTACTGCAGAGCACAAGTGCCCACCTCCACGTCTTCCCTAAGAATTCTTAGATGACAGAGAAAGCCCTTTGCAAGGATGACATCATAATCTTGGAAAACGAGACAGAATGCCATCTGTGGACCGAAAATGCCAGTACGTCTTGGGAAGCAAGGAAGCCCATGAAATTGCAGCAGCAGGGAAATCAGAGCAGAAGTCACTGCAGCCCCGTGTCTGACCCAGAGGCCTAAGTGATTTCTATCCCAGAAATGCCAAGCGTAGTTCAAGCTGAGAGCCAACAAAACAGAGACAGGAAGGGGATGCCAGGGTTACAGCTTCTCTTAAAGAACTTTTCCGAAGAGCAAACACAGTTCAACCCCTCTCACTTTCTATAGGCAGGCAGGCAGCCAGCGGCAGGCCAAATCCCAGTAAGTGCTAAGGAAAGTAACGAGCCAGCGTCTGAGAGAGGAGCCAGCCGAGGGAGATCCAGGCCTCCCAGCGACTTGGCATGGTGGCAGGGAGCACGCAGGGAAGCACAGGCAGTTCTGCCTCCAGTGAAGTCTACCACCATGTCCACCACGGAGGAAAGCCCTTCTCTGGGCAGTGGCAGGAGTCCCCTGGCCAGCTTCCTCTCCACAGCCCTACAGGGAGACTCATCATGCTTTACCCTCGTACATAGAACTCGCCCATGGGATAGGCTCATGATTTCACCATCATATTTAAGGGCAAACCTTTCAGAAAAATAGACCGAAGACTTCACAGAAAGCCCTATGCAGTTCATTGTTTCATCAGTATCTTTTTTTCTCTTCGGTAGTGATGGATGTTAACTGAGTACCGCCCAGCTGAAGACTTCGTTTCCTGGGCTTCCTATCAGCTAGGTGTGGTCTGTGGCTGGTGTGAACCCAAATCATATATACAACTCCAGGTCTTGCCCTCCCCTTTCTCTTTCCTGTTGATCAGGATGTGGGTGTGATGGTGGGAGATGGAAGCCAAATGTTGTGGATGACAGAAGAGTAAGATCAAAGATACCCATGCTGTGAAGCCACCAGATCAGCCCATGGCCACTTACGCTCAGACTGTTACACAAGATGAATAAACTCTGTCTCGTCTAAGCCACTCTTGCAGTTGGGTCCTTGTTACAGGAGATAGAACCTGCATCCTAACACATATACTAATTTCACAACATAGTCCTTCACTCTTAAATATGTATGGACAACCAGGATCACCAAACATTAGCAGAAAACCAACAGCAGAAAGAGAAGGCCTAAGATAGGAACAAAGAAAAAGAGAGTTTACAAAAGGAAATAGCTCAACTATAAGAAAACCCTAAAATAAATTATCATTCGTATCTTCAACAATAATTGGTATCATTTAATAGAATGCAGTTCCTATGAAGGTAGAATAATCAGAGAAAAGAAAATAATTATTGAAATTTAAAAATATGACTCCTGAGAAAAAATTTAGTGGATGAACCGAGTGACACAATGGATATGGATGAAGACAGATTGGTGATCTAGACATTAAAACTAAGAAAATATCCCAGAATGTAGAGTAAAACCTCAAAGAGAAAAAAAAATTAATGCCCATGGAGGATAGGTCCAGAAGCTTCAGTATCCATCAAATGGAGATCTAGAAGCAGAGACCGGACAATGACCGAGGGAGAGGGAGGGGTAGAAATAGGCAAAGATATAACAAAAGACATTCTCCCTCAGTTAAAAAAGACACATGGCTTGTAAAATTGAAAGAACACACTGAATTAGGACAGAATTAGTGAAAAGGAAATTTAGACCCATTTTGTTAAAATTTCAGAACATCAAGGATAAAGAACAGAAAGCTTCCAGAGAGAATCAGAACTTACATCAGAACTTCTCATCAGTAACATAAGACGCCCAGGACAGTGGAGCAGTGCCTTCAAACATCTGGAGGACAATGACTTTGAAATAAGAATTCTATCCCCTCAAACTTTGAAAGCAAAATAAAGACTTTTTTATGTAAGAGTTCATAAGGTTTTTCACTCAGTCACCTATATTTTCTGGAAGAAAAAAAACAAAAAACTTAGAGTTTTTTCT
>NW_006289819.1:1302944-1343184 GCF_000327345.1 Myotis davidii | reverse complement strand
AAAAAAAAAAAAAAAAGATGATGACATGGGATTCAAAAAAGAAGTAAAAGAAGCCATAAACTCTTTGTAGAAAAATTGATTGGTTGACTTTTTCCTTGTAATAAAATTTCAGTCCCGTGGAATTCATACTAAGTAGTTTCCCAGGGAATATTATCTTCACGAACATGTTGTTTATTAGTTTCAATTTTTAGAATTAAATTATAGACTATATAATTACAATATAGCGGAGAATATAGATGTTATGAAACTTGACATTGTAAGAATAATAATATATAAGTAAACATTTGAAGATGGACGGGGAAAGGAGGTGGAAAGAAGGGAATGTGCACAAATTTCTTCTTGTTCATAGCAGGAAGTGAACAGTTGATAGATCAGGGAAGAGCAATTTAAGTCTTATTTGATTGTTCAAGGCAACTACCAGAATAACCAAAAACATGTAATTTATCAAAGATGGTGAGATTGAGTGGAAGGAAGTTGAGGGAGATGGTAAATACAAAAAAATCCCTCAGCTTTATGGCAGAATCAGTACTGGAAAGGAATGCAGATGGTTTCAAATTCTGGGGCCTGGAAGACAGTAGACTTTGAAGAAACTAACAATTTTAAAAGAAATGGACTTCATGACCCCACCACTACTGTATCTCCTCAGTGCTGGTGGCTATGCAAATACACCTGTCTTGTGACTCCAGCCATCAGATGCCTCATGACCGAGGGAAGGCTCATTCATTCACTCGACAAATGTTTACGGGGAACTCATTTAAATAAACAAATCTGAAGCCTGATTTGATTCATGACCTCAGCCTCCCACCACTGTGCTCTAACACCCGACCCTCTAACCACAATGAATTACCTGCCTTCTCACATGCTCAGTGTTTCCCCGGCATCGTCATGCCTTTGTACACATTAGTCCCCTTTTCTGCTTGGTGAAATACCATTTGTCCTTAGGGGCCCAGTGTACCATTGCTGAAGCCTACCCCCTGAGCATTCTCTTCCCTCTCCCAACCTGTATTTGGAACCTGTTTCCATCATGGCATCTACTACATCTTATTACCTGTTTTTGTTTGTCTCTCTCCTTACAGGCTTTGTATTTTTCAAGAGAAAATTTTGTGTCATTTTTAAATGGAGCATAACACACATATAATTTTGTACACGTATCATATATATACACATAATATGACGTGCATACAACTCAAATACTTTCTACATGTACACACCCATATAATATGTATGTAACTAGATCAAGATGTAGAACATTTTTATCACCCCAGAAAGCTCCTGCCTGCCCCTTCCTAGTCAATAGCCACCTGCCCCATCCCAGCAAACCACTATTCTGATTTCTATTACCATAAAACTAGTGTTGCCTGTTCTTATACTTCAATTCGGTGGAATCATACAGTGAACAGTCTATTGTGTCTGAGTTCTACTACTGATTATGTCTGTGAGATCCATCCATATTTTTGTTTGTAGCAGTACTTTGTTCTCTTTTATTACTATGTCATAATTCTTGTGTAAATGTCCCATAGTTTATTTATTCATTCTATTTGTTTTAGCATTTGGGCTGCTTCCAGTTTTTTGCTGTCATGAATGAAGCTACTGTGAACATTCTTGTTTGTGCTTTTTGGCAGACACGTATGTGCATTTCTGTAGAATATGTTCTTAGGAGTGGAATTTTGGGTCATAGGGTAGATGAGTGTTAGCTTTGAAGATTTTGCCAATCAAATGTCCAAATAGCTGAGTCTACCGTCCCACCAACAATGGATATGAAGAGTTCCAGTTGATCCACTCCTATGCCAGCATTTGGTTTAATTTTGTTTGGTTCATGTTAGCCATACTGGTGAAAGTGTGATGGACTTAATTTATATTTTCCCAATAAGTAACATTGTTGAGCACCTTTTCATATGCTTACTGACCATTTTTAGATAACATCTTTTATAAAGTACTTATTCAAAGCTTTTGCCATTTAAAAAAATCTGATAAAATATACATAACATAAAATGTGCCATCCTAACCATTTTTTAGTTCAGTGGTATTAAGTATTTTCACACTGTTGGGCAATGTGAATGAATCTCCAAAACTATCTTTAACTTGCAAAACTCCATTTGCATTAAGTAACTCCTTATTCCCCTTTCCCTTCTCCTAGCCCCTGGAAACCACCATTCTTTCTGTCTCTATGAATTTGACTATCCTGTAATTGGGATCATATAGTATTTGTCTTTATGTGACTTGCTTATTTCACTTAGTATAATGCCCTCAAGGTTGATCCATGTTGTATAATGTGTCCGAATATTTTTTTTCCTTTTAAGGCTGGATAATATTCCATTGCATGTGTATACCACATTTTGTTTATCCATCCTTCTGTCTATGAACATTTGGGCTGCTTCCACCGTTTGGCTATTGTGAATAATACTGCTATGGGTGTATAAATATCTCTTTGAGACTTTGCTTTTAATTCTTTGGAGTATATACCCAGAAATGAAATTGCTGGATCATATGGTAATTCCGTTATTAATTTTTTTTTGAAAAATCACCATACTGTGTTCTGTAGAGGCGGCACTATTTTGCATTCCCACCAGCAGTATACAACAGTTTCAATATCTCCACATTCTAACCAGCACTTATTTTCTGGGGTTTTTGTTTGTTTATTTGTTTGTTTGTTTTATAGTAACTATCCTACTACATGTGAGGTGGTATCTCATGGCTTTGATTTATATTTCCCTAATGAATGACGATGTTGAGCATCTTTTCATGCGCTTGTTGGCCATTTGTATATCTTCTCTGGAGAAATGTCTATTCAAGTTCTTTGCTCGTTTTTAACCTGGTTGTTTGGTTTTTGTTTTAGAGTTGTAGAAGTTCTTTATGTATTCTGGATATTAACCTATTCTGGAGGTTGCCTTTTCCCTCTTTTGATTATATCATTTGATGCACAATCGTTTTAAATTTTTATGAAATTCAGTTTATCTGTTTTTACTGTGGTTGCCTGTGCTTTAGTGTCATATCTAAGAAATCACTGCTGAATCCAATATCATGAAGCTTTTCTTCTATGTTTTCTTCTAAGAGTTTTATAGTTTTATCTCTTATCCATTTTGAGTTAAGTTTAGCTAAAAGTTAATTGGGTTGTCTCCCTTTTTAAAATTCATTTTTAGGAATATTTATATTCTTGATGAGTCCTTTGTCAAATATGTATTGCAAATATCTTCTCCAAGTCTGTGATTTGTTCTTATATTCTATTATCGGTATCTTCTGATAAGCAGACTTTTATTTTAATGAAGCCCAATTTATTTACACTTTATTTTATGAGTATATGATTATGCTTTTTGTGAACTGTGTAAGAGATCTTCACTGGATCCAAATTCATGATGTTCTAGTGTTTTTTTCTACAAGTTTTATCATTTAACTAGTTGTATTCAGGTCAAACATCCATTCACATTAATATTTGTGTATGATGTGAGGTAGGGGCCTCAATCATTTTTTTCCCTTATAGATATCTAATTACTTCAGCACTATTTATTGAAAAGATTATCATTTCCCCATCAAATGAAATAACACCTTAATTATAAATCAGGTGACTATACAGTATATGTGGGAATCTGTTTCCTACTCTCTTGTTTCCATTGTTGCTTTTTATTTCTCCTTGTTTTGCTTCCACACAATCAACTTTGTAGTAAGGCCTATCATTTATGTCTGTTTTCCTATTATTGGTGTGGCATTGAGAAGGTCCATGTAATGCTTAAAGACTGAGTGAATAAGTGAGGTGAACTTCAAAGTGGTCATTATAGCTGCTGTACCATTGCTATTACAGTTGTATCCATCCTGCTTTGTGGGCAAAAGTGGTGGAGACCACACATAATCCCTACTTTTGTCTTTGTTTACTTTTGGAATATATTGTACATCTCACCTAATCTCCCTGGTCATTCGTCCTTGTATCACTTATTCTGTAGTGTGTGTGTGTGTGTGTGTGTGTGTGTGTGTGTGTGTGTTTCATAGTGTGTTCTGTGTATTACCCTTCACAGGAGACTGAAGAACCTTAACTACCTAGGAAGCTTATAGGCAGGTGTGCCTTCTAGACGGCAATTTGTGTAGAAAAAAATGCCATCAAAGGCATAGCAAGAGACCTGCTGGAAACTCCACAGCAAGAAATGTGGAGTGCAGGTCTTTCATAGGCAACACTGAGAGACTGGCAGAATGTAAATGGCCAGAAGACAAATGGCCTGACCCTGCCCAACTCTCATTTCAGGCTTTGTTCTTTTTTTCTTAAGCTCTTTCACCTACAGGTACTTCCTGGACCACTTAAGATAAGCCAGTGGCGTTAGGCTCAGATATTTGCCACATTCTCAGGGGTGTCCAGGAGCTTCTTTTAATCTTTACTGGGACCAGGTGGATATGAATAAATGATGAGATAGGTAGATGTATAGGTAACTAGATTTATAACAATAGATAACTTAGTAGATTAATTAACTACAAGTATCTGGGTTTCACCAGATCCTTGTTGAGTCAAGACTATAGTCCTTAATCTCAGTTCATTTTCAGACTCAATGGGAATAAGACTTAAACACTGACGATATTTTTCTGGGTGAAAGAAAATAAAAGCTCTTAACAAGGCAAGCCACGTAATGGGAAGGAAGGCTGCTAGGAACGATGTTTGGTTACTTGATTTAAATCCAAGTCCTGTCCAAGAGGCTGGTGTGACCCCAGCTGCCTTGAGGGTATCCACTGCAGAGGCATTTGACGGCCTAAGCTCTGCCATTGCCGGTTTGTGATTTTGTGCTTCAGTTTCCTCATCTGTAAAATGAAGATAATAATAGTCCCTGCTCGACGGAGTAATTGTGTTAACACTAACAACAGCCCAACACATATTGAGTTCAGTTGTCCAGACTAGACACATGCATTGGTTTGGACCATCTTTGCCTGAGTTATCACAACCACAAATAATCAGGGCTGCATCTGGGCTTCTGAGGGTTTAGCAGAGTGGAGTTCTGGCTGTACTGTTGCTTGGTCTTGACTGTGAAACGTGGTCCTGCTTTCCTCAGGGATGTTGTTGGAAACGTTGTCCTCCCTAGGGATGTCAAGTCCACCTTGGTCCCTGGGCTCTCTAACAGGAAGACAAAAACCAGTCTCTTATATATAACTTGCCTAGGATGGCCTAGCTTTCTCTTCACTATGAATAGAATTTACTTTCAACCAGTATGTAGAAATTCCAAGCCCTGGCTGGGTCTTAGGGTTGAGAGGGAGGAGAAGAGGGAAACGTAGGAATGCAGAAACCACAGTCACCCCAGGGAAGTGATTTGGGAACCTTCCAAATGGTGAATAATCCACCACTCATGGTTGGTGGGGAAAACATTTATCAAGAAACCCAGTTCTGAGCAGGGTCACACCGAGTGATTTGCACATGGGAGGAGGCTTCGGTGCAAGTGCAGATGGATGTGGTTAACTGGGAAGACTTCCTGGAGGAGCTGGGGTGCTGGGAAGAAAGGCAGAATCCATCTGGACTATTCTGACCAAGGTCAGCACTCTTGGGGGTTTTCTAGACAGTGGTCTGTGCTCGGGATTTGCATCTTACCTCTGCCCTCTCTTGTAGCTAATCTGAAGCAATTAGCCTCACCTCTTTGAGCCTCAGTCTTCTCATCTGCATAAAGGGGATATGTGTGAGGATTAATATGTGAATTTTAGTATAGTTTGGGCACATGGTAGATGGTCATTTAAGTATTTTTAAAATATTTTCAGTATTTGACTCAGTGCCAGGCACTGAAAATACAAAGGTGATTAAGGCCTAGTCCAGTGATGGCGAACCTATGACACACATGTCAGAGGTGACATGCGAACTCATTTTTTTGGTTGATTTTTCTTTGTTAAATGGCATTTAAATATATAAAATAAATATCAAAAATATAAGTCTTTGTTTTACTATGGTGGCAAATATCAAAAAATTTCTATATGTGACACGGCACCAGAGTTAAGTTAGGGTTTTTCAAAATGCTGACACGCCGAGCTCCGAAGGTTCGCTATCACTGGCCTAGTCTCTGCCCAGTTGAGAGGGAGACACGTTTCCCGGGAAGACGCTGATGATGATTAACCCACAGACCTGCCCCACAGCAGATATCGCAGGCTTGTCAGGGAAGCAGCACTGTTTGACCTATTGCATTAGTGGAAACCTTATTCCTGACACAGGCAATCCGTCAGACCCTAGGTCAGTGATGGCGGAACTTTTGAGCTCGGCGTGTCAGCAGTTTGAAAAACCCTAACTTAACTCTGGTGCCATTTCACATACAGAAATTTTTTTGATATTTGCAATCATAGTAAAACAAAGATTTATATTTTTGATATTTATTTTATATATTTAAATGCCATTTAACAAAGAAAAATCAACCAAAAAAATGAGTTCGCGTGTCACCTCTGACACGTGTGTCATAGGTTCACCATCACTGCCCTAGGTAGTGCCTATTTTCCATGAGTGAATCCAGGCCAGAGGGTGTGAGGGGCTGGTCACCTCAGAAGCCTGACCCAGCCCACCAGCACACTTCTGGCCACCCCAGGGAGGCAGATTGTGCCTTCCATTGTATAGGATGGGGCAAAAGTAGATTTACAGTTCATATAGAAAACAATGCAATAATTGATAAATAATCCTATATAACAAAAGCCTAATATGCAAATTGACTGAACAGCAGAACTACCAGTGAAATGACTGATTGCTATGATGCGCACTGACCACCAGGGGTCAGACGCTCAATGCAGGAGCTTCCTCCAGCCCACAGGCCCAAGGCCAGCCAAGGTGGGTGCCAGTGGGGACCCCTGATTGCCCCGCTGGTTGCCCCACAGAGGGAGATGACTGGCGTCGACAGCGGTGGGGGATGGGACTGGCCAGCTAGTGGGTGACACCACCCCCCAGTCGCCCCACCACTGGCCGCCTCCCTCTGCGGGAGGCCCCCCCAGTTGCCCCACCAGTCACCCCACAGATCGGCCCCGATCGCCGGCCAGGCCTAGGGACCCTACCCGTGCACAAATTTTGTGCACCAGGCCTCTAGTAATACAAGAATAAACTCTGTTTCACATATTCACAACTGTAAACCTACTTTTGTCTCACCCTGTATAAAGGGTCAATACCGCCAATATCAAAAAAGTTTACATAAACAGATAAGAAAAATATAATTCATTAGAAACATAAACAAATTCTTCTTATAAAATAGTTCCCTGAATTTAATAGTTAATAAATTTATGCAAAGTTCTAAGCCTCCCTGGAGATCAAGAAATACAGATTTTTTAAACCTAAGAGGCCATTGTGGTCAGCAGAATAATGACCCTCAAAGAGCTCCACCTTCTAATCCCTGAAATCTATAAATATGTGTTGCCTTTCATGGCAAAGGTGACTCTATAGGTGTGATTAAATTAAGGATCTGGAGATAGGGAGATCGTCCTGGATTATCCAGGAGGGCCCAACATAATCACAAGAAGTTTTACAAGTGAGAGAGGGAGGCAGAGCAGTCACTGTTAGCGTCATTCATTGTGGGAAGGATGCAGCAAGCCATTGTTGGCCTTGAAGATGGGGAGGGCTACGAGCCAAGGAATGCAGGTGACCTCTAGAAGTTGGAAAGGTGAGGAAATGGATTTTCCCCTAGAGCTTCCAGAAAGAAGAATGGTCATACCTTGTTTTTAGTCCAGTGAGACCCATTTCAGACTTCTGGCCTCTAGAACTGTGTGATACTAAATTGTGTTGTTTTAGCCACTAGGCTTGTGGCAATTTGTTCCAGCAGCAATAGGAAATTAGTACAATGATTGTATATCAGTAAATATTAAAGACATAGGTTGTATTCCGGGTAGAAAAAAATCAGAGAAACAGTCCTCATACACAATTGGCATATAAATTTGTGCTTTGGGGGGAGCTATTTGTCAGTACGTATCAAAAGTTCAAGATACATTCCCTTCTTGGAATTTATCCTGTGGATACATTTGCGTGACTGTACAGAGGATGTTCTTTGTAGTGTTTCCTGGAATAAAAAAAGCTGAAAACAACCTTCATGGGCTTCAATACAGGACTGGCTGAATTTGAATACAGCCCCAAGTGGAATACTAGCTGCCCCCAGAGAGAGTAAGGTGAACCTCGATATCCATGTGTACACTGTATTTCCTTCATTTACATAAAATCCAGTATGCACGCATATTTATATATATGCCTTAGGATGTTGGGAAGAACATAATAAATTAACTGTAGGTTCTCTGAAGAAGGACATGTGGGGAACAGGGGGCTGCCACCCACCTTAGCGTGCATAATCAAGGCCTGTGATAATGCCACCAGGATGGACTCCCCAACATTAGCCAGGCTCCCCATTTTTCCTTTCCAGCAGCCAGAGCGAGGTTAGGACATAAGTTAAAAGGCCTCCTTTACTGTTAAACCTCTAGATACCTGGAGATACAGCCATGTCCCCGGGGCCATGCCAGTGCTCCCGTAGAACAGAGAGCCACCGACGGCAGTGCCCACTGTGCCACAGACTAGACTGTCCTGTGTCAGAGTGGCATTGATTCCTTGGGGCAGAAGTTGAACACTGGCCAGAGGTTGAGAGACACAAGACAGTCTAGCTCTGCTACCATCACTGTGCAAATTTTAGGAAAAATCACATCATCCTTCTAGGCCTCAGTTTCCCCATCTGTTAAGTAAGCGGATTGGCCTAGATAACCAGTCTCTAAGAATCCATTAGGAGACAGTGTGATTTAAGTCCTCCTAGCAAAGATGTAAAGTGTATATCAGATACCCTGAGTCAGCACTTGAGCCTGGTGTGGGTCTCAAAGTAAAACCTGATTGTAAGGATAACCATTTGTCCCAGCTAGGCTGGGACAGGCCCAGCTTATTCCTATTGCTCCTCCACAATCATTAATAATGCCTCTTTCACTCTCAAATGTGCTCCAGTTTGGAAGACACCTTACATGGCTCCCTGATGAAGTGAGGTTTCCCTGCCATACCCACAGGGGCCCTGCTAAGGGAGGCTGCCTTCTCTGCCTGAGTCAGGGGAGGGCTTTGACTGATCAAAGAATAGCTTTTGCCGAGTCGTGATCTTCCAACTGACAAAAATCAATCCTTCCTTTTGTGGGAGAGACATTATTTGAAGGCTCAGGTGATTTCATACATTCACTGCCCCTGTACCAAGAGAAATGGTTATTTTCAAGCAACCCTTTGCTTCCTGCAAGGAACTGAGATAGTTTTTCATCTCCGGCTTATACGGACTCTGTAATGGATCACATCTCTTTCTCCATGGCTGCTGGGAAGCTCAGATATAATTGTATGGCTGAACTACAGAAACACTGTGATCCCTTGTGATTGCTATGCCAGTCTTCTTTCCATCCCTCCAATCCTGACTTCCTGCCTTATTTACATTTTCCTTTGTTCTGACTTGTTATTCTTATTTAAAGTTGTTTTGATTTCTAGTTTGTCATTCTTTTATAAATTTTTATAAAATTTTGCTATAGTTCCCTTGAATTCTTTGTAGGCCCAAGATGGAAAGGACACACAAAAGGGGTAAATTTAGCCCTAACTGGTTTGGCTCAGTGGATAGAGTGTCGGCCTGCGGACTGAAGGGTCCCAGGTTCAATTCTGGTCAAGGGCATGTACCTTGATTGCGGGCACATCCCCAGTAGGGGATGTGCAGGAGGCAGTTGATCAGTGTTTCTAATATCTCTCTCTTTCTAACTCTCTATCCCTCTCCCTTCCTCTCTGTGAAAAATCAACAAAAATAGTTTTTTAATAAAATTATAACAAGCATTCTCTCTGATCATGATGATATTAGATTAGAAATCAATCACAAGAAAAAAATTGAAAACCCCACAAAAATATGGAGGCTAAATAAAGGTGCCTGCCCTGCCACTTAGAAACATGGGGCCTGAGAAGGCCACCTTCCCTCTATGGTTCTCAGTTTCCTTCACTGGAAAGAAAGGTGGGTTGAGACGGAGCCCACAGTGACTTCCAGCTTTGAAATGCTGACCGTGCTGCTGGGAAGAAGGGCCTGAGGTGCACTTGGAGCCCAAGAAGCCTAGACTGCCCGGCTTCCGGCTGACCCCGGGAGGGTGCACCCACCCAGAATAACTCTGCCCCTTGGCTTGGCAAGGACCCCCTTCTGGGGCACTTTCTTTAGTGCCAGGATGATCCTCCCAGCTATGGCTGGGCAGCTCAGGTAGCCATGGTTGTGTTAGACCGTGAGCTCCCACAGCCAGGGCAGTGGCTTTAGCTTCTCCACGAAATGCAGGCTGCAGAGGTGGGTTAGCAAAGGAGTAAAAGCCATGAGTGAGGCCAGAGAGAATAGCACCTGAGGACAATCTACCCCTTGGAAAGCTCATTCCTGAATACCCACCAGCACTTCCTCCTGCACCAACCAGCCTTTGCCCCGTGGCATCCACAACCATTACCATGTTGGATCCCCTGCAGGCCCAAGGCATAGCTGAGGCAGGAATTGTTATCCATTTCTGAGGTTAGACAGCTGATGCTTAGGGAGTTAAAACCCACTAGGAGGCGCTCACAGAGCAGAGTAGAACCCAGGCCTCTTGACCCTCACAGGCCTGATGCCCCCCCCCCGTTGTCCCCCATATTTTATACACTCCAATCCAAAGAGTAGACTGTACGTGGGTTACATGAAATCCACTGGTGACATTTTAGGAAGGCGGGAGAAAGCAGCCGCCCCCCCCCCCCCCCACACACACACACAGTACCAGCCCCAGAAGCACAGCTGGCATTCGGGTCACCCAACAACAGTGTGAATGGGGTGAGGGATGGCTGGACAGTGCCTGGCCATGCAGAGCCAGGGGGCGTGGGTTCTGCTTGAATCTCCCTGGTTAACCTTTTAGGAGGCTTTCACAGTCGGAGATGCCCAGGCTGTGGATGAGTCGCAGTAACTCTGTCTTCTCTTGTGTGTGTGTATTCCCTGTGTGTGTTTTTGTCATGTAGAAGCGCGTGAATTCCCTCCACGGCTCTGGATCTCCAACACGGGACTAAAGGGGAGAAGAGGCTGGACGGAGCCACCTGCGGCATCCAGCGCGGCTTCTCTCCGCCGGGACCAGGGATGACTGGGCCATGCACACAGCCGTCTCCAGTCCTCAGCACTTCACATAGCACACAGGGGACTCATGGGGGGCCACTCGCCACTGCCAACTGAGACAACACGATGGCAACATTGACGTCCCTCATGACGTTCCCACGACAGACACTCAGGCAGAAGGTGCTGGCGCACTTTCTGTCTGCAAAGTAGAGGGCCATGCCTCACCCACGTGAATAGCTTGAGCCCCAATGACTTGCTCTGAGTCCACTCACAGCCAGTGACACTTGCAAAAAACTCCCGACACCGTCTTGGGTTTGGCTTCCTCCGCTCTTGACCAATGTGGCCAAAGCCAGACATCTCCTTGGGACACTTGGATTATCCATAAATGCAGCCCGCCCCGACCCTCCCTGAGTAGCACCGGAAGTCTCTGCGGAGGTCATGGATCCTGAACAAAGTGTCAAGGGCACCAAGAAGGCTGAGGGAAGTCCCCGGAAGCGACTGACCAAAGGAGAGGCTGTTCAGGCCAGGGTTTCGGCCAGTGCCCCGTTCCCAGGCGGCAGCACAGCTGTCGCCCCCGAGGGCCCCCTCCAAGAGCTCCTCGCCCCGCAGCCCTTCCCAGGCCCCTCGCCGGTTCTTAGGGAAGGCTCTCAGGAGAAAACGGGCCAGCAGCAGAAGCCCCCCACGAGGTCCTCCATCGAAGCCTCTGTCCACGTCTCCCAGCTTCCACAGCACCCTCTGACACCAGCATTCATGTCGCCGGGCAAACCTGAGCACCTCCTGGAGGGGTCCACCTGGCAGCTGGTCGACCCCCTGAGACCTGGACCCTCAAGCTCCTTCATGAGTCCTGGGCTCCCTCCTCAGAGCCAGCTCCTGCCTCCCCACGCTTCCATCATCCCCGCCGAAGACCTGCCCGGCCTCCCCAAAGTCTTTGTGCCCCGTCCCTCCCAGGTCCCCTTGAAGCCCACAGAAGAGGCCCCCAAGAAGGAGAGGAAACCCCAGAAACCGGGCAAGTACATCTGCCAGTACTGCAGCCGGCCCTGCGCCAAGCCCAGCGTGCTCCAGAAACACATCCGCTCGCACACGGGCGAGAGGCCCTACCCCTGCGGCCCCTGCGGCTTCTCCTTCAAGACCAAGAGTAACCTCTACAAGCACAGGAAGTCCCACGCCCACCGCATCAAAGCCGGCCTGGCCTCGGGCGTGGGCAGCGAGCTGTACCCCCCGGGGCTGGAGATGGAGCGGATCCCGGGGGAAGAGTTTGAGGAGCCCACCGAGGGAGAGAGCACCGATTCGGAAGAGGAAACGGGCACGGCGTCGGCTCACCCCGCAGAGCTCTCCCCCAGGCCCAAGCACCCCCTCCTGTCCAGAGGCTTGTACAGCTCCGGGAGCCAGGGTTCCAGCCACGAGCGCTGTTCCCTGTCCCAGTCCAGCTCAGCCCAGTCGCTCGAGGACCCCACTCCATTTGCAGAACCCTCCTCCGAACACCCCCTGAGCCATAAACCTGAAGACACCCACACCATCAAGCAGAAGCTGGCGCTCCGCCTGAGCGAGAGGAAAAAGGTGATCGACGAGCAGGCGTTTCTGAGCCCGGGCAGCAAAGGCAGCACCGAGTCCGGGTACTTCTCCCGCTCGGAGAGCGCCGAGCAGCAGGCCAGCCCCCCGAACACCAACGCCAGGTCCTACGCCGAGATCATCCTGGGCAAGTGCGGGCGGATCGGGCAGCGGACCACCATGCTGACGGCCGCCTCCACGCAGCCCCTCCTGCCCCTGTCCGCCGAGGACAAGCCCGGCCTGGTGCCTCTGTCTGTGCCTCGGACACAGGTCATCGAGCACATCACCAAGCTCATCACCATCAACGAGGCGGTGGTGGACACCAGCGAGATAGACAGCGTGAAGCCCCGGAGGAGCTCGCTGTCGCGGCGCAGCAGCATGGAGTCGCCCAAGTCCAGCCTCTACCGGGAGCCCCTGCCGTCCCACAGCGAGAAGACGAAGCCCGAACCATCACTGATGAGCCTCCAGCACCCGCCCAGCACCACCCCTCCTGTGCCTCTGCTGAGAAGCCACTCAATGCCTTCTGCCGCCTGCACCCTCAGTACCCCCCACCCCACCTTCCGCGGTAGCTACTCCTTCGACGACCACGTCACCGATGCCGAAGCCCCGAGCCGCAGCAGTCAGGTGTTTCCCTCCCACCCACGGATGCTCAAGCGCCAGCCGGCCATCGAACTACCTTTGGGAGGGGAGTATTCCGAGGAGGCAGGGCCAAGTAGCAAGGACACAGCCCCCAAACCCACAGACGAGCCAGAACCCAAGGAAAGTGAACTCACCAAAAAGACCAAGAAGGGCTTGAAAACGAAAGGGGTGATCTATGAATGTAACGTTTGTGGTGCTCGGTACAAGAAAAGGGACAACTACGAAGCCCATAAGAAATACTACTGCTCAGAGCTTCAGATCCCCAAGCCGGTCTCTGCAGGTGCTCACGTGTCTCTGGAAGCCGAGAAGAGCCCGGCCGAGCAGGAGCCCTGGTCCCAGGTGATGCATTATAAACTGGGGGCCACCTTGGAGCTCACTCCATTGAGGAAGAGGAGGAAAGAGAAGAGCCTTGGGGACGAAGAGGAGCCACCTGCCTTTGAGTCCACGAAAAGTCAGTTTGGCAGCCCCAGGCCGTCCGATGCTGCTCGGAACCTTCCCCTGGAGGCCACCAAGTCACCAGCAGAACCAAGTAAGTCAGTGCCCTCCCTGGAGGGAACCTCGGGCTTCCAGCCAAGGACTCCTAAGCCAGGGTCTGGTTCGGAATCAGGAAAGGAAAGGAGAACAACGTCCAAAGAAATTTCTGTCATCCAGCACACCAGCTCCTTTGAGAAGTCAGACTCTCTGGAGCAACCCGGGGGCTTGGAAGGGGAAGACAAGTCTACGGCCCCAGCCCCATTCTCATCGCCCCCGCCCACCCCGCACGGACGCTCAGCTCACTCCCTGCAGCCCAAGTTGGTCCGCCAGCCCAACATTCAGGTTCCTGAGATCCTGGTGACCGAAGAGCCCGACCGGCAGGACACAGAGCCCGAGCCGCCCCTGAAGGAGCCCGAGAAGACGGAGGAGTTCCAGTGGCCCCAGCGCAGCCAGACCCTTGCCCAGCTCCCGGCAGAGAAGCTGCCGCCCAAGAAGAAGAGACTGCGCCTGGCGCAGATGGCCCAATCATCGGGGGAATCCAGCTTCGAGTCCTCCTTGCCTCTGTCCCGCAGCCCCAGCCAGGAGAGCAGTGTCTCTGTGAGTGGGTCTAGCCGCTCTGCCTCCTTTGAGAGGGATGACCACGGAAAAGCCGAGGCCCCCAGGCTGTTATCTGACACACGCTCCAAACCCTTGGGCACTCACATGCTGACGGTCCCCAGCCACCACACACACACCCGGGAGATGCGGAGGTCAGCCTCAGAGCAGAGCCCCGACGTTTCCCATTCGGCCCACATGACTGAGAGGCGCAGCAAATCATTTGACTGTGGCAGCTTGTCCTTGGCAGGCCCTTCTGCCCCAGCCCCAGTGGCTCCAGCAGCCCCCGCAGCCCCCGCAGCCCCAGTGGCCCCTCCAGAGAGAAGAAAATGCTTTTTGGTGAGACAGGCCTCCCTGAGCAGGTTTCCAGAAACAGAGCTGGAGGCCACCCCCATGGGAAGACAGGAGAGTGAGGAGCCAAAGCCCTCATCCAGTAAAACGGTGGCCAAAAGCTCACTGCCCCAGATTTCCTCAGCGGCCACCTCACACACTGGGCACCCGGGAGGCAAAGGCCAGGGGCAGGACAGACCCTCACTGGGGTCCACTCCACCCTTCACAGAAGCACTGCAGGTGCTCCACCACCCCATTGCCCAGCTGCCCCTGCATGAGAAACCATGTCTGCCCCCACCTGTCTCCCTCTTCTCCTTCCAGCACCTCTTGCAGCACGAGCCAGGACAGTCTTCAGAATTCTTCTCCTCCCAGTCCATGTCCAGCCTCCTCTCCGCACCGTACTCCATGCCCCCAATTCCTCCCTCCTTATTTCAAACCCCGCCATTTCCTCTCCAACCTACTGTTTTGCATCCAAGCCAACTCCACCTCCCCCAGCTCATGCCTCACCCTACTAGCATCCCCTTCCGGCAGCCCCCTTCCTTTCTCCCCATGCCATACCCGCCCTCCTCAGCACTCTCCTCTGGGTTTTTCCTGCCTCTCCAATCCCAGTTTTCCCTTCAGCTCCCTGGCGATGTGGAAAGTCATCTGCCACAGATTAAAACCAGCCTGGCCCCACTGGCAACAGGAACAACTGGCCTCTCCTCCAGCACAGAGTATGGCAGTAATATCCAGCTGCCCCCCGTGCCTCCCCCATCCAGCTCCTCAGTGCCCATGTCAGCTCCTCCTTTGGCCTTGCCCACCTGTCCAGATACCATGGTGTCGCTGGTTGTACCCGTCCGAATTCAGACCAACATGCCATCCTATGGGAGTGCCATGTACACCACCCTCTCCCAGATCCTGGTCACCCAGTCCCAAGGCAGCTCAGCAACTATAGCTCTTCCTAAGTTTGAGGAGCCCTCATGTAAAGGGACGACAGTGTGTCGGGCAGATGTGTGTGAAGCCAGGCTTGGGCCAGCTGGGATAAGCGAAGAGCAGAGCAGAGGTTTCCAGACCCCATACCTGAGAGTGCCTGTGACATTACCTGAAAGAAAAGACACTTCCCTGTCATCAGAAAGTGTCTTGAGCCTGGAGGGGAGTTCATCGACAGTGGGGGGAAGCAAGCGTGTCCTTTCACCAGCTGGCAGCCTTGAACTTACCATGGAAACCCAGCAGCAAAAACGGGTGAAGGAAGAGGAGGCTTCCAAGGCAGATGAAAAACTGGAACTGCTAAAATCATGCAGTGTGGTGCTTACCAGCACTGAGGATGGCAAGAGGCCAGAGAAATCCCCCTTGGGCAGCCAGGGCCAAGTCAGGAGGGAGCTAGAATTGCTGTCCAGCTTGTCCACAGATCTATCTGACCCAAAGGAAATTATTCCCCTTCCTCACCCTACACTGCCCCATGTGACAGCTCCAGGCTCAGAGGCTTTGAAGGAATATGGGCAGCCATCTGGTAAACACCACCGAAGAGGATTGCCCCCACTGAGTGTGAAGAAAGAAGATTCCAAGGAACAACCTGACCTCCCTTCACTGGCACCTCCCAGCTCTCTTCCTCTGTCAGAAACATCCCCCAAATCAGCCAAGTCTCAAGAAGGTACGGACTCAAAGAAGGTACTGCAGTTCCCCAGCCTCCACACGACCACTAATGTCAGTTGGTGCTATTTAAACTACATTAAGCCAAATCACATCCAGCATGCAGATAGGAGGTCCTCTGTTTACGCTGGTTGGTGCATAAGTTTGTACAACCCCAACCTACCAGGGGTTTCCACTAAAGCTGCTTTGTCCCTCCTGAGGTCTAAGCAGAAGGTGAGCAAAGAGACATACACCATGGCCATAGCTCCGCATCCTGAGACAGGAAGGCTCGTGCCATCCAGCTCCCACAAGCCCCGCATGACAGAGGTAAGTTCAGTCTTATTTTTCTTCTCCCCACTGATTTTTAAAACTGTTGATGAGCTTTTACAGCCACATTCTCCCCAGGTTCTATTTGCAAAGTTAGTGCCAGATGAGTGGGCAGATTTCTTCTCTGTCAGCTGGGTCTGGTCACCTTACCAGAAAACATATATTGGGTCCCTTTGTCAGTGTGTCCCTCATGCAATCAGAATAGATACATTTCAGTAAAGTAAGCTTTAAAGTGATCCTGCTTTCCCATTAGCTGCTATTGTAAAATCAAAAACACAATCTCAGCCAGGAAAAAAACAATTCTCTAAAAGAGTGTTTGGAAAACTTGACTGATGGGAATGCCTACAACAATTTTAGAACTTTATACCACTCCATCGTATGCTTTTCCTGTCCTATTAGTCTTCTCCTGCTTTTCTTATTCTTTATAGCTGCTGTTTCTGTTCTCTGGGACAACTTGAAATACTCTTATTTCCAAAGAGTCTAGAATTTGACACAACTCCTAAAACAGTCATTTCTCTAGGATAGCAGCTAAAGCTGGGAGGCAATATCCCTCTTCACCAATAGGTGGCAATGTCACTTAGAGCTTGACCCATCTACGCTGTGTGGTAACACCTAGCCCCACTAAGGGTGCATATTTACTCTTCCATTGCCTCTGTCTGACCTGAGGCTGCATCAGGAACTAAATAAAATGAATGAGTCCCTGCAAGTTCAGTAAGTTTAACTTTTGATAGATGACACCTTCAGACCCTGACAAGGCTGCCTAAGGATTCAGGCCATGATGTGTTATGCTGAGTTGGCATTTGTGAAATAACAATTGGTCTATTGATTGAGCAGCCTCACTGTGCCGGGCACTGTGCTTGCCCTTGAATCTACTCAATACTCATCTCCACCTCTGAGATAGCAGGACAATCTCCATTCTACAGATGAGGGAACAGAGAATCAGAGGGTGAGAGAAGGCAAGGTCACATGGCAAATATTTGCCAAGCCTAGAATTTGAACTCAGACCTGTCTGACTCCAGAAAGTCTACTTTACTTTTTTTAATTATTTGAGGAAAGAAAACCTTAAAGTGTGTCTTCAGATCAGGTGCTTTAGCCAAATCAGGCAGAAATCTACTAAACTAAATTCATATTATAGACAAATGAACAAAATCGTGTTCTATAACTTTCCTATATTCATACTCTCCTCTTTATCCTTGAGTGAATTTTGTGTATTGAATTTGTTTTTAGCTCAGCTGAATATTCTCACAGAACGGTTTCCCAAATTTATTCTCTAAATGCCCATGTCAGTCTACAGACACCCCTAAATGAGATTTCCACTTTTGCAATAAACATCATTACTGACTTGCTCTTCAGTGTTTTTTAATAGCTACATGTACTCCCCAGAGGCTGTCGTAATTATGTTCATACTTATAACTACTTGTGCACCTACGATGTGGCAGGCACTGTGATAAACTTTACTTTTATCCTCACAACCACCTTGTAAGTTAGGGTACTCTATGGCCATTTTATGGATAAGGAGGCAAAGCACAGAGAAGCTAGGCAACTTGCACAAGGCCACAGAATAAACGGCAGAGCCTGGATTCAAAACTAGATCTCATTCCAAAGCCCTCTCAGATGGTCTGGACTGCCTCTCTGTTTTAATGGCTGGATATTAAAAGGTCATTTAATAAAAAGGAAGAGTTAATTTGGCTTAATTGGGCTGGACAGTCATCAGATTGAAATTTGAAATTCTTAAAATGAGGTGACCCCTGCAAAATATTTTTGGAATATTTCACTTGACTCGCTGTCATGTTTCCTGCCAGCATGCAGTGGCACTCAGATTCCCTGGTTCTTAGCCAACTGCCTTCCTGCTCAGCCCCATCACGTGCTGTGGGGAAGTGTGGTGGCTGGCATGGGGACTGCAATTCTCATATTTTCCCAGCACCGGGCATACAGTTGCTTCTCCCGCTGGCTGTAAGCAGTGCAGGTTCTTCATGACAGTGGCATGAAGTAGCATGAGAATCTCATTCCCGACACGGCAGGCTCCAGCTGCCAGCCCAGCATCACGGCTCCCTATTCAAGGGTGGGCCCACCCCCTGCTGCCATCAGGGGTCTAAACAATATGTTCTCTTTTAACAAGAGCTTGGAAAGCCTGGCTGTCCATTTGTGAAATAAGCCACAGTGTCCCATAAAGCCCATTTTTGCCATATACCACATTACTACAAAATTTAGTTCATTTTATTAATAACAACATTTGTCAGAATGTAAATGCTTCCCTCTTGGCAGAAATAACAACTTAATATAAAATAATAATAGCATTTAACTCAGAAACAAATGACTGGCACACCTTTGTAAGGTGGCTTACTTGAGTTTCATAAGCAAAACTGGAGTGCTCTGAGCAGTCCCAGGTCAGATAGGAACCCAGGAAACCCAGATGTCAAAGGGAGTATGTGTGAGCAGAAGAGAGTGGCCATGTTGGTCATTTAGTCCTAAACCAATTGATTCTGCCTCGGGCACTGGGGAAAAATAGCTCTTTTCTAATGGAATTGCTGGATCTTACCTACCTAATAAAGTTTTGCATGAGATCAAAATACAAATAAAAATATGTCCTCATCCAGCCAGCTCTCACCACTAAGGCCTGTGGAAGAGAATAGCTTCCCTCGATGACCAGCCCAGAGCCTGCCCTCCCTCAGGTGCATGCCCGTCAGTGCCCACACAGCCTCTCTGAGCCCAGCTCTGAGAGGTCCTGTTGGTCAGGGTCTTCAGGAAACTTGTGTTCTGCTCCCAGCAGTGCCCTTAACCTGCTGGGTGACCTTGACTGTCTGATCTGTAAAGGAGAATTAGACTAGTCAGTCTCCACAGGCAGAGTCTTCATTATTAGTTCAGCATTCCTGACGTGCCCTCACTGAGAGGCAGGCCCTGTTTTGGGTGCTGGCCTGACCGAGGAGAGCAAGAGGAGCACCTGTCCCCAACAGCTCCCTGGCCAGTGTAAAAGAAAGAGCGACCTGGTCTTCCCATGGAAAAGACCTGGTCAGAGTTCTCGTTTTGATACGAACTAACCCCTTGGCGTTGAATAAGGGACTCCATCTCTCTGGGGATCAGCGTCCCTCTTTCTATAAAGTGGGCTTACAGCACCTCCTCACAGGGCAGAGTGGAGACTAAGTGAGCCCTGATTGAGTGTAAGCACGCAATGCCGTTGAAGGCATCATTCCATTATCACCATGTAACTGGCAGTGATTTTGTCCTTCCTGCGGTGGGCCAGGTTCACCTCCCTTCGCTGGTTTCCCCGGAAGGCCAGAAAGAGGTAGCTAGAGTGGAGAAGGAAGAAGAGACGCGAGGGAAGCCCGAGGAGGATGCTCCCGCCTCCAAGAGAGGGGAGCCAGCGAGGATCAAAATCTTCGAAGGAGGGTAAGAATCACGTTTGGTTTGCAATGTCTGCTCCCTGTGGAGTCAGAGGTCATGCCTGGCTGGCCTGAGGGCTGGGGTGGGCCGATCTGCGTTCTGAGGTGGTGAACGTCTCAAACGCAGGGCCGCGCCCCAGATGCCCTGGAGTTCCAGCCGTGCCTCCCAGCAGATGCCACCACTGTGGGATGTGCCGGCCACCTCTGTTTGGGGACATCAGCTGCTTGGTGGGGGTTGGGAACACTGGGTGTTGCAGGCTGGTGGGCCTGGGTCTTCCTCCAGCCCCTCATTGTGTTGGTGCCGGCAGGTTTCCAGTCCTGCACTGGGGTTGATAGTGAGTCTCCCGGGTCTGCTCAGACTGCCCTTTTGGTATGTGTTCCCAAAACGTCACCTCTGTCCGTCCAAGCAGCCATCCTGGCACGCCTCTGTCCCACAGGGCATTCATGCTCTGCCAACCAGGCAGTTTGCAGCACGTTGCAGGTGCCACATGTTTACACCAGTCTCTGTGCCTAGTGGCCAGGTCCAGGACTCATCGGTTGGTAAATACTTAGCATCTCATCCCTGGATTTTCACCTTGGCGTTTGTCTTTGGGAACCTAGCGATGTAGCCATCTCAGAACTCACGATGGCGGGGCCCTCTGGGCTCTGAAGGTGTGCCTTGTCTCAGATTCGCTTTGTGGGAGTTCTGTGCGAGCTGTGTTCTCTGTGGCCACATGTTTGCTCCCTGGGACATGGGTGTCTGTAAGCAGGTTCCGTGGTGTCTGTCTTAGGGTCCTGTGTCTGTGTCCCCAGTGTTCTCGATACAGCCCTTGTCCCACCCAGTCCTGAAAGACAGCGTCATGAGGAAAACTACCTCCCAACGATGGCAGCCCCCGCCAGCACAAGCTGTCACCGGGGCCTGCAGCTCTCCAGCACCTGTAGGTGCCTAACTCACAAAGTCAGAGTGGGAGGTGCGAGTCCCCATGGGGCACCCTCCAGCGGCCCTGACCAGCAGGGAGTGTCCAGAGAAGGGGTGTTTGCAAATGAAACTTGGGGAGTTGGGTTGTCAGGGGGTCAGGGATGGCAAACTCCCTGAAGTGGCAGGGACACCTCCCCCCGGGGGAGAAATGCCCTGCCCGGATTCTAACAGCGGCTCCACTGAGAACCACTAGACCACATGGCCTTCAAACGCTGGCTGGCCCTCTTTCCAGTGGACGGACCAGTTTCCTCCCTGCTATTTGGTTAGAGCGCCCTCATGTGTCTCTGTGTCCTCACAGCATTGGGTCCTTGGAAGGCCATGTTCATCTGGACTTTTCTTCTCTCTATCCTTGGGGCCCAGGGGGGCTGGTGTGCGTGAAGAGCTTTGCATCTGCCCTGAGAGGCATCAGCCTCCAAAAACCCGGTTCCCGGGGGGCTCCCTGCTGCCTGGTCCCTCAGGAAGCTGAGCTCTGGGAAGGCAGCTGGCAGGAGCCCCTCCCACTGCCGTTGGTTCACAGCTCCAGCTACTGGCTGAAGTCTCGGCCACAAAGTCTGCCTTCAGCTGAAAGGTGCAAGGTTATACCTGAGTGCCCTCTCCTCTTCCTGCAGCCCAGGCATCGGTCCGCACTCCTCCCCACCCACCCTAGCCCCACTGTCCCATCCAGGCTGTCAGTCCCAGCTGCTCTGTCTCCCTCTCTTTCCAGGTCATCCGCCCCCGAACAACTCTCTCACCTACCTGTGTCCCACTCCATCAGTCGTCCTCTTCTCCCCCTGTTTCCTCCTCTGCAGAAGGGGATAGTCACATACTTTGTAGGTGGTCAGAGAATGCTATGCGACCCGTGTAAAGGCCGAGTTCCTGGACTCAGGGAATTTTATGTTATTACGTCCATCTCTCCTGTCTCCCTCCAGGTTAATCTCACTCTGTTCTGTCACCTGTGAAAAATATCCTTACACTCTCAACGGGGTCACATCCAATTTGAGCACTTTGGGGGATTAGGTCGTGTGGCAGGTCAGCTGTCCTCTCTGAGTCCCGCTGTGCCTCCCACCCCCCACTGATTTCATGGTTCTCTTGGGGCTGGTATAACCCCAGGAGTGTTGGTGAGCGCGTTTGGGGTTATCACATAATGGGAGCACTTCTGGCATCTCATGGACGGGGCCAGATACAACCATCCATATAACCAACCCCAGAACCACTGCCCCACCCCAATGTCCCAGGTGCCCCCCTCCCAAAACACCAAGTGAATCCTTCAGGCACAACCATCGGAGCTCACCAAGGTTTTGCCTCAGACTCCTTCCTCCCTCCCTCCCTCCCTCCCTCCCTCCCTTCCTTCCTTCCTTCCTTCCTTTCCTTTCCTTTTTATTTTTAACACAGCAAGCATTTGCATTGCATTCCAGCACATTTGATAAGAGTGTGCAGGGGGTTCTGCTCCTAGGAGTCACTGAGCGATCTAGGCGGGCGGGGCCGAGAGAGGAAGAGAGGCGTGGCGACCTGTGCACTGGCTCTTAAATCTTCATCCCTCAGCTTCTGCTCCAAGCCATGGGCCAGAGCAGCCCAGGGCCCTCCTGCCTCGGCGGCAGCGGGAAGTGCAGGCCTGCCGTGTGCTGGGGAACCAGGCCGACGTGGGAAACAGCACTGACTACTCCAGTGGGTTTAGCATACATCTGCAACTCTTTTTACTCAACAGTGTTTCTGAGACGTATCCATGTTGATCTGTAGAAATGGATGATGTCGATCCATGGAGATGTAATTCATAGTGATGAGACACAACGGTGGATGCTGCACGAGCCCAACGTTGATGAGTCTTTTTATCGCTAGTCAGCTACTCACTAGTCACCTTATTCTTCTCCTTGACCTCCTACCCAGGAATTGATTAATTAATCCAGCCATCAAGGAGGAGCTTTTTATTCAGTGCATTATGGGTGCTCTGTGCCAGAAGATATCACGAGCCCAGGCGGTAAACTGCGATTCTGCCCTCCTGGTACTGGGGACCAGTACAAGCCTCGGTACTGAGATGTGGACTGCCAGTGTTGGGATGCTTACAGCAGGAAGGGACCCACCTGGGGGAGGAATAATCAGAGAGAGCTAGGCCTGAAAGGCTGCGTGAGATGGAGACAGGTAGGGAGGAAAGGTAGGTTGGTCAGCAGTCTGGGTGTAATGGGGACTCATGTACCTGGTCAATTGGACTGATTTCTCCTGGCCTTGAGTGTTCTCTCTTGTCAATGTCATTCATCCCCTTGGTTTCAAACCTCATCACTGCCCCAAGGACACTAAATCTGGGGGTCCAGCTAGGACTTCACTCCTGAACTATAGACCCTTGCTTCTCCTGCCTCCTGGGCACCTTTGCCTGGGAGATCCAGGGCACCAAACTCAGCATGTGCCAACCTCACCCTCCCGTTGCCACCAACAGCGTCTTCTTCCACATCTAGATCTCAGATGATGCACCCAGCTCTTCACACTCAAAACCTTAGTGTCATCTTGGATGCTTTCTTCTCCCCTGTCCTTCCCCTTCCTATTAGTCCCCAAATTCTGGTGTCTACCACGACGTGGTCCATGATTCTGATGTGGTTTCTCTTCGTGCCCTGTGCTGTGGCTCTGGTCTCTTTCTCTCCAGGGTCCCATGCTGGTGCCACTGAGTGTTTTTGAGTGTGGTTCTGCCTGTGCCACGCCTCTGCTCCACGGTCTCTGTGGCCGCCTCACCTCCAGCATCCAGTGAAAGCTCAGCCTGCTCTTCCAGGCCCACCTCTGACCCACCCTTTTGTGCTTCACCTCTGTGCCTGCTGGGGCTGCCCATTGCCAAACCCTATTCAGCCTTCAAAGGACAGCACTCAACCCTCTCCCCTAGCTAACCTCCCAGGTCCATCCACACCCCTAGTTTAATAATACTGGTGCTAGAATCCATTCCTGTCTCCCCAACCCCCTCTTGACTTGGATCCAAGGGCCATGCTTCATGCACACTGTGTATGATTCCTATTTGTTGGCTTGATTTCCCGACTCACACACCTGTCTCGTTCCCCGTCACTTCCACACCTGGACAAAGCCTGCGTTTCCCAGGCAGCCTCTGGGAGGCCCATCAGGAATGTGCTGGCTCTCTCCTCAGCACCTGCGCCTTTGCCTTGGTCGTTTTAGAAAGGCTCCTTTGTCAGGGAATGTTGTTTTCACATAGACAAAGTTATATTGTTCATTGAGGGTAGTGCCTGTATTGTCCTAACTCAAGTTCACTTGTTGCAAGGAAAGATGGGAGCTCAGCCCAAAGGGCTGGTGTGGAAGAGGAAGAGACTAGACTTGATGGAAACTACCTGGCTTCCGACAGTAGTCATCCAGGCCCAACTGCGGGTGGGAGAGGGGGTGAGAGACATAGACCAGGCCAGCTGGGGTGGGGGATATTCAGAAAGGTGGTCATGCACAGGGTCAGGGAAGGACTGCGTTTGGAGTGGCAGCCCAGCCTCAACTTAGAATTGGAAAGCAGGGCAACAGAACAGAAGCCCCACAGTGGGCTGGGCCAGGGAGGGTGGGATAGGGTGACTCCTGGGCATGGGGTTGCCTAGAACTCCCCCCAAGCCTTTCAGGCCTTTAGCAGAAAGATTCCATGCCAGACCCTGCCAACTTCATGACTCAGGTGCTGAGCTGAGGGAATACCATCCTTTCGGAGGGCATGGATGCCATCCCTTCTCAGGCACCACAGCACACCCCAACACCTCACTCCAGCCACTGCCTCCCTGCTGACCACTCAACTCAGCATGTTCAAACTTAAACTATCCCACCTTTAGAACACAGGATCTATATCACTGTTTTTTCTTCTTCCCTTTAAAGAAATTCCGAACTGAAGGAGTTGACTGTACTCACTCACATCCATGTCTTTCCTCCTACCCTCTCTCAGACCATTCCAGGTTAACCTTGGGCTCCTCACCCTCAGAAACTGCTCTTATCGAGGTCAGCAGTGACCACCACCCTGCAGAATGTCCAGGTCACTGCTCACATCTGCTCACCTTGACCTGTCGGCAGCACAGGACACAGTTGACCCCTGCCCCCTCCTCGCTGCCCTTTGTCCGCTTGGTTTCCAGGGTGGCATCTTTCTTGACCTCTTCCTTTGCTGGTGGCACTTTCTCATGTCTTGGGGGATTCTGCCTCATCTCCTCACCTCTAAACATTAGGGTCCTCAGGGCTCAGCACCTACTTCTCAGTCTAATTTCCCTTCCAGGGGAACTCTATATACCATCTCTAGGCTCCAACTCATGTCTCCACTGGACTTCTCCCCAGAGCTTTGCTGAAGAACCATGTGATTCATCGGGCTCTTGGGACATTTGTTAAAGAAATTATTCGAAGAGTTTTAATTGTGTATTGTTCCACTTGAAGGAGTTTTATATAGAGAGGCCCGGTGCATGAAATTTGTACACGGGGGGGTCGGGGGCTGTCCCCCTCAGCCCAACCTGCACCCTCTCCAATCCAGGAGTCCTCGGGGGATGCCCTACTGACGGCTTGGGCCTGCTCCTCATGGTTCTCTGCTCTCTGCGGGGCCTGCCTGCTCCACACCATGGCGATGGGCAAGCAGACCCTGCTGGGTGCTGTCTGCGGACTTGCTTGCCTGTTCGTGGGTCACCACGGCGACAGCCAAGCAGGCCCTGTTGGCCACAGACACTCCAGAGGTGGCAGAGCAGCGAGGCTTGATCCTCTACCGGAGTGGGCGGATCCTGCCTCTCCGCTTGGTCCCCACAACCCCTGGCTGAGCCGACAGGCCCAAACACTTCAGTGGCAAGGCTGAGGGGACTGGGCGCCACCATCTTATGGCTATGGGCACCACCACCTTTTTGTGATGGAATGATGGTTAATTTGCATATTACCCTTTTATTAGATAGGATACCAAAACCTAGGTATGTGCTCTGGTAGGGAATGGAACCTGCAACCTTTTGGTATACAGGGCAATGCTCTGTCCTAAGAGGCTGGCTGTGGAGGGAAGCAGGGAAGATGGCAGCTGAGGGGTGGAGCTGGAAGGAGTGTGAGGTCAAGCAGGTGAGTGTTTAAACCGAGAGCTCCTCTTGTGTGTGCACATGCTGCTGGCAGTGGTTCATAGCAGGACAGATGCTAACACTGCTGGAGAGACAGAAGGGACAGAGGGCGGAGCAGAGTCACAGAGCAGGTGGGAGGGGGTGGGGCCAAACCAGTGAGGAGAAGGGCAGTTCTCCTATAGGAACAGGTTGAAAGAAAAATGCTGCTTATGATGCAAGCAGGATTGATGGTTTGCAGGTGGAAGGCAGGGAGGGTACTCAGCCCTAATCCAGATGTCTTTTCTCTTGTCCAAGCCACCTATGGCTGTAGGCCTTCAGCAACAGTAGATCTGTGAATGGCTATTTAGCCAACAAAAGCAGGAAATTTCTGTCCTTGGGAAAGTTATTCCTTTGTAGAGATGATCCCCCAAATAAAAATATCCGATGATAAATAGTCTAGTTAGGTTGACACTCTGCTTACCCAACATCTTTCTCCGGGGTGCTCAAAGGACTTCCCGGGGAACACCCGCTCCAGACATTAGAGGAAGCTGGTTGTGTCACTAAGAAACCCAAGTCACTGACAGAAAAAAATAAAAAGACAACGTGAAAAGCGAAATGGGAAAGAAAGAAGACATATTGATCGTGGGGCAGACTGAGTGTCTGAGTAGCTGGGACCAGAGTTCCGGGAGCCCGCGGACTGTCAGGGAAGACCTAAATGCATCCCATTAAAATTTAAAGGAGGATCCATTTCTTCACCAGGCACTGCCTCCCCTTCCTGTAGGGGGTCTCAGGCAGCAGGGGCTCAACACTGAGAGGAGGGAGTGCAGGAAATGGAGTCCCCACCCCACACGTGGTGGCCCCAGAGGGTGGAACACAGCGGCAGCCAGGGTGTCCTCTGGGCCTGGACAGTGTGTGCCTGAGTCCCGCCTTCCATCCTGCCCTGGAGTCAGGCCGGCACCCAGGAGGAAGCTGGCTTCTCCCTGTCTCTCCTGTATGAGAAGTAGCCTCCTAGGAAACAGTCTCTCTCTCTCTCTCTCTCTCTCTCTCTCTCTCTCTCTCTCTCCCTCTTTTTATAAAAATTACACATGTGCATAGTTTGAGGATGCAAATCTTTCCATAACCTTTGTTACGGAAAATAGCAGCACCCTTTCTCTTCCCCGGATTTCCTCCTCCCCTTGTCAGAAACCACCCCTTTCATCTCTCCTGGGCTCACCATGCTACCTCCCCATCTCTAAGTGATATGCCCCAGGTCTTAGCTTTTCAGCTTTAGGCATTGATGAGCCACAGGAGAGCCATTCCGCCCTCCACATCCCCCGACCCGTCTTCTCGCCCTCTCATTGGAGTGGTGCCCCGTGCAAGTCACAGCTGAGCCACATCATGAACTCCAGTCACTTTTTCTTTCCCGCACAACTTTTCTATCTTCACTCTGGATACTAATTGTGTGTGTGTTCTTGGAAAACTTAGCTCTTTGTAAAGATTGTCCCTCAAATATAAATATTAGATGTCAATAGTCTAGTTAGGTGGATTCTCTGTACTGGCCTAGCATCTTTCTCCGAGTACTCAAAGGACTTCCCAAATCTAAGTGATGTGAAGTTAGAACACTTCAGTGAAGCTAGTCTTCTTAACCTCACTTCGTTTTCTATGCATTTATTACTGATTTGGCCCCCACGTTCTCACCTCACCAGCACCTTCCTCAGACATTCAAAAGCATCGGCTACTCTGTGAATCCCATCTTGCTGACCCACAGTCCCTCCCTGAGCCGTCAGCAGCTCCAGGCTGCACGGGCCACTCCCTCGGCCTGGCACACAGCTGCCCTCAGGGTCTCCCTTCACCTCTCCCTGGAGATGCTCTTACCTCGTATGTTGGGTCTCCTTTTTCTGGAAATGATGTCTTCCCCTTTCTCAGCTTATTCCTCATTTTCACAGAGACCCACCCACCCCCACCCCACCCCCGCTCCCCTATCACTGTAGTCTTTTTGGAGAAGGGTCCAGGAGAGGTTAGTTTTCTGGCATTTCACGTGACTGACAATACCGGGAATGTCCTCACTGTCTCAGCGGATTGCCGTGTAGAATTCCGGTTGTGAATGACTTTCCGTCAGTTTTGAAGGCATTGCTCCCTTGTCCTTGATCCATTCTCATTCCCATGCGATTGCAGGCTCAGGTGAAGGCTGTAAGCCAGGGGGTGTCTTTGATGGCCATGTGGACAGCAGTTCAGAAGGGAGGGAAGTAGACATTAGTTCCAATTCTGTAACTGGGTGATCATGGACAGGAGAAACAAGAGCAAAGAAGAAAAATGGCACGTGGGTTGTTGGGCAGATGGAGGGTCCGACTGCGGTTGAGCATGAGCCCACTGGAGTTTATTAGCCGTAAATCACAGCAACGTACCTTTGCCATCTTTGGGCATTGTTGGAAGTGGGGCCTCCTCCAGGGAGGCACCAGGGTGTGAGCACGGAGCTGGAGACTTGGGCAAGAAGCATTTCGTCATTCGCTTAGAGGAGGTGGGGAAGGACTTGACCTTGGAGTTGGGCCTGGGTAGGAGGCCTGACTCTGCCATTACTACACCTGAGATCTGGGGCTCTTCCTGAACCTCGGTTTCTCATCTGCCATGGGGTTTGGGTGAACCCTCTGTGATGGGACGTGCGGGATCTATCCCACTCCTGTCAGCGATGAGCTGTGTCAGCTCTGCACTCAGTACTGGAGATGCTGCTCAGAGACCAGGAAGTGGGGTAGGGGGGGGAGCAGGGGCGCCTGCTGCAAGTCCCTCCCTCCCTGAGGAGAAGCTGGCCTTTCCTAAAGACCAGAGAACCAGCCCAAGCTCACGGGCAGGGGCCCGTTTTGGGCAGGGGCCTTTGACGAGAAGAGGGTGCCCAGCCGAGAAGAGACATCTCAGGGGAGAATCGGGGAGGGTTTCCTGTTGGAGTTCAGGGATAGGTGTTGTGTATTGACTTGTCTGAACACACAGGTGAGGGGGTGAGACGCACAATTTATTCTAAAATGGCCTCACAGTTTAGAATAAGGAGCAAGTTGCTCTCCCTCCATGGTCTGGAGGAGGGGTCCCAGCCGTGGTCTGTTCCCCGCAAGCATCAGCAGCTCCTGCCCAAGGGTGAAGGCCCAGCTCCAGGTCACCTTCCAGCAACTGCATCCTGCTGCCTGCGCTTGCCATGCTCGGTGCTCTCAGTCGTGCTCTTCGGGGCCCCTGGGTGCCTTTCTTCAGTGCCTCTCGGGACCGTGGTGAATGTTCAATAGTATCAGGCACGTTGAAACACTTGCCCAGAGCTTGGCACATCTACCCCGCCCCACTGCCAGTCGGAGGGAGTGAGTGGCATTCCTCAGTCCCTGCCCTCCATAGGGAGCACCTCGCTCAGGTTAGCAGGAGGGCCAGAACTGGGTTCAAATCCCGGCTCTGCTACTGATTAGAATGTCACTTAACCTCTCTGTGGCTCAGTCTTCTGATCTGGACAATGAGAATGATAGTGCCTGTGTATCCAAGTTGTTGAGAATTAAAGAAAACCATGTCCATGTGTAATGTACCTGGCACAGTGCCTGGCGCATAGTAAGGTGACCTCTTATTCTGCCATGAATTATCCATGTTTACTTGTGTGCTCGCCTCTGCAAGGACAGGGAACACTCCTGGCACCTTCCTCGGCGAGCACTCTGTGGAAGGGCGCTGACTCTGGAGCCAGACCCTCTGTGTGGGAATCCTGGGTCTGCCAGCGTGGCCGGCTGGTCTTAAGTAGATTTTGTAACTGCTTTGTGCCTCAGTTTCTTCATCTGTAAGATGGAGACAATAACAGTAATTACATCTCAAAGGGTTTTCATGAGGACAAACTAAGATGCGACATGTAGAAAACTTACAATGCTTGGCACATGATAATCACTCAATAAAAGTCTACTGTGGCTGTTATTATAAAAGAGCCCCTAAAAATCATTTGATCCAAATGCCTCACTTTGCTAATGTGGAAACTGGTCCAGAGAGGCATTAGCACAGCATGTTAATGACAGAAGCCGCCTCTTGACACCTACGCCAAACATGCCAACAGGAGGAAGGGAGGAAGGACTGTGTGTGTGGGGGGGGTGGGGGGGTGAGTGTGGTCAGCCCCAGGGGAGTCCTTTGGCTCAAGAGATAACACAGGGTGAACTGGTTGGGCGCCACAGGTTGAGGAGGGCCGTCTCACACACACGGTGGGTGGACCAGGCAGTAGGAGTCGAGCCTAACCAGAGAGGGAGCTTGGCGTGGCCTTGGCTGGAAGAAACACATTGAGGAGTTCAGGGGTGATGGGACATGGCATGACAACTTGCTCTTAAACCGTTCCGGAAAGAATAATTTTTTTCCCTATATGTTCAATTTTGCTGTGTCTGTGATCGTTGCAAAATAAAAACTAAAAAACAGAGAGAAAGCCAGTTTGGCTTGGAAGAAAGGATTCCAGGGAAACCAGGAACCAAGGAAGGAGTTTAACAAGCACAGATGCTGTCAGGGCCACGAGAGGGAACTAAAGGCATCAGACCAAGGAAGGAGCAGGGCCTGAACTCCAAGCAGGATTTTGGATCTGTGCAGTGGCCTGGTGTCATCTGTCCCCAGGGGCGGCTTGCAGACCAAAGCATGGCCCAGCTGGCGGGAGAGTTGGGGGAGGTGTGTCCCGGGAAGAGCAGCCAGCAGAAGACAGATTCAGCTGGAACAGGGCAGCAGGGCTGGTGTGCCAGGCAGGCAGGCTCCCAGGAACATGGTGGCAGCAGACAGCACCCAACTCAGGAGCCAAAATGAGCCTCAGGCGGCCGGGGAGAAGCCAGGCTGTGAACGAGGCCTTATGACCTGCTGGTGAGTACGGCTGGCAGATTGGGGCCAGAAGGCGGCCAGCCAGGGGCTGAGCAGGACTCCTGGGAGCTGGAGCCAGGAGCAGGCAGGGCATCTCCCCAGGGAAGGTGGCAAGGAGTGGAGGCAGCTGGCAGGTGGCAGGAGGGCCAAGGAGGCTTGTCCACAGGCTGTGCTGTTCAGCCTGGGCCAGGGAGGAAAGTGTGGCTGCCCAGTGGGGGCCAGGTTGGGTGCAGGCTGGCTCCCAGGAACATGGTGGCAGGGGCACCCCCTAGCAAAGAGGCGGAGGCCAGTTCCCACAGACTCTCAGGGAGTCAGCAGATCCAGCAGCTGGGCTGCCTCAGATCCGTCTCTCGGAAGTTTCTGCGACTGCTTAGCTTGCAAGCTGGGGACCAGACTAAGAACCATGATTTCCTGAGGTTTGTAACCTGCTGGTGGTGGCGCTCTGTGGACTCTGGGTTTTCACCACCACCGTGAGTGGTAAAACCCTTCCAAGGAAGAGGGCTGGGGGCGTGCCTCCTCCTCCTGGCCAGCGGTGGGGAGGGAGGGCCCGCGGGGCTGAGGGAGGTGGGGCTTGAATAGGTCTGGGCCACAGGTTGAGCAGAGGCCCAGAAGCTCCCACTGGGGCTGGAAGGGGCAGCAATGGCATGGAGGCCCTTCTCTACTCCGACTCCCACAGGGTGTTTTCGGGGTCTGGTGCTGAAAGAGCGGAGCAGTGACCATGGATGTCCCCATACCGGTCCAGGCTCTCTTCCTTCCTCCCTTCAGGGGCTAATGCCTTTCATCTGCCCCATCCTCCTGAAGGACCCAAAGGTTAAGGTCGGGGCAAGGGCTGTGTGAAGGTAGTGGGGCTCTGTCTAGGGTCCAGCGGAATAGGACCGCATGCTCGCTCAGGCCTCACCAAAGGGGGCGCCCTCTCCTCTCTTCCTGGGCCTCTTGCCCACATGCCACCTGGGGACGTGCTTGGCTGCCCTGGGCTCCCTGCGTTCGGGTGGGCTCTGGCAGGAGAAGGCCAGCCTCCTTCCTCATCCTTCTCTCTAGTCTGACGATGAGACAGATGTTTGGATGGGGCTTCGGGCTGGGTCTCCACAGGAGGCCACGAGTGAGGAGGCGGAAGGGTTAAGCAGGCTCCCGGGACCTGGGCACGCTCTCAACACACCCGTTAACTGGGGGCCAGGGGACAGGCTGTCTCCTCTTGAAAAGTCATCGTGTGCAGGCACACCCCGTGCTTCCAATGCTGAGCCATCCTTCCAGGAATTCCTCGCCGTCTCCCTCCCTCCCTGGACTCCCAAGTGCGTGGCTGCTACCCTCCCAGCCTGCTTCACAGGTTCTCTGTGTCCGCAGCTCTCTGGGTGACAGCCTCCCACAGGCTGGGACGCAAATCATAGGGGTGATTTCAACGGCACCCGGACAAATGCTCCTTATTTCATTGTCATGTTCTATTTTAATGTGCTAGGATAATGTAGCCACCACGTGAAGCTGCGATTTCCTGACTGTGAGTCCTCACATGGAGGGGCGGGAACCCAGGCCCATGCTCTGGCCAGCCTGTCTCTGAGCTCAGGCCCTGTTCCATCAGGCAGCTCTCCCCACCACCCCCACCCCACACCCCATTGGCACACAGGCATGGATCAGGCACCTGGTGTATACACACATTTCATCGGCTGTGATGGTCAACAGCCCTCGGCAGCATCCCCTCTGGCTGCTGTGCACACAGCCCCAGAGGGTGCTCCCCTAGCCCAGCTCTAACTGGGCACCTTCCCCTCCCCCCACTGCCAGCAGGACACAGGCTAGGCTTTTGTGCCAGCCTCTGAGGCTCGCTTTCCTAAGTCAGCCTCAGCCTGACCTTCAGCCTCAACTCCTGCTACTTGTCATAGAGGATTGTGCCAAGGCTTCCACAACATAATTCCTGGGAAAAGCACCTGCCACAGCAAAAGCCCTCCACAAATAACAGCTGTTTCTATTTCCATGAGGAGAGGGCACACCTCTGTCCGGCCGGCTTTCTTTCTGGTGGTTTTTAGTGAAGAAGACACGTGTTCACTCTCCAGGGTCTGGTCCCTTTCCCATCCCGGGTCTGAGTCCTGTCTGGGGAACAAGGAAGTGAGGCTGGAGAGAGGAGGCCATAGTCCTGCTCCCACCCCACCCGAGAGCCCCTGGCGGCCGCTGTGGGCCATTTGTCTTAAGGAAGACAACCTGGAGGGGTGTGAGGCAGGCTGGGGAGGACTCGGGAACCGTCCTGGAAATGTTAGGCCTGGAGGAAGGGAGTCTGGAGTAGCGTGGCATCCTTCGGAGAGGTCATGTGGAAGAGGAGTCGCACGGGCCAGAGCCCAGACTCCAGTGGAACACAGGTTGACCACTTTAGCTTAATTGTCAGAGGGCTGTCTCAGGTGGCAGGAGCTCCCTGGGACCCTCTGCGACCCCAGATCCAGGCTCTGCCTGAAAATGACCAAATCAGAGGATGCACGAGGCCCCTCCCACTCTGGAAGTCAGAGGTTGTAGAAGCTTCCAAGCGCGACTGTTCTTTAGCAGTAATTTTCAAATTGTCTTTAAATTCACAGGACATCAACGCCTACTCTGAAAAAAACAGCTCAGTGGGGGGGTGGGGTCGTGGAGAGGCCTCCCGCCTCTGCATCCTGAGCCCAATTTGAGAGTTATTGTTGGAGAACCCTGCAGGTCAGGGCCTGCTGAAGGCTGGAGCAACTCCAGGTACTGTGCACATTTAAGGAGACCGCTCCTCCTTGGCAATTTCACGTCTCTGAACACAAGAGGCCCAGTCCCTCCCAAACCTCGCTGTCTGGTCCAAAGCAGGGCCCTGGCTGCACTCTTTTCACCTGAGCTGGCTTCATGCAGCCCAGGCTTGGGGCCTGACTGGGGGTTCTTAGGCCTTGCACTTGGTCGTTCACCCCACAGCAACTCCACTTGTCAAACTACTTTCTTTAGAGTAAAAGGCACCTCCTATTTTTGGAGCTGTGCTGGACGTCAGACCTCTGAGCCCTGCCGTTCTCCTTCAATGAAGAATCACGGCAGGAAAAGTGAGGAAAAGGCACGAATGCGAGCCTGTAAAGTGGACATGGGCTTGCCTTGGTCGTGGGTGGTGGGAAGCGGAGAGAAGACTCCTTACCCGCTTTCTCCTCCTGCCCCAATCTCTTGAATCTGTGCCCTCTTTCCTCCGGCCCGGCCTCTGCCCACTTGGCTCCACACAGTTGTAACATTTCTCTGGTCCCAGGCCTCGGGCCCACACCGCCCCCCATGCTTGGCCAGAGGGGTCTCCCAAAACAGGAGTCTCACAGTCAGACCCAACTCCTCCACAGAGACCTGCATGAAAGAATTTATTCTGCAAAGGCCAGTTCAGAGCCCTGCTGGGCCTCCCTGGCCACCCACAGCACTAGGTATATTGTCTGTTCTCTCTCCTCTCCTCTCCTCTCCTTCTCCTTCTCCTTCTCCTTCTCCTTCTCCTTCTCCTTCTCCTTTCTTCTTTCTCTTCTTTCTCTCCTTCTTTTTCTTCTTCTTCTTCCTCTTCTTCTTCTTCTTCTTCTTCTTCTTTTCTCTCTCTCTCTCTCTCTCTCTCTCTCTCTCTCTCTCTCTCTCTCTCTCTCTCTCTCTCTCTCTCTCTCTCTCTCTCTCTCTCTCTCTCTCTTTCTCTCTCCCTCTCTCCCTCCCTCCCTCCCTCTCGGTGTTTTCAGTACCTGTTACTCACCCTAGAGACCAAGGTCAGCATCTTAGTTTTGTATTTCTGCCCCTGGCCCAGCCCAGTGTCCATGGTGTGGAGGCTTCTCCCCTTCCTCCCTCCCCGAGTTGGGGCTCGGCCAGGCTATCTCCGAGGCCTTTCTGTGTGTGCGTCTCCACCTGGGAGGACTGTGTGATATAAGCCTGCGCTGGAGGAAGAAATGACAGCTGCACCCGGTGGCCTGCTTCTGAGTTGGGCTCAGCCTAAAGCAAAGCCCAGATATGGCAGAAGTCAGGGTGGCTGTGGCCAGTGTGGGAGGGACCTCATGGCGCCCGCTACGGCACTGGGGTGAAGGAAAGGGGGGCGCTGAGGACGCCATGGTGGCTGGATGTCAGGGGGGAGGGGTGTCATGGACCCGCCGAGCAGGGCCAAAGGGAGGTGTCCAGGTGGCAGAACCTCCAGTGCAAAGAGGAGACCAAGTCTCCCTTCTTTCTTCTGCGGCGGGGAAGGGCGCCCCCCTCAGACCGCTGTGGTAGTGCGCTGGGTCCAGAAAGCCTGCTACGTGAGGGTGAAGTGCTCCACGGGGTCCCAGCTGCTGTCTCTTATAAGAACAAAGAGTCATTTCTCCCCCACCCTCCTCCACGGCCTTCAGTTCCACCCCTCGAACACGAGGTAGTGCTTTGCCCTGAATCAGGGGAAGAGCTACCTCCAGCCTGAGAACTGGGCACCTGAACTGGCAGGTCAGGGACTACAGGGAGAGAAGGGGTGTTTTAGACAGCGGTCACCAACTGGTGGTCTGTGGGCCACTGGTGGTCCATGAGGTCTGAAAGGTTGGCGACCCCTGGTTTAGACAACTTGAGAGGCATCAGATGCCAAAAAACAGGATCCACCTATACCCATAGACAGCGGTCCATGTGTGAATGCATGTATGTGCATGTGTGTGCGTTTGTGAGTATCAATATGTGGGGTGTGAGTGTGTGTGTCACTGTGTGAGTGAGGGGATTGAGTGAGTGTATGTGAGGTGAGTATGTGAGTACATGAGTGTGTGGGTGTGAGTGTGAATATATATGAGTGCGTGTCAGCGTGAGTGTGAGTGAGTGTGGTTGTGGTACATGAGTATATGTGAGCAAGTGTGGGTCTAAGAGTGAGAATGGGGAGGTAGTGTGTGTATATGAGCATGTGTGTGTCTAGATGAGAGTGGGAAGATGGTGTGTGTGAGTATGTGAGTGTGTGTGTGTCTAGGTGAGCGTGGGGAGGCGGTGTGTGTGAGTATGTGTGTGTATGAGTATGTGAGTGTGGCGAGGCAGTGTGAGCGTGTGTGTGTCTAGGTGAGCATGGGGAGGCAGTGTGTGTGAGTGTGTGAATGTGTGTCTAAGTGTGAGCATGGGGAGGCAGTGTAAGTGAGCATGTGTGTGTCTAGGTGAGCGTGGGGAGGCAGTGTGTGTGAGTATGTAAGTGTGTGTGTCTGAGTATGTGAGCGTGGAGAGGTGGCGTGTGAGTGTGAGCATGGGGAGGCAGCGTGAGTATGTGAGTGTGTGTGTATGAGTACGTGAGTGTGGGGAGACAGTGTAAGTGAGCGTGTGGGTGTCTAGGTGAGCGTGGGGAGGCGGTGCATGTATGTGAGTATGTGTGTCTAAGTGAGCATGGGGAGGTAGTGTGAGTATGTGAATGTGTGTGTGTCTATGTGAGCATGGAGAGGTGATGTGTGTGAGTATGTGAGTATAGAGAGGCGGTGTGAGTATGTGAGTGTGCATGTATGAGTGTGGGGAGGCAGTGTGTATGTGCGTGTGTGTGATGGTGATCACTGTGTCCTGCCTACCAGCTCCCCCAAAGTTCCCTCTTTGAAGACCATCCTGTGATGTCCCCCAGGGTTAGCTGATGGCCCCTGCGGAGCAGGACAGGGTCCCAGCTGCTGTCTCTTCTTCAGTCTCTCAGCACCTCCTGCCCCTCTGTGCCTGCCCCCCATGCTTGAGCTTCACATCACGTGGACAGGGGCGTGTTGTAGGGGCGAGTGGGGGACACAGGCCTCTTGCTGGACCTCCAGGCAGGCTCAGCAGGCTGAGAGGCCACGCCTCCCTCAGGCAGCCATACCCTGGGACCTCCAGGCGTCATGAGTCAGAGAGCGCTTCTGGAATTACACCAGGATCCCCTCCCCAGCCCTCCGCCAGCACAGCCTTCCTGCCAGCAAGCTCCGGAGACTTGCACATCTGTAGCGTTTGACAGGAAGGCATTTGGGTGAGGACGGTAGGAGTGAGCCTCATGGGTTTCCTTCCAAGTGGACATAAGAGCATTCTGATGCAGGTCCAATGGTGCTGGTGGTCCTGAGGCCCAGCAAGGGGGCCGGTGCCCAGTGGTTCCTGAAAGTGGTTAGCAACTCCCACCCACGTGATCTCTGGAGGCCAGACTCTGGGGAGAGAGTGCGGGGCCCCTGGTTTCCACATTGCGAGGACAGAGAAATGATGGCCGTCCCTCGTCCTCCCCTCCCCGAGCGTCTGGAGGGCTTCCTGGCAGACTTAGCACCGCCGTCGGGGGAGGTGGACGGCAGGTCCAGATCCCAGTTCCATCTCTTGCTGGCTGTGGAGCCTCTGCTCTTAGGGGTTCTTCCTCGTGCTTGTGGTATAATTCGGGTCACATGCCCAGCACAGCCTGAGCGATCGGACGTGGTAGCTGCTAGAGCCGTAGCTGTCACCTTATTTTTTACTCTTTGTATCGCTGGTGGCCCAGAGTGGCCGTTGTTTGTGGGCAGAAGCTGGTGCCCGGCTGGCTCTGGAACAGAGGTCCCTCTGCGGACCTGTGGCCTCACCTCCCGGCAGGAGGCACCAAGGTCTGCTGGCTCTGGGAGGGCAGGAGGGGCCGCCCCCAGTCTGAGGGGCAGGGCAGGTGCAGGGGTCCATGCTGGATCCCCAGGGTGCCTTGTCCCCATCACCCAGATGGTTTGCTCTGGCTCTGCGTCCCCCTCTCCCAGCGCCTGCAACGGGCCGGACGCAGCTAGGAAGCGCGCGCATCTTCTGAGGTGGGGACCTGCCTCTTCTCCTCCTTTTGTTTCCTTTACCCTGACGCCTGTTGCTCATAGGTACAAATCAAACGAAGAGTATGTATATGTGCGAGGCCGCGGCCGAGGGAAATATGTTTGTGAGGAGTGTGGAATTCGCTGCAAGAAGCCCAGCATGCTGAAGAAACACATCCGCACCCACACTGATGTCCGGCCCTATGTGTGCAAGCACTGTCACTTTGCTTTTAAAACCAAAGGTAAGAGACAGTCAGCTGGGCCGCTGGCCCTGCCGCCGCAGGCAGCTCCCCTCTGGGAGCCACAGCACAGAGCTCAGGGGCCCAGACCTCTCTGCCTGGGCCTGGGGCACCCCCACTTCCTGGGTTCCCCAATGGCAGAGCAGCTGGCTCCAGACCGCCCCCCAGCCTGTCCTCTTGGATCCCACACGCCCCGCACCTGGCACTCCCCACCGCCTGGCGGCCCTCTTGCACCCTCCTGGTTTGGGTTTGCTCTCATCCCCCACCCCTTCCTTTGCATGTCTCCTAAGCCCTTTGTCCACCCACCTGACAAACTCCAGCATCCACACCTGTCACTGCCACGCTTGCATTTGGAAATCCATTCCACTCCGAGCCACTGAATACACTCACAGTCACTTCTCATGCGAGAGTCCATCTCGGCCTCCACCCACCTCACCACTCAGACCAAGGCCCTGCTCTGCCCAGCTTCTCTGCAGCTCTCGGCACAGGGCCCGGCCTCCCGCATCCAGACTGGCAGCACTGCCATCCGGCCCGCCCACACTCCACAGCAGAGCAGTGCAGGCCTGGCAGGCACCTGTGAAAGGAGGAAGGGCTGGCTGTTGAGGGCAGGCTCCCACAGGTGTGAGGGCAGGTGGTGGTGGCGGCCGCTGCAGCCGCCCGCCCTGGTGCGGACGAGGGGCTGCGTCCCTGACCCGGCTCTCGGCTCACCCCGTTGGCTGTTCCTGCGGGACAGGCAGGGACACTGCGCTTGCTCATTGCTCCCCATGGCTGAGCAGGCAGGGGCACTGGGAGAAAGGCCTGGGCCCTCGGCTCCCTGGTGGCTTCAGCCTCTTGTGCTTTGCAGATGCTGGGGTCAGGGTTTGGGCACAAGGACCACGCGGTGTTCAGTGGCTGAGACTCCGGAGCAGGTCGCCCTTTGCCAGTTGCTGACCTTCCTTCTGTTGGTAAAGCTGCTCCCAGCGAGAGGTGGGGCTGCAGCTTCGAGGGCTCCGCAGCCTCCCTCACCTCCTCCTCCTCGTGCAGCCCTTCGGGTCTCTGTGCTAGTCAGGGGCAGCTTATCCCACCACTGGTCATGGCCTCCTCTCAGCGGGTTCCCGTCTCTGGTCTCTAACCCTTGAACAGGACCCCCTTCTCTGTCCTTTGCCATCATCCTCAGTGGAGCTCACTTTCCCACCAAGGTTTTGGTTTGGATGGAGGTGGTCCCCCTTCCTTGTCCTCACCCTCTTCTCTGTTGCTGTCTTATAAACAGCGCTGGACGGGGTCTCCCAGGGAAGCCAGGGCAGGAGCCCTGCCCCTGCCCCCTGTGCATCCAGCCCTGGAGCTGCCCTGGCCAGGCAGCACCCCCTGGACATGGCTGGGTCCCCCATGCACCCTGCACTCTCACTTCCCATCGCCTCAGGCAGCCCTTGGGGACTTTATGGAGGAGAAAGATGGGAAGGAGTAACTGCAATTTAAATAACAGTCTTTGACTCTGAATGTCAAAAATCTCTTATCCAAGCATCCCCCTTGAAGATGAAGAAAGGGGGTTCCAAAAACCGGAAGTGACTGCTAAAGCTAGAGCTGTCACCAGAGTCAGGACCTCGTGGGCATCACCCCATCCCATTCCTTCTTGGGAGCACCTTCCCCCTCTCTGGTGGGAGTGGCAACATCAGGTGACCCATCAGGTGGCCTCAGCAGGGGTCAGAGCTGCGGCCCTGCTCCCGGGTGCGAGGGCACCGCTCCAAGGAGCCCAGGCTCAAGAGCACCTCCCAGCCCGGGGCCCTGCGGAGCTGCCCTTCGCCTTGGGGAGCTCACCCTGCCAGTGAACCTGAATCATCCATTCTGCTGAGCGCCCACCAGGGCAGTCTCCCAGGAGCCCTGGTCCCCTTCCGTGGCCTGTTCTGCGGGGAAAGGCCAGGTCTGTGTTTCCTGGGGCTGAGATACGCCTGGCTCCCTGGCAAGAGCCCCCTTTCTGAGCAGCGACCACACTGGAGCCATGGAGCCTATCTGCTGCCCTTCCCAGTCCCTGGGAGCCCCGAGGGCCAGAGCTCTGGCTGGTCCTAAGCGCATAACTGGGGCAGGGGGCTGGCGCCCCTCACATGCCCTGGGGGTGGGCCTCAGGGTGCAGGCTGTGTCCCAAGTTGCCCTGAAGGCCGGCCCAGGGGGCTTTGCGCTAACCAGAGATCAGGGACCGTGCTAGTCGCTCGCTGCTCACAGAGGCTTCCAGAGGCAGCACCTGCAGAGCCAAGGCAGCAAGCAGATCTGAAATAGAGGCATCTCGGGCTCTGAGAGCACAGGGAGGGCTGGTGGGGAGGGGCTTGAAGCAGAGAACGCTCACCCTGGGCTCTCTGCACGTGGGGGAGTGAGGGAAGGGCAGGACGGAGGCCTGCTCCTCCTGGGCTGTCACTCAGAAGCCACCCCTCCTCTCCCAGCTGCAGCCCCACTGGGCGGCCTCCATCTCTCCCTCTCCTCCCGCTCGGGCTTTGGCCCAGCCGGGCTGTGGGAGAGCTGAGGCTGGGCCTGGTGGTCCTCAGGGCCTTCTTGTCCGTCTCTGTCTGCCTGTCTGTGTCTCCGTCTCTGTGTTAGATGTTGTGGGGGCAGCTCGGGCCCCTGGGCACTGCTGAGGGGCGCCTCAGTGGGTGGGGTGGGGGAGGGCCCCCGGGATGTCCCTGTGGAGGCCTGGGGGTCCCTTT
>NW_006289819.1:1290674-1302458 GCF_000327345.1 Myotis davidii | reverse complement strand
GTGCGGGTGAGGTGGGGTGGCTGGGATGATCTGGAGAAGCTGAAGACTGTGCATGGCATCCACGGCTCTGCCCATGGACAGATAAACGATGCCCAGGCTTAAAAGACGCCTGTGGCCATTGGGTGCATCTCCGCAGCTCACAGCGGATAAAGGCCGGGAGGGGCCGTCAGGGAGGCGCTGGTAGCACTCAGGGCCGCCCATCCAGATTCGCTCCTACCACCCACACAGCCTACCCAGGCATGGTCGCCTGGAAGCCCTGCCTCCTCCCTGCAGGCTCCAGGGCAGGAGAGGGGAAAGCAACCCCTGGGGCTGTGTGGTACCTTCTCCTAAGAGCCTCTGAGCCCAGACAAGGGCAAAGCCACCTGCATCATCTCAGCATCTCTCTCCTCCACACCCAGAGTGGCACATGGTGGAGTCCCCTGGTGCTCAATAGGAGTGATTGTCTTGGGCTGGGGTGGCACAAGGGATGGGAAGGAAGAAGGTCCCATGTGGTGGGTGTCTGCCCTCTGCCAGGCACTCTCTGCTGCCACTCTACCTGCTCTCTCAGCAGCTGACCAGCGGCCTGAGAGGTGGGTATGACTTTAGAGTTGCAGAAACTGAGGCTCAGAAGGTTAAGAAACTTGCCCAGGAGCACACAGCCAGCAAGTGGCAGAGCCCAAACGCAAACCCAAGGCCGCCAAGTCCTAGACCACCCTGGCTCCATTGGGCCACGTGGAGAGGCAAGACCCTGGAGTCCTGAGACATGGGTCTAGACAGGGCTCTGCACGAACTGGCAGCGTGGCCTTGCTGGCTGGTTCACTGTGCTGGTTGGCAGGAGCCCTCCCGTGGCATCCCAGCGGCGGAGACCGCCAATGGTGTCATCAGCACTGAGATGCAGAGCTAGGGCACAAGCAGGAAACCTGGGCCCGGTGGGGGTTGGATTACATGGTCTGTGAGGTTCCTTCCAAGACTTTGCTTCTGTGATGAAAGAGCATTTCCCACACGTGGCTGTTGTGCACCATTGTGTGCTCAGCATCTCACTTGGTTGAAAAGTGACCCAGACCTTCCAGGCGGAACATGTACAACAAATAACATCATAGCCAGAATGGGCAACGTCCACGGTCCTCTGTGGTCTGGGGAAGTCAGGGGCTGGGGGGCTGGGGAGCTGGGGGCGGGGTGGTCCCAGAACCTTAGGAGACAGTTTGTGTCTCTGGCCCATGGAAGACCCCAGCTGCCTTTACCACCCCTGACCTCCCATTCAGGGTTTGCCCACTCACGATAGTGAGGGCGGGGCCCCTGATGCTGGGCAGGGGCCGTTGGGAACCCTTTGGCCTCAGGATTCTCTGGAAGCGATGACTCTGCTCCCAGTTTGGTCAGCAGTAAAGGATCTAGGTTTGTGCCCGGTTATAAGAGGAAAATTGGAGGTGAGAAAGGCAGTCATGAACTACAACTAAGGGGAGGAAAGAAAAGACACAGCTCCTCTTCCATCCCTGTTGCCCTTGACCTCTACACTTCAAGAAATCCCAGCTTGAGGTTCCCATTACCCTCCCAGCAAAACCCTAAAGGCTCCTTAAAATTCTCGGTGTGGTTAAGAACCACCCTTTGGTTCACCTACCCATCCATCGTCTACCCTCCATTTATCCATTTCTCCCATCCTCACATATAATAGTTTGCCTTCCTATCTACATCTCCCCACTGGTTTTCTCATTCTATATGTCCCTCCCCTTCTCACATTTGTCCTCCCACCAGTCCATCCTTCCATACATTTCTTTATCCTCCTGCCTGTCTGGCCTCCCATGCATGTAAATGCTCATGCATCCATTCACCCATTCATTCATGTCTGTCCTCCTATCCAGTTCTCCATCCTCCCATCTGTTTATTGACCCACTTTCTATCTACTCTCTCATTTATATTTTTCATCTAATATTTTATCCCCCATCTATCTATCCATCTGCTTATCTCATCATTCAGTGTCCCATCCATCTGTCCATCTCTTCTGGTCCTTCCTTTCCTCTATTTCCTCTTATCTATCCACCCATCCACCAGTCTCCCTTATGCATCTGTTAAATACCCATTCTTCTTTCTTCCATTCATCCATCAGACTTACCAACTGTTAAGATCAGTGAGACACAGCACCTAACTCAGGGAATGTATGATTTATAGCATGAAGGACCATATGGAAATGTAGCAATCCACAGAGCAGCGATGAGCATGTTACCTTTGGAGGTGGCTTCTGGGCCCAAAGGAACATTGTGAGGCATCTGGCCTGCAGCCTTTGGGCAGGCTGGCGGTGCCCTGCCTCTCCTTCACAGAGCACTCCTGCTGCCAAGCTCTAGGGCCTGCGAAGTGCTGAGCACACATGGGGGGCGGGGGGGCGCGCAGGGCGGGTTGAAAGTGTCCTACCTTTGTCTTGATTTCACAGAGCAGCTGCCCCTGCTCATCAGTTGTGGGGCTGAACTGACTACTTGGGGCAGAGTTAGTCACCCCTGAGGACTCCACGGGCAGAGAGTGGGCAGGGCCTTTGCCCAGCCTTTCCTCCACTGCACGCACAGTGACCTGGGGAAACTGAGACCCAGGACATTACCTAAGGAAGCCAGGGCTTGGGCCCCAGCCTCGTGGCTCCCTGTGGGCTGCCCTAGAAGTCTCCTCAACTAGAAGGGCATCCTCATACCCAAATCACCATGTTGGTGAGCAGGAGCCCTGTTGCCACCCAGCATGGGAGATGGCCAAGCCAACAACCTGCTTGATGAGTGTCACCAGCTCCTGGGCCCAGAGTCCAATCAAAAGCAGGAAAAGCCTAGGCACGAGATGTCTTTTAATTTCTTTTTTGTTTGTTTTTCTTAACCAGCATCTCACTTTCTCATTATACCCTGTGCCCCCTCACAGCCCACCCCACACCCCAGTTCCTGTATGCTGCCTTGAAGGGTGGCTGTGGCTGCACTTCCAGCTTGAGTACAGGCCCCTGCCCAGCCCCTGAAGCTAGTAGGGTCACAGCCAGTCTGTAAGCCATGGCCTGCCAGCCAGGGGCTGCCTCTGCGTGCCCTGGGCCTGCCCTGGCCCCTGCCCTCCAACCAAGCCTCAGTCTGTTCTCATTCCTTTCCAGGGAATCTGACTAAGCACATGAAGTCGAAGGCCCACAGCAAAAAGTGCCAAGAGACCGGGGTGCTGGAGGAGCTGGAAGCCGAAGAAGGTAACAAATTGCCAACTTGCCTTTCCCTCCTCTCCATCTCCCCCTCCCCCTCCTCTGCCTGCTCCTCTTCCTGTCCCCCTCACCATCCCCATCCCCTTCCTTTCTGTCCTCCTTTTTTCTGACCCCCACCTCTGCCTCCCCTCCCTCTCTTCCAATTTTCCCAACTATTGGGAGACAGGGGTTAAATTCACAGAATAACCACCTCCCTCCCATACACTGAGAGTCCGTGCTGTGCAGCTATAACTATTGTGCGTTACAGTCTACCACGCAGGGGGAGTGTCTTGTGCTTGAGGGTGCTCAGTAAATGTGTGTTGAGTAAATTAATACAATGAGTAATCCCAGTCAACATTGACAGCACCCACTGCATGTCAGGTCTGTTCTAAACATATGCCATTATAGCAGCAAAGCATCCTAGCAAATCCTCACCTTGCCGCTATGAGGTACGCTCTCCTACACGCTGACGCCCACACTCACACCTACACACTGTGGACGGGGGACTGGCCCCTGGGCCTTTTAGAGCTGGAGTCTTCAAGAGAGCCAAAGCCAGACCTGCCGCTCCCCTCCCATCCCACATGCCAGCTCCACATCCGGCTGTAGTCCTTCCTCAGCAGGAGGCATCGTATCAGAGCCAGTTTCTGAGGAGACATGGCAGAGCAGAGGAGAAGGTGACTCTAAGGCAGTGGGTCGGGCAGGACCCTGCCCAGCCTCAGCAACCAAGGAGGAGGCCACAGGGGCTTCGGCAGGTGGACAGGCTGTGTGTGTGTGTGTGTGTGTGTGTGTTTCTGCTTTTGTTGCTTTTGTTTTTCTGATTTGGGGATGTGTTTGCAGTCTTACAAATGCATTAGATCATATTTTCTTTTGGGTGAAATATATCATCTTTATTGAATAGAACGCAATGAACGTAGGGCTGTTCCCCCAAAACGAGGAATGGGGTTATCATTACTTACCAAGAATGTACATCAGGCCATTTACAGTTGTCTCACTGAGTCCTCGTGACTAGTGGTGGAAACTTGTGTGGCTCATTTTAAGTTGAGGAAAGGAAAACTCAGACAGGTAAAAGGCATGCCCAAGGTCACAAATAAATGTTGGCTCTACACCAGCCCAATGCCTGGCACTACACCGGGGGTCAACTGCAGGACCCTGGGCTGGTCCCTGCCTCTCTCCCAACCTCATTTTCCCAGTGAGGCCAAAAGGATGGCTGTGCCCACCTTATCTGAGGATGAAATCAATGCATTCCTTACAGAAATAATTTCCGAGCACCAGCCCTGTTCCAGGCCCTCTTCTAGGTGCTGGAGGTTCTGCAGTGAATAGAGCATAGTTCCTGTCCTCACAAGCTTGCCTCCTTGAAGAAGGAGGGGAGCTGGCAAGGAACATGTGTGTTGGGCAGGACCAATGAGTATGAAGCAAAAACTGTTAAGTGAGGGGCTGGGAAGTGTGGGGAGGGGGCCTCTCTGTTAGGCTGGTGTGAAGCCATGCAGCGCCTGGGAAGGGCTCTCCCTGCAAAGAGGTCAGCAGGTGCAGAGCCCCTGAGGACTAGAGTTGGGGGTGTTGAGGTCAGAAAGAGCTGGGGTAGTGAAGGTCAAGGGACAGACTTGGCTATCCGGTGAGGTGAGGAAGTGATGTCCTCTGACTTTCTGTGACTGGCTGTGTGCAGGGGACGGCTGGTAGGGGGTGCGGCTGAGCACACGTAGGCTGGGACAGGGTGGGCTGGGTGGAGGTGGGGAGACGTGGTGGTATTCCGCGTGCATTCTGCAGGTAGAGTCAACAGATTTTGCTAACACGTTGGAGGTGAGAGGTGTGGGGGATTTGGGGAAAAAGGAGCCAAGGGTGAGTCCGAGGTTTGTAACCTAAGACACTGGAAGAATGGAGTTGCTATTTCCCAAGATGAGGAAGATTCTGGGAGGAGCATGTCTGTTAGACACTGAGTGGCGATCAGCACACCTGGGAACCACTGCCTCCCGGTGGCTGGGCCAGCGCCGCAGCTCCACCCCTGGTGGCGAGGAGGTTGAGCACCAGCGCCACCGCGTGGCCAAAGCCCGTGTGCGCACTTCATTCTGTCTCCTCTGCGAAGCCTTGGCGGTGATCCCAGCAGTGACCGGTAGCTCCCTGAGGGGCGCCTTCCTGACCCTCCTTTACCCTTCCTAACGTACAGAAACCCCCCCATAGGAGCATGCCATAGAGCCCTGCAGGAGCCCAGATGTGCAGGCCTGCCGAGCCCTGCCCTGGGCAGAGGACCCTTGTTTTCCATCACCCTGCAACAGCTGTCCAGGGCAGGCCAGCAGCCTGCTCTGAGCCTCAGCCTCCTCTTGCTTAGAGAGGGTCTGAGGAGCTTCCCTGCTGGGGATCAGAGGGCCCTGTCCTGACCCTCCCTCTGACCTCAGCTGGGTTGTGCTCGCGGAGCTGGCTGTCTGCTGAGGTCCTGGCTACCTGAGATAATCGCTGAGATTAATTAGGAACTTACTATGTGTTGTAAGCGTCATGTGGTGGCTTTAATTATTCTTACCCCCACTCTACAGATGAGAAAACTGAACACAGAGAGAAAGTGAATGATCCAACATCACACAGCAAGGAAGAGGGGGAGCTGAGATTCAAACCCAGACCATTTGCTGCTACTCAATGCATAAAATCATTTTGAACTGGCAGTATAATAATGCAAGAGGCATAAACCTTAGTGCTGACTTGGCCACTACCTCTTCGGTGATCCTGGGAAGCCCCTCTTGCCCCCCTCTAGGCCTGTATTTCCCCATATGTAAATGAGGGGGAGGCCCTGCCCAGGAAATTCTGGGTTTGAAGCCTGTCTCCACTAAAGATTGGCCTGGGGCAAAACTTTGAAGGATATTTTGCACCCTCCTCCCTTCCATATCCCTGCTCCCTTCACAGCTCCTCCCTTGCATATCCCTGCTTCCTTCCACAGCCCCTCCTTTCCACATCCCTGCTCCCTTCACAGCCCCTCCCTTCCACATCCCTGCTCCCTTCACAGCTCCTCCCTTCCACATCCCTGCTTCCTTCACAGCTCCTCCCTTCCACATCCCTGCTTCCTTCACAGCTCCTCCCTTCCATATCCCTGCTTCCTTCCACAGCTCCTCCCTTCCACATCCTTGCTTCCCTCTGTAGCCTCTCCCTTCCACATCCCTGCTCCCTTCCACTCCCCTTCCCTTCAATATCCAGGTCCCTTCCCTTCTCTCATCTTCAGCTCCCAGGTGCCAGGTGACCCCGTCCTTGACTCCTGGGCCCTCCCTTCACCTGCCAGCCCCAGCCCCAGCCCCAGCCCCACCCCCTGGTCTTTTACCTACATCTTCCTGGATCCCACTCTCTTTCATTTCATGCATCTTATTGTTGTGTATTAGCTATTTGGAAGCATGAATGCTGTGCTTTCTGGCCCCTGGGCGTCTAGGCATGGCAGGGTTCAGAAGCCTGGCTGCACCGGTGGCCTGGGTCAGCTTGTGTGTCCAGTTCTCTTGGTCCGTAGTGGAATGGGTGCTGGTATGTCTGAGTGAGGTAGTGGGACTGGCAATGAGCCTGGAGATGGGTGAGCAGGACCCAAACCCTCAGAAGCCTGCCAGCTGGGCCAGATGTTAGTGGAGCTCTCCCTAGAGTCCTGATCGCTGCCCAGGCCAGAGATGCCCAAATGAGACTGTGTCATGTTAGAGGTGACTCAGCTGGCTCGGGCTGCCCTGACAGAAGTCAGACTAGGAGGCTGATGTTTCAGAACTCCACTACCCCCGCCCCCACTCTGGGAGCAGCTCAGGTTTCTGCAAGGATAGCAGGTCCTCTGGACAGGAGCTGCTAGAATGCCCCCCACCCTCCGCTCTGCTGCCCGAGGCCAGTTTAGCCAACCCCACCCCACCCCCACCCCGAGGCTGGGCCCGCACCTGCCCAATGGCATTGCACCACCAGCAGCAGCCCAGCCATGGTGGCACGTGTGTGTTTAGACCAGCGGTTCCCAGCCTTTTTTGGCCATGTCCACCTAAGCATCTCTAAAATCCTGATGCCCCCTCTGTGACATATAATTCTTTTTAGTCAAAAAGTGAACTCCTATTGCTGTGGAGGAAGCCTAAAAGGCCATTAACTTGGTCTAAACAAGCTTCCAAAGAACATGGCATCCATGAAAGAGAAAAACAAAAGAACAACAGGACAGCTGAAGTACTGAGGAAGAAATCACTAACAAATTGTTAAAAATAATAATAATAGCCCTGACTGGTTTGGCTCAGTGGATAGAGCGTCGGCCTGCAGACTGAAGGGTCCCAGGTTTGATTCCGGTCAGGGCATGTACCTTGGTTGCGGGCACATCCCCAGTAGGGGGTGTGCAGGAGGCAGCTGATCAATGTTTCTCTCTCATCGATGTTTCTAACTCTCTATCCCTCTCCCTTCCTCTCTGTAAAAAATCAATAAAATATATTAAAAAATAATAATAATAATATGAAGTGATATGAAAAAATAGTAAATAAAGTTTCAAAACATAATAGAGAATTGATATGCATAAATATGTCACAATATATATTTATACACTGTATATGAGGCCCCTAGAACCATAAGAAATGCAAAATTTTCACTATTAATAATTCATTCTCGAATTGTCTACCACCACCCCTTAAAAATTTAAGTGGTTCCATGTTGGGCTCCATGCTGCTGGGCTGGGCAGCATGGCTGCTGTGTCCCAGAATCATCGATTTCTTCTTAACTGTATTAAGAGGGACCATAATGATTTGAGTCCTCACTATGTGTTAGGTGGTGCATTTACTATCAAACCCTGTGAGGTGCCCTAGTTGGTTTGGGTCAGCGGATAGAGCATCTGCCTGCAGACTGAGGGATCCCAGGTTCGGTTCCAGTCAAGGGCATACGCCGGGGTTGCAGGCTTGATCCCCAGTAGAGGGCGTGCAGGAGGCAGTCAATCAATGATTCTCATCATTGATGTTTCTATCTCTTTCTCCCTTTCCCTTCCTCTCTGAAATCAATAAAAACATAAATAAATAAATAAATAAATAAAAAGAAACCCTGTGAGGTGAGACTATCACACTCATTTGACAAAAGGGGAGACTGAGGCACTGCAAGGTGACTTAACTTGCTCATAGTGGAGCCAGCACTGAAATACTAATGAAGAAATCAAAACAACAAAAAGAGGGCTGTCACATTTGCTGTGGATCAGCCCCAGCCCTACCAAGTACCTCACTTGGGCAAGTTACTTAATCTCTCTTACCTCGGTTTCCTCATCTGTAACATGAAGATGAGCACAGTGCTAACCTCACAGGATTATTGGGAACTAAATGAATTAATGCACATGAAGGCCTTAGAACTGGACCTGGCACAAGGTAGATACGAGGTAGTTTTGTTCATTGATTATTTACAAAGTGTGCCCGTGTTTGTCAAGTCCTCATCCTCGCAGTGATCTTATGCCATTGCCATGACTATCAGGCTCAGTTTTCTGACGAGGACACTGGGGCTCAGAGAGGCCCAGCGGTGACCAGCTGTGACCGGGTCTCCTGTGTTCACCCACAGGAACCAGTGACGACCCGCTCCAGGACTCGGAAGGGCGAGAGGGCTCGGAGGCTGTGGCGGAGCACCAGTTTTCAGACCTGGAGGACTCAGACTCAGACTCAGACCTGGATGAAGACGAGGATGAGGATGAGGACGAGAGCCAGGATGAGCCGTCAGGACCATCCCCGGAGGCACCCCTGCCCTGCCCGCCGGCCACGCTGCCAGCAGACTCCTCACCCATTCAGGGCCCGCAGCCCCCAGATGCCACCTCTGGCAACCAGACCACGTGGGGCAGCTCAGTCTCGGAAGCAGGCAGTTGCTCCAGGTCCAGCCAAAGCATCCTGTGCCTCCCTCGGCTGGGGCCAGCCCTTCCGGGCCCCATGGAGAAGGACACCAGCTCAACCCTGAGCTCCAAGGCCTTGTCCCCGAGAAGGCCATGGTCCCCCAGCAAGGAAGCAGGCAGCCGCTCACCACTTGCCCACAAACACCCACTAACCAAAAGCGACTCTCCCCAGCGACATTCACCGGCCCGAGAGCCACAGGCCTCGGCCCTGCGCCTGCCTGGCTCCCAGATCGGCCCTCTCCCTTGTGGGTCTCCAAGACTTGAGCTGTCTCCTCTCACCCTCCGCCCCCTGGGAAGGGAACTGCCTCCCCGAGTGCATCTGCCCCCCGAACAAGAGGGTGCCAAAGACCCAGGCCCCCCCAGAGACTCGCCCACCAGGAGCCGGTCACCAGGCCAGGCCGAGTCACCACCACGGTCAGTGCTGCCAGGGAAGTGGGCCTTGGCTGGGCCGGACAGCCCCTCAGCGGCTGAGTGTGGCCCAAGCTCGGGGCTGGCCCCGTGGGCTCTCTACAGGCCCGCACCTCTACCTCACAAGCTTCTCGGCAGAAGCCCCGCGCCCTGCGCCTCCACATGGGTGAGTTCCTGCCCCGAGTGGCTAGGCCGCTCCTCCTTGATGGGTGGGGGCTGCACCTCCCTGAGGCACCAGGTCTGGAGCCAAATAGCTCTGCCAGCTCCATGGTCACCGATAACTTAGCAAACGTTTATGGGGCACCTTCTGTGCCAGGCACCATGCGGTGCCGGAAACCAGTGATGAAGCCTCAGAAGCAGCAGAGCACAGGCTTTGGAACTGGCCTTGTGCCATTCTCCTCCCGCCCTCCCATCCCCATCGCCGTGTTCTTTGAGCAGATGGCAGAGCTTAACCAAAGTCATCACATCTCCAGCATCACTGTCACCAGCACCTCAGATATCACAGCCAGCACCAGCCCTGTCTCACCCTCAGCACCATCACTGACACCATCGCCCACCGTCTCAGCATCATTACACTGCAGCACACCATTGCACCACCTCGTCAGCCTGCTCAGTGTTTCACATCATCGTCAGCACATTCACCACTATTGTCACCACCATCCATCTCTGCCACCACCATCACCATCCTACACCGTCACTGCCACCACCATCACCATCCTACACTGTCACTGCCACCACCATCACCATCCTATACCATCACTATCACCACATCACCATCCTACCCCACCATCACCATCCTACACCATCACTGTCACCCCATCACCATCCTACACCGTCACTGCCACCACCATCACCATCCTATACCATCACTATCACCACATCACCATCGTACACTGTCACTGTCACCACATCCCCATCCTACACCGTCTCTGTTACCATCACCATCCTACACCATCACTGTCACCCCATCACCATCCTACACCGTCACTGCCACCACCATCACCATCCTATACCATCACTATCACCACATCACCATCGTACACTGTCACTGTCACCACATCCCCATCCTACACCGTCTCTGTTACCATCACCATCCTACACCATCACTGTCATCACCATCACCATCCTGCACCGTCACTGTTACCATCACCATCCTACCCCACCATCACGACCCTACACCATCACTATCCCCACATCCCCATCCTACCCCGTCACTATCCCCAAATCCCCATCCTATACCGTCACTATCGCCACATCACCATCCTACCCCGTCTCTGTTACCATCCCCATCCTACCCCACCATCACGACCCTACACCATCACTATCCCCACATCCCCATCCTACCCCGTCACTATCCCCAAATCCCCATCCTATACCGTCACTATCGCCACATCACCATCCTACCCCGTCTCTGTTACCATCCCCATCCTACCCCACCATCACGACCCTACACCATCACTATCCCCACATCCCCATCCTACCCCGTCACTATCCCCAAATCCCCATCCTATACCGTCACTATCGCCACATCACCATCCTACCCCGTCTCTGTTACCATCCCCATCCTACCCCACCATCACGACCCTACACCATCACTATCCCCACATCCCCATCCTACCCCGTCACTATCCCCAAATCCCCATCCTATACCGTCACTATCGCCACATCACCATCCTACCCCGTCTCTGTTACCATCCCCATCCTACCCCACCATCACGACCCTACACCATCACTATCCCCACATCCCCATCCTACCCCGTCACTATCCCCAAATCCCCATCCTATACCGTCACTATCGCCACATCACCATCCTACCCCGTCTCTGTTACCATCCCCATCCTACCCCACCATCACGACCCTACACCATCACTATCCCCACATCCCCATCCTACCCCGTCACTATCCCCAAATCCCCATCCTATACCGTCACTATCGCCACATCACCATCCTACCCCGTCTCTGTTACCATCCCCATCCTACCCCACCATCACGACCCTACACCATCACTATCCCCACATCCCCATCCTACCCCGTCACTATCAGCACATCACCGTCCTACACTCTCACTATCACATCACCATCCTACGCCGTCACTGTCACCAATGCTGCCGTGATCCCCAGCACTGACAACACCTTCCTTGTTAACCTGCCTTTACCTTCCAGCATCTTTTCTGTCACGATATTGTCATGACCCAACACCACCCTCCACCACCAGCAGCATCAACACCATCACTCAGAGATTCCCACTTCTGGAGGAACATAATATAGGAGTTTCTCCTTGGGTTTTAATTTTCGGGTGATGTTAAAATTCCTGGTGGTAGGTGAAGTTCAAGAGACTAAAGTGGGAACTCCTGTCCAGGGTAAAGTTGGGTTAAGACCTTTTAGGAAG
>NW_006289819.1:1281525-1290623 GCF_000327345.1 Myotis davidii | reverse complement strand
GTTCAGCAGAACCAAGAGCAAGGGCCAAGCACATGGGGTCAGTAGTACCCCGTCTCGAGCACCCATTTCCCCTGCAGACAAGCATTCTGGCCGGAGGCATGACGGGCGAGGGCCTGAGCGTGCTCCTGGTCAGTGTATGTCTGGGGACAGACTGAGGGCCCCGTGCAGGCCATGTCGTGGGCAGGGCTGGAACGGTTCAGGCCCCAGCTCAGCAGGGGCTGCTCTGTGATCTCAGGCATGCCCCCTCCTCTAGGCTTTGGGGTGTCCATGTGCCGAACGTGTAACCTGGCCTTACCTTGTCCTGTTTTCTCACCCCAGCAAAAGGCTGAGTCCCGAAGTCCCTCCTGCTCACCTGGCCCTGCTCATCCGGTCTCCTTCCGACCCTTCTCTGCCCGCCACGACTTCCGCAGCCACATGCCGGCCCGGACAGAGAACATCTTCAGCCACCTCCCTCTGCACTCACAGCACTTGGCCCGCGCTCCGTGCCCCCTGATTCCCATCGGTGGGATACAGATGGTGCAGGCCCGGCCTGGGGCCCACCCCACCCTGCTGCCAGGGCCCACCAAGGCCTGGGTCAGTGGCTTCTCCTGGGGTGGCAGCGACCTGACAGGAGCCCGGGAGGCCCAGGAGCGAGGCCGCTGGAGTCCTACAGAGAGCTCCTCAGCCTCCGTGTCCCCTGTGGCTAAGGTCTCCAAGTTCACACTGTCCTCGGAGCTGGAGGGCAGGGACTGCCCCAAGGAGACGGAGAGGACGAGCGGAGGCCTGGGCAGACCTCCCGACTGGGAGTCCCGTGTGGCTGTGTCTGCAGAGTCCGTGCCTACGCACAGCCCCCACACCCCGCCCAAGGCCTCGCCCCGGCCCCCCCAGGGCCTCCGGGCAGAGTCCTGGAGCCCCCGCGTGGAGTCACCGCACACGCTGGCCAACCCCCCGGCCTCTGCCCCTTCGCCACTGGACTGCAGCGGCTCCATGGGCTGCCTGGCAGAGGCCTCCACCAGCTTCCCAGCCCGGAGGAGGAACCTCTCTGGGGAACCCAGGACCCGTCAGGGCTCCCCGGAGCCCTCAGGAAGAGGGGGCCCCGGGGCACCTCCGCACCAGCCGGCGGACAGGGGTCCTCCGAGCACTTAGCCTCTCTCCAACGGCTTCAGCATCTGGCCTCTGGTTGGGCAACAGACGCTTCCAGCAGCTTCCTCGAATCATCTTGCTCACCTGGGTCCCTCCCCCATCTGTCTGTGTGTCCAAGCAGCTCCCGCTCAGCCCCCATCGGTTGTATCTTCCCACGTATGCAGTGACCTGTGCCTTTTCTATTCCTTTTGTTGCTTGAAAAGAAACAAAACATACACACACATAAAAAAAAACAACACACGGAGTTTGAGGCTGTGGACATTTTGTGCTTTTTTGAGAAAGGGGGGATGGGTGGAGCCTCACCCACCGCTGATGGGGTCAGCAGCCACCCCCAAGGCTGGCAAGAGGCAGCCATTTGCTGAGGTAAAGGGGATGCACTGAGGGAGGGGAAAAATCTTTAAAAAATATATAATTAAATGTAAAAGCAAGCACTCCTATGTACAGATGTGTATGTCCTATTTATTCCACTTTACCCCACGGCCAAGCCCAGAGAACACCCACTTTCCTGTCCTAGGATTTCAACACAAAATCATCGCAGGCAGAAGGTAGAAAGGAGCTGGCTGGTTCCCCCAGGGCTCCCAGATGCCCATGTGGTCTGACCAGGGGACGACCCCCTGCCCCCAGGCCCTGGGCTGGAAAGGAGCTCCGTCCATCCATTCCTGGCCCCCAGCACCTGACCTAGGCCTTGCTCATGTGGCCCCGACACAGGCTGCCTTCCTTGTTCTAGAAAGTACCGGCAAGGCTGGAGTGCAGGGCCCAGCCCCTCGGGGTCAAGATCCAAGGTGCAGAGCCTTGCCATTCCAGAGTCTGGGGCTTGGGTTTCCTTTCACATTTGGTCCCTGGAAAACAAAGGGCCTTTTTCCTCCCTGGCTGGGCTTTACTGCACTGGGGACTGGAAGTTTGCAGGACTGGTTCCCTGCCACCTCTCCCTCGCCCCAAGCAGGAGGGTCATAAACACACACACACACACACACACCCACACACACACACACACACACTGTCAGGCTCCACTACCCTCAGGAAGTACACAAACCAGGACTGGTGGGAACTGCCCAGTCCTGTTGGTTGGCTTAAATCCCTTCTTTAAAAAATGCTATATATATGAACATCTAGAAAGAGAGGCTGCTGTTTGATATTTCCCCCAGATCTGACCTGGGTGGGGAAGGCGGTCCATTGTCCTAAGTCGTTGGAATTCTTCCCCAAAACCATCGGTTCTAGCCAGCGCCTCCATCCCCATCCCCAGCTCCCCCTTCCAGAAGCTGCCCTGCGTCTGCTGGGACAAAAACCTGCTTTGTAAGGAAAATAATATGACCAGAAGTTAAATCCTAGGTTGAAATATGGAATTTGAACTCTAACATGTTTACCCTACTCTGGGAGAGGTGGCTTATCCCCCAGCCCTCCACAATTATTTCCTTGTTTCTACCAGGGGGAGAAAGCACGTGGCCCCCAGGCCGGGTGCTGGGGGCCCTCCCTGCCAGTCCCCATCCACAGCCAGGCTGTCGGAATCCTGTCCCCACAGAGCCTCCCGGGCTGTTTAAGTGAATGCCGTGCGCTGGGGAGGGTCAAGGCACCTCTGCACGCTCCCCAAACTCAGCCATAATCCCTCTTCCTCTGGTTCAGGGCCCTTCCTTGTTTGGCCCCTACTGAGTGGACAAACCAGTCACTGGTCCACCCACACCAACTAGTTCATTTTCCTTTGACCTCACTCAGAGCAAAAACAAAAAGGGGAACAGAGGGAAAGGGTCTCCCTAGGGGCTGCTGGGCTCCAAGGGACTGGGGGTAGGTGAGCAAGCAGTTCTTGGCTGCCTGACCCTGAGTTTGGGACTCCCACCCACCCTGGGAGAAGCCAGCAAGCTGGGCTCTGGCCATATTGGCACTGGTAGGTCCTGGCAGGAAGTGGGAAGGAACCCAGGCCCCACTCAGCCACGGCCCAGGCCAGGGCTTTCCCCACCCTCGCCTTTCAGTCCTATCCCTGGGGCTGCCCAAGGACTAGAGACGTCAAGTGCTGAAGCCTGGGAGCTGGATAGAGGGCACTGCTTCAGCCCAGATTGGAACCCTTCCTGGGCACGATCTTCCAGCCCCAGACCCACAGAGCAGCAGACTGGGCGCTCTGCAGGACTCACCCCTGACCTTGGGACTGGCCACGCTCCTCCACCCGCTCTGCACGCCCAGCTCTCCTGGTCATCATCCCTCCTGTCCTCAACCCACCGAGGTTTCCCTCCTGGGAGGTACAGTGCAGGCAGGGACAGTGTGGCCAGCAGGAGAGGTCCTCATAGTCACTCAGGACACAGGCACAGGTAGAGGGGACGAAGACCAGGAGTCGCTAGAGGCCCCTCTCTCAATGGCAGGGACACAGTAGCACAAACAGAATCTGGCCAAAGGGCTGCTGCCCAACACGGGTGCTCAGAGGGGCAGAATCGATGCCACCCGTCGGGTCCAATGTCACTGGACGTAGCTCTAACCTCTCTGCCTGACTCTATTCCCACTGCCCGCTTTTCAGATGTTTCCCTTGCTCCCAGGCCCACCCTCACGACACCCCTCACCCTCAGCAAGCTCAAGGCCATTCTGGATACTAACCCTGTTCCTCTCTGAGGCATCTTTCCCCAGGTGCCCCACCTGCCGCTGACACTCTGGTCCCACCCACTGAGACCCTCCTGGAGCCCGATGGTGGTGGTCTGCCCACTCTCCCACCTCCCGCACCCCCAGCTTCCGGACCCACAAGTCCCTCTGCCTCCCTGTGTGGGAAAAGGGCTGAGAATTCAATTCCAGTTTCCCTCGTGCCCTAACTCCCTTCCCACCTGGGCCTTTGGAAGGGGAATAGCAATATATCTGAGCCGAGTTGCTCTCCAGTCCCTCCTTCTGACAAATCCTTCTTTAGTGATCGTCCTGCCTGGGCCCATCCTTGGGGGCCGACCTGCAGCCTTGTCCAAGGGGAGGGGGTTCCCGGGCCCGTTCCACAAGTTTGCTTCTGTGTCGTGAGTCCAGTCCGCTTTCCATTAGAAAACTGCTTCGGCGCTTATGATCACTTTACTAAACTTAGTGTTAAAAAAAGAAAAGAAACAAAAAGGAAACGTAGGCAAATGTAAGATACACACTCTCTGTATGATAAATACTTGCCTTTTTTTCCCCTAAAAGGTGTGTGTATTCTGTCTGTGAAATTGTCTGTAGAGAGTTCCTATGTTCTTAAATGGCAATACATTCCAAAAATCGTACTGTAGATATGTACAGCGGCCACACTGGGATGGGGTAGTTTTGCCTGTACTTTTATTTAATCTCCAGTTTCTACACTTGCATCTTGCAATGTTGGTATGGTATATATCAGTGCAAAAGAAAAAAAAAACTCAACAAAAAAAAAAATCCATGCAGGTCTAAAGCACAGAGTCTGACGTACAAAAGGAAAAGAATGCTCAGTATTGATGTGTGTGACCTTCGTTGTAAATTACATCTGTACTGTGAATGAGAAGTTTTTACAGGTATAATAACTGCCTTTATTACAGCTCTGGCTGAGTGTTCAGCCAGAGGATATTTTTTTAAAAAAAACACACACACAGCATGTTGGAATAAATTTGAAAATCCCAACATAGCCCTGCTTGCCTGGCTCCTGGTTTTTCTTGAGAGCTGTAGAATGCCAGGGTTGGAGGGACATTGGTGTTTCAAGTGCTTGAAATACTGCGGAGCAATCAGGCCCAGAGAAGGGAAGTGACCAGGCCACAGTCACACAGCTGGGGACTCTTGTGACCCCTGGCTTCCAGGCCCGGCGAGTAGGCACAGACCCACCGCCGCGGGGTCTGGGATCTATGTTTATTTCCTAGGTCTGCCATAACACATTACCATAAACCAAGTGCCCTCAAACAACAGGGCTTCATTCCCACACGGTTGTGGAGGCCGGCAGTCTGAAGTCAGGTGTGGGCAGGGGTGGTTCCATGGGAGGCGGAGGGAAAACCCGCCCTGTGCCTCTCTCCCAGCGGCTGGCGGCTGCAGTCAGCCCTTGACATTCTTTGGTCTGTAGCTGCAGCACTCGGATCTCGGCCTCGGCCTTCACAGCTCTGCCTTCTCAGTGTGTCTCTTCTCCCCTCTCTTCCAAGGACGCCCCTCACTGGATTGCAGCCCACTCTAATCCAGGATGACCTCAACTTGAGATCCTTAATTACACCTGCAAAAACCTTTTTTTCCAAATGAATTGACACTCATAGGTTCTGGGGATTAGGACATGGACTACATGTTGAGGGATCACCATTCAACTCACTACGGACATGGAACCAGATGATCTCACGGCCCCTCACTGCCTGTGTGACCTCGGGCGAGTTAAACAACCTGTTTCCTAATCTGTAAAGTGGAGGGTTATCGTGAGGATTGAATGAGATGGTGTCTATAGGGTCTAAAGAGCCTTGAACATAGTAGCAAGCCTTCAACACATATCCTCTGAGCAGGCCTTGCATGGGGTCCTGGGGTTACACGGATGAAAAAGATAGGTGTGGGTCCCCACCTTTTGCACTAACAATGATTTTCTGAGCACCAATGAGAGGCCAACCATTGAATACAACAGATGGTCCCGCCCTCAAAGAGCTTATATTCTAACAGGAGAGGCCATCCTTAAGCAAATAATGACATCATTAATTACTCAATCACAGGGACCAGAATTGCTGTGGCAGCGCGAACAAAAGCTGCAGTCCAGAGAGAGTGAGTCACCCCAGAAACCTTCCCTGGAAAACTCCTGAAGGGGGGTGGAGGAGGGGAAGGAAAGAGCAGCTGAAAAGGTTGATGGGCTACCAGGAGGGGTCCTCCGAAGCGTATTTATTTTCCACACCACCAAGCGATTAATTCAGTTTTGATGCTACCTAAGATAGCACCAGATCCCACAGGTGAAGGACTCAGTCCCAGAAGACTGCCCCCCCCCCCACACACACACACACTTCAATGCCAACTGTAAACCCAGGTTGTCACCTGTGCTTCTGATGGATCAGCTATAGATCAGAGGCTCCCACCAACCCCTCCTTGAGTTCAATTCATTTGCTAGAATGGCTTACAGAACTCAGAGAAGCATTTGCTTGCATTTACCAGTTTGCTATGTAAGGAGAGAAGGATTTCTTGCTTTCTCTGAGCATACCACTCTCCCGGCCCCTCCACATGTTCACCAGCCCAGAAGCTCTCTGAACCCTGTCCTTTTGGGTTCTTACAAAGACTCCATTTCACAGGTACGATTGACTAAATTATTGGCCATGAGTGACCGATTCAGATTCCACCTACAGAAAGCCAGGAGGGTGGGACTAGAAGTTTCAACCTTCTAACCACATGCTTGATTCTTCTGGCAGCCAGACCCCTTTTCCAGTTACCTAGGGGCTTTCCACAAACCTCATTATTAACATAACAGAAGACATATGTATAGCTTGGGTGATTCCAAGGTTTTTAGGAGATGCTCTGTGCCAGAAACAGGGAAGAAGCCCAAATATATATTTCTTATTATTAATCACAATATCACAGTCCTTCTGTTCATGGTGAATGGCACCAGATATTACTGGCAAAGTTAGACTTCAGTCCTTGAGTTTGGCTAAGCAAGAACTCTAATTATAAGACGAAGTTTATTTAAAAAGTCACAGAGGTACAAGCAGTGAGCCAGCTGGGCTGCATGGACTCAGGAAAAAATACAGAGGCAAAAAAATAAAAAAGAGGGGGCAGGGGCTTGGAGCCTAGGAGAAAGGAAGCAAAGTTATGCATCTTGAGGGAAGAAAGGGGGAAAGGCATTGGCGTGTGTGTGTGTGTGTGTGTGTAAGAGAGAGAGAAGGGGGGAGGGGAGAGAGGGAAAGGGACAGGGAGAGGAAGACATAGAGAATTGAGTCCTTCATCTTGAGGGTTTTTATCTGGTTTCCAAACGTAGGGATTTTAGGGGATGTCTCAGGGGAAGATCTCAACAGAACACTCATCAGCTTTTCCAGGTGTGTCCTTTCCGGTCATGGTCTCTACTGATTGGTTGGCATCAATGCAGCTGGTCCTGATGTTAGCCATGGTTCCCTTAGTCTAGTTTTGCTGCTTTGCTGGGCCAGGAGCTGAAACACAACTGAGGCCTAAATGTTCTCTGCAGTTTGATCAAACCTCCTTCTCTGTGGTCCACAGACCTGCGGCTGGCTTTGTTCCTAGGACTGTGTGATGTTTGCCAGAACCCCATTGTCCTGGGGGCTTAATGCTTAAGGGAATGCTCTTCTAGGGCTTGTGTGGGAGTTCTATGAGGTTATTCTTTGGCCACTTGTTCCTCCTCTAAAGGGGTCTACCACATGACTAGCCACATGCCAGGGGAGGAAAGGTCCGGGGAGGGTCCAAACTGCATACCATTGATATGCCAGGGGAGGAAAGGTAACCCTGGGGGCAAGGTCCCACCCTACAATACTTGTTTTTCCCAGTTTTGGTCGTTGCTAGGCACCTGGGGCTTTCCACCCTGGTGACCTTCTCTACCTGGCCTATCGTTCCTACTCTGCTCATGTCTGTCTGCTATATCACTTAGGATAAAATGCTGCCTGGAAGTGTAGCACTAAGAACCTGTGAGGGTCTGTTTGTTTCAGCATCAAGAGGATCATTACTGACTAAGGGGAAAGGGGGCCTAGCACAGTGCCTGGCTCCAGGGCAGGCCCTTTGGAGATACTGCTGCGAGTTGAGTAAATGGTGGAGGCAGATGGTGGAGGTGACTGAAGAAAAGGTGAGGAAGTGAGAAAGCAGATCCTGACACCTGCCCAGGGGCCTGGGGAAGAGAGCAGGAGAGAGCTGTGTGGCAGCTGGAGGCAAGCATGGAGTCCAGGGAAGAAGGATTTGAATGTGCTTAGGGGTCTGGTGTGAAGGAGATGGTGAGATTCAAGCCTGCTTGATTAAGAGGAAATGCAGACACTTCTCCCATCATGGCCTGTGACCCCAGAAGAGCTGCAGGGAAAAAAAAAAGAGATGCAGGGGAGGGAAGAGGGGCAGGGAAGGGAAAAGGTGCAGGGGAGGGAAAAGGTACAAAGGTGCAGGGGAGGGAAGAGGGGCAGGGGAGGGAAGAGGTGCAGGGGAGGGAAGAGGTGCAGGGGAGGGAAGAGGAGGAGGGGAGGGAAGAGGTGCAGGGGAGGGAAGAGGAGCAGGGGAGGGAAGAGGTGCAGGGGAGGGAAGAGGGGCAGGGGAGGGAAGAGGTGCAGGGGAGGGAAGAGGTGCAGGGGAGGGAAGAGGAGGAGGGGAGGGAAGAGGTGCAGGGGAGGGAAGAGGAGCAGGGGAGGGAAGAGGTGCAGGGGAGGGAAGAGGGGCAGGGGAGGGAAGAGGTGCAGGGGAGGGAAGAGGTGCAGGGGAGGGAAGAGGAGGAGGGGAGGGAAGAGGTGCAGGGGAGGGAAGAGGAGCAGGGGAGGGAAGAGGTGCAGGGGAGGGAAGAGGGGCAGGGGAGGGAAGAGGTACAGGGGAAGTCAGTGTGTCTGCTGCTTGGTGACAGGAACTGAGGGCCTCCTTGCAGAGGAATTTTTCTTTGAAATGGAGTGAAGTCACCTGCTGGACAGGAAGGAGGAAGTTGCTGGAAAAAGACTGGAGGCCTGAGTAGCTGTGAATGTCCTTTGAAGGGAGCAGGAGAAAGCCATGAAGAGAAACCAAGGCTCCCTGTGGCAGTGATGGCAGCAGCCACTTCTCTCTCAGCCTGTGGCTTCTCCGGCAGAGCTCAGCAGCCATGCCCTGGGCAGGGAGGGGGCTGGTAGGTTCATCCACGGTGGGGGCTGTGCCAGGCCACGGGACAGACAGACAGTGGGTACCACTGACTGGGAGGTGAGAGTATTGACCAATGAAGAGGAGAGGTCACGGAGCACTGACTTTGTGGGCTGGGAAGGAGGCAAACAGAAAAAGGCCGATATGGAAAAAGGCCAGTGGTCATGTGACAGATTTTGATAAAAGAGGAGAAGGGTTGTGAGTTATCTTAGCTCATTTTTCTAAAGATGGGACAGGTGTGATGGAGCCGGTGTTGACCACAGGTGAGAGGA
>NW_006289819.1:1274816-1281058 GCF_000327345.1 Myotis davidii | reverse complement strand
ATAAAAAGTATTAAATAAAACATAAAGTTTGTTTTTTTTTTTTTTTTTTTTTTTAGTTTAATTCATTTCAAACGGGCCAGATCCGACCCGCGGGCCGTAGTTTGCCCATGGCTGGGCCAGGATGTGAGTGTGCAGTGTGGTGAGTGTGTCCCATATGTGCAAAGTGAGGTCATATCTGCTCATCTCTGATGACGCCAGGGCTTGGGCGGAGATCGGGGCTCTGAGCCAAGGTGTATCGGTCAGGATAGATGCCGTCTTGCTGTAGAAACAAGCAGCCCAGTTTTTGTACCAGGCCCTACGTCCAGCATTTTACTAACCCCACAGAGCCCTGGGGCTTGGATTCCCGTACTTGGGAGCATGAAGAGTGCGCGTGAGTCCCCTGAAGGACCAGCCACCTGCCCTGTCCCACCTGCCGCAGGGCCTCCCACAGGTGCTCTATCTAGAGTTCACAAAGCACTTTCACTTTTGGATGCGGGATGGGCCACACACCCCATTTTACAGGCGAAGGATAGAGACCAGACCACACCCTGGCAAGTGGCAGGGCCTCCGACCCCGGCTACACCTGAGCCAGAGCCTCTGGAGGGCTTGTGCTGCAGTCTGGCACTGAGGCCCGAGCCCAGCTCTGCCTGGCTCCCAGGCCAGGGTTGGGCTGCGCCTGCAGCACTCAAACATCCAGCCTCACGCCTAGAACTGGACCCTCTCTGAGCTCAGGACCCAGAGTCCACACTCCTCCTACAAACTCCCGGGCCAGGAGACAGCAGGCAGGACAGCCTCAGAGGCCGGTGAGCCTGAGATGGGCATGAGCCGAGAGAAGCAGCAAGAAGGAAGAGTCAGGGGCGGATAGAGAGGGTTGAGGGAGTACACTGACTGACTGGGGCTGCACTGCATGGGGTCATCTTGGGCTCCTGAGATCCTGGGCAAGGGGGGGGAGGGTAGGGGGTGAGCACCAATCACCTCACCACCTTTGTGAGGATGAAGATGGCTGAGATAGGTGAGGCTGCTTCCCAAAGTCATAGCAGCAAGTGGCAGGGCTGGGACTTAAAACTGAGCCCTTACATTCAGGAAGTGGTCGGCTTCCTATGGAGAGAGAATCTGGGCCACTTTGCTGCCCGGCAGCCTTCCAACCTGGGCTGGGGGTGCAGTACCCCAGGGTACACATCCTCCAATCCCATCAAAGCCACTTGAGGGAGACACAGCTGCCAATCACCTCCTTTTATAAATGAGAAAATTGACGTCCAGAGCCAGGAAGAGTTTGGGCCAAGGCCAGGGCTAAGATTCCCAAACCCCGGGCAGAGCCACCTGTGCCACCCCGCCCACTGCTCCTCTACCCCAGGCCCAAGTTCACCTGCCCAGCTCTCCTGTCCGGCTCTGCCTTTTTAGGAAAGGAAAAGAGCAGGCGGATGGGCATTTTGCCATGCTAATCCACCAGCTCCTGGCAGCTCTGGTTACCGTGGTTTGGGGCCCAGGGAGCCAGGCTGGGAGTGCCAGCCCAGCCAATGGGTGTTGCCAGCCGAGCTCCCCTGCCAGAGCCATACAAGGCCTTGCTGCGGCCCAGTTGTGAGCCGGCATCGGGCAACCCCAGGGCCGGCACCTGCCCCGCCCGGGAGCCTGCCAGCCCTGCACGTCCTCGGACTCTGCCTAATCCGGCCCAAGAGCGGGGAGGGCTGTGGTGCACGTGCACCAGGCCTAGGGCTCCCCGAGGTCAGGAAGGTGGCACTGCCAGGGCAGAGATCAGAATCGGGGCAGGGGCCTAACCAGCAGTGGGGATCCCAGCTTGGGCCAGGAGGCGATAGAGCCTAGGCCTGGTCCAGGCTGAGCCATCTCTTGACAAGCTGCCCTTCGTACTTGACGGGCCACCTGTCCTACCCCCTCCATTGCTGGGAATAGTCTCAGCAAAGTTAGCATATGATCCCTTCTGGGGTCTTCCCAGGGTCCAAATTCCAATTCATCTAAGCCAGGGGTGGGCAAACTTTTTGACTCGAATGCCACAATGGGTTCTTAAACTGGACCAGAGGGCCGGAACAAAAGCATGGATGGAGTGTTTGTGTGAACTAATATAAATTCAAAGTAAACATCATTACATAAAAGGGTACAGTCTTATTTTTTTTTTTTTTAGTTTTATTCATTTCAAACGGGCCGGATCCGGCCCACGACTGATCTAACCCATCCTGGGTCTACAGCTGCATGCACCTCACAGAATTAGGGTGTCCATTAGAGTGTGCATTTTGTGGGCCCATCATCACTGCTGTGGGTGAGGCTCTGGAATGGTAGATGCACGTGGGGACAGGCAGACCCTCCCAGCAGAGCCCATCCCACCTGTCAGCCCATAAGGCCTCTAACTTAATGCTCATAAGATCCCTGGGAAGTAGGATGTCTTGACCCATTTGAAAAGCAAGGAAACTGAGTCACAGAGAGGTCATTTACCCTAGGTCAGAGTGCCAGGACTCAACCCCAGAGCAGTGTGACTCCTGACCACAGCACCATGCAGACCCTCTCCTCTGGGAATTTCAGATCCTAGAGCAGTGGTCGGCAAACTCCGGCTCACGAGCCGCATGCAGCTCTTTGGCCCCTTGAGTGTGGCTCTTCCACAAAATACCAACTTCTGTGCATGGGCCACGAAGTTTCAATTGCACCGTACGTGCGCGCCCGCACATGGTATTAGAGGGATAGGACGACCTAGAGCAGTGGTCCGCAAACTGCGGCTCACGAGCCACATGCGGCTCTTTGGCCCCTTGAGTGTGGCTCTTCCACAAAATACCACGTGCGGGTGCACATGTACAGTGAGATTGAAACTTTGAGGCCCATGCGTGGAAGTCGGTATTTTGTGGAAGAGCCACACTCAAGGGGCCAAAGAGCCGCATGTGGCTTGCGAGCCGCAGTTTGCTAACCACTGACCTAGAGGGATAGGAGGCTACCATTGAGACCAAAGCATGAATGGAGGGATGAAAGTCACTGTCAGAGATAAGAGGACCCTTTGTTCCTGAGTGAGGTAGGGCTTCCCCTGGTCCCCAGGCCATGGCCACAGCTGCCATTGTGTGCCGCAGCCCACCTGGAGCTTCCCTGGTCACCACTGACAGTGAGATTTGCCTCAGAAGTCACACAGGGTTCGAGCAGACTTGCGTGTCCTATGTGGGCCAAGCTGAACTTGGGGCCAAGCCTGCGGTACTCTCCAGGGCCACCCAGCAGGTGAGGGAAACGTGCCGGCCTGGGGGGGAAGGGGAGGTGACGGGCTGGGCTGGCAGCGGGCTCTGTTTGCTCACCCAAGAAAAGAGGAGATAAATATAGATGCAGGATTACTCAGACACAGCCTGGGAAAACCTGCTCTGAGCCTCCGCTTCAGCCCTGGCCCAATCTCACCTTCACTCGCCTGCCCACTCCGTGCCTGCTGCCAGGCCTGCCCGCCTCCTTCCTGGACAACTGGAAACTTTGGGACAGCCCTTCCTACCTGCTCTCTGGGGCGGGGCAGAAACCGAGGCGCAGAGAGAGGGTGCTTGCTTCAAGTCCCACAGCAGGTCAGGAGTGGGGAAAGCTAGGGCGGCCCTCGCATGGGAGGCATCTGTTCAGGCCCAGGCACTACACCATCCAGACTCAGTTTCCCCATTTATGGGTGGGGGGTGAACCCAGCCTTCAGTTTCCTTGGGCCTGCATGGAGGATGGAGCGGGTGACCACCCTGCAGAGAGGAGGTGAGGCTGGAGTCTCACGCACGAGATATCACACGTCCAACTCAGGCGCTCCTGCGTGTGTGAGCCAAGTTTCAGCTGTGGGACTTTGGGAAAGCTGCTTCACACATTGGTGCCTCAGTTTCCTCATCTCGAAAGTGAGAATAATAGTGATTATTATTCTATGTCCTGATAGGATATAAATATTACATATATGTACATATCTATAATAATAAAAGGGTAACATGCTAATTAGACCGGACATACTTCCTGACAAAGCTGGGGCCGGAGGGAAGCCAGCCCAGGTCCCGGGTGCCTGCGGGCGGCCGGAGGAGGGAAGCCCAGGTCCTGGGTGCCAGAGGGAAGCCGGTGCCGGCAGCCAGGGAAAGGAAGGCCTACTCTTAGATGAATTTTTGTGCATCGGGCCTCCAGTAGTATAATAATAATAATGGTCTAATAATGGCACCAGCCTCCTAGAGAGCTAGGAGGATTGGATGAGTTACTACATGCAAAGCTCTTCCCCAAGCACCTGGCACAGAGCAACTGCTCCACACATGTTTATTATGATTATCCAGCTGAAGCAGGTAGGGGCTGGGATACCAGGGGCCTGGGTGCATGGCTCCAAGGCTCCCGTCCTCCAAGAAAGTGGCCTGGCCTGGGCTCTATGGAGCACAGCTCCCCACTGTGCTGTGGCCCCTGTGCCACCTCCCTTCCCTCCCTGCCCCTTCTGACAGCTTCTAGAGTCATACAGACACAGATTTGAATGCTGGCTCCTCCACTTACAGGCTGTGTGACCTTAGGCAAGTGGCTGGCCCTCTCCATACCTCTGATCTCACTTAAATCCCTCCTGGAATTGGTATTCGGGTTGAGCAAGGGAGTTTGCGAGAAACATCCAGCTCAGCCAGGTAAATGGGCTCTCCACACTCGAGTTCATGCTGACCGCCTTCTCCTGCTTTCTCCAATGGCAGTGCACTTGGCCCAAACAAGGCCACACTTAGTGCATGACCTTCACACATGCAAGGGCTCTGGCTGTGGGAAACACGCACTACCCCCCTCGTGCGAGAGTGCAGGTCTACAGGCCTGTAGGAACCTAGGGATTCTTACGTTCCCTCTTACACAATAGCTCCTTGCACCCTCATGGACTCATGCATGTCCACACAATGTCGGCTCCCCTCACGCATACATGGACACATAGGGCACAGCATGCACACCTATGCATGGACACAGAGAGGCATGTGATGCAGGTGTGCCCTGCACATCCTCACCAGCACACGCGCTCCCACACTCAGGGGTGTCCTAGCCAGGCCGGGCCCTAAGGTGGCTGTCTTCACAGGAGAGGAATGCAAACAGCTGGGGACACGACGTGAGGGAGAGGCCCAGGGGAAACCACACGGGCAGGAATCCGGGCGGGCGTGCCAGGCTGAGGCGGGGCTCTCGGGTACCAGGAATTGTGCGGGGAAGGGGGGGGCGTGTACAGACACTTGCTCTCAGTCTCTCCCATCACCCTGTGTCCTCGGAGTCCCGGGACTTGGAGGCCAAAGGGTCTCACAGACCATGGACCTCTCCCCAGGCAGCGAGCAGGTTCTGCCTTGCTGGGTGGCAGGCCCTGTCTCTCTCTGGGCTGCAGTAGCCTGGTCCGAGCGGTGAGGGGCCATACCAGGTGGCCTTCCTCACGGGGAGACAGAAGAATCTATAAGCACAGAGACCTGCAGGGGAGGAGGTTGTCATTGACTCGCATCAAGGGAGCAGATGGAGGTAATGTGGAAGCCGCTAAGACTCTTGGGTAGCACTTGTGCTGACCCAACAACCACAGTGTACTGAGGCGCTTGTGTCTAGTAACCAACTCCCTGACTGCTCACAAAGGGGATGGTGCTCCCCATGTATAGGTGCAGAATCTGAGGTGCACAGGTGGATAACCTACCCAGGTCCAGAGCCCAGTGTCTAACCACCGTGCTGTGTGGCCTCTGCCACTGGGGAGGCGTTTGCACCTGAGGCCTAAGCATGGCGGTTAGCATGACAGGCACTGTCCCACATGCAGGGATCTCTGGCCCCAGGTGGCAGAGGGGCCTTCCGGGGCCCCTGCATCATCAACCGCCTTCAGGTCACAGCTGTGCTACCTATGGGTGCGACCACTACACAGGGAGCGGCCGGGCTCAGAGCCATCTGAGGATTTTGACCTCTTCCGCCTGTGCCCATCACTGGGGACCAGTTGAGGCTGGAGAGGTGTCATGTTGGGGTACCAAGAGAGGGCAGTACTAAGGTGGGAGCAAGGCCTCTGCCAGGTCAGCCCTGGGGTAGGGAGAGGTCATTGCTGTCTCTCCTGCATAGAACATATGGTCTAGGAAGGTCAGAAGCCAAAGAGTCCAGAATAGACTGAGCAGGGGTGGCTGGTGAGGACCCCAGTGAAGACCTGCCAATCGCAGAGTCCCTGAGGCCAGAATTGACAAGGTGGCCTCCATCCCCAGCTGTTTACCGGAAGGGGTTGGGCTGGGGATGGGAGCATTATACCCTGGTGTCCGGGACCTTGTGGATGAGGGAAGGGAGAATGGAGAGAGTGGAAAAAATCATCCCACCCAGTGGAT
>NW_006289819.1:1271837-1274784 GCF_000327345.1 Myotis davidii | reverse complement strand
GGTCACCAGCCATGCCCCCTATAGGTTCTACCCATAGCCTTGGCCATTCAGTTCTTGGGGAAGCTAAAACGGGAGCATGATGGTGCAGTCATGGGAGGACCCAGCAGGCAAGCGACATGCCCAAGGCCACCCAGGGTAGGAAGAATTCTGACTCCAGCCACCACTGGACCCTCAAAACTTCCCGTGGCACTGGCCAGGGCTGGCCGCATCAGCACCACCCAGCATGTCTCACTGCCCAGCCTGCCCCACAGCCCAGGAGGAGGGTCCACACCCTTCAGGGAGAAGGGGGACCCGGTCACAAGGCCCCAGCTCCCACCCGCTCTGAGCCAGTGCTGGAGTGTGGCCTGAGCCAGATGACTTCACCTCACTGAGCCTCCGTTTCCACAAGCAGCAATGGCACCGCTCAGGGCTATGCTGATCATTAGATGGCACCGCAGTTAGAAAGATGCAGGCACAGCCAGGTGGGGTTTCCGAAGACTTCCCGAGCTCCCTGTACTTTCCCAAGTACTTCTAGGCTTGGGAACCCGTGACCCAACTCACTACCCTACACAGGATTCTAGGGAAGAAGAGCAGGACAGCCAGTTGTCAGCTGGCCAGACCCGGGCCCGGAGAGGGGGAGTGAGTGAGGGAAACGCAGGGTCGGCTGGAGGCAGGGCTTGGAGGACTCCTGCTCTGCTTCCTTCTCCCACACCAGGCTCCATGTGAAGGAGTCACAGCCCCAGAGGGAGTCCCCTGGGCAGCCTTAGGGTCTTGCTGTGGCTATTAGACCTGTGTGCCACCCACTGGCCCTCCCCCGAGCAGCTGCCTTCCTCTTCCTGGGCAGCCCTTCCCCAGGTTGTTTCCCTGTGACCCAGGCAGAGGGCTTGGGCGGTTAGGAACAGACCATTTAGAGCCGGAGCCCTGAGGCTTGGGAGGGGGCGGGGCCGCCCTGGGTCCCCTGGAGTCCCCAGAGCAGGAGCGCAGGGGGCGGGGCGCACGTGGCCTCGTTCCCCACGCAGTGATGTCAGGCCCGCCGCGCCCCGGTCCCAGCACGTTCGTTCACAGATTGGGGAACAAATTCCTCTGCGCTGACTCACGGCTGTCAGGCTGTCACGTAGCACGCTGCCGCTTGCAGCTTTGCCCAAAATTGGTCGTGAGGCGGGCCAAGCAGGCAGCCTGCAGGTCTTGTTCCCGCTCCATCCTCCTCCACAGCCGCCTCTGGGAGCCCGCAGCCTGCAGATTCCCCTAAACAGGCATGAGAGGCAAGAACAGTGGGGCCCTGCCGGTCCCCACCAGGGCCAGGGAGGTTTGAGGCGGTGGGCCTGCGAGTGGGGATGGGAGGGTGAGCCGGGCGTAGGAGGCGGGCTGCATGGTCAATCCAGGCCCCGGGGCACTGCTTGTCTTTAAGCCTCAGTTCCCCCTTGCCAAGTGGGGATGTGCAGGGCACGATTGTAAGTGCTTGGTATGCGTTATCTCACCTAAATCTTATACCCACCCTGTGGGGACGGAGGCATGGACACTGGGTTCCCTGAGGTCACATATAGTAGCTGCACAGCTAGGATTTGACCAGGTTTTAAGGTTCCAGAAGCTGCATCCCTTACACGCTAATGTGCGCTACAAAGTCTGGCACACAGTGTGCTGTGCGTCCTCTCTGCCCCTTCGTGGTGACATCAGGTCCCGGCCTGCATCTCACTAAACCTCCATCCACACCTATAAAGTGTGCACCTGCAGAAGGGCGCCCCGGGGGCCGAGGTGAGGGGTGGGGGTGGGAGTAAGGAAGAGGAAGAGGCAGATTTGGTTCAATATACCTTCCTCCCCGTGCCCCTTGGTCATCTGGACCAACACCAAAGTGTGGAAAGGAGCTAAGCTGAGCCTGGGTCACCAGCCAGGGCAGGCTACACCAGGAAGGCCCTCCTTAGGAAGCCGGAGGCTGGGAGCACTGAGCTGCCTGTGCTGTTAGGAAAATGAGGCAGGGGGAGGATCCCTACCATGATCCCTCTGCCAATCTGTCCCCTTCCCCCTTGCAGCCTGGTTCCCGAGAAGGGGAGCTCTTTAGTGCTGTAAGGTCAGGGGCCTGCCCCGAGTGTGCAGAAATTAGGTGGCCAGCTGGTGACTTTGTTCTCAGGTGCCCAGATAGACTGGGCAGTTTTTCCCCAGACTCTGGTGTCACCCACCAAGGGCCCATCTGAGAGTCCAGGGAAGGCCCTGAAGGAAGTCGCCCCTCCCCACCAGGACTGGGGCTGGGTCCCACCTGCCAGGACCTCCACAGCACAGATTCTAACTGACTCCATTGGACCTCAGGAAAAGGTCAGTTCCCAGCTGGGCATACAATGCCTGTGGTCTGGCCTCCAAGCTCCTGTCTCATCACCAAGTCCCTCACACTGTTTACTCGCACTCCTAGGACATGCATGCTCTCCCAAGCCTGCCAGACTTGACCCATGCCGTTCCCAATGCCTAGAATGCTCTCTCGGCCTTCAGAGCCTCACTCACATGACTCTTCTGCTGGGAAGCCCTCCTTATCCTCAAGGCAGAGTGAGCCCTGGCTGGTGTGGCTCAATTGGTTGAGCATCCAGTGCACAGAATGGTCATGGATTCAATTCCTGGTCAGGGCACATGCCCAGGTGGTGGGCTGGAGCATGCGGGAGGCAGCCCATCCATGTTTCTCTCTCACATCGATGTTTCTCTCTCTCTTTCTTCTTCTCCTCTTAAATCAATAAAGACAAAAACATATTTTTTAAAATGTTTTGAAAAGACACAGGCGAGCACTCCCTCCTCTGGAGTCCTGGAGCTCCTTGTCTACCCTTCCCTTTCAGTCATCACAGAGCCAAGCACACAGCACACATTAGTCCTTGGCCCAGAGCCTTCATTACAGGCCCTCCATGCTCCCCAGTCCCTCACCCAGACAAACAGTGATGCCTTTGGGGCCCCTCTCCCCACATCCCAAAGACCTGCAGACCCCGCCTGGGGC
>NW_006289819.1:1265974-1270994 GCF_000327345.1 Myotis davidii | reverse complement strand
CCCTCCCCCCTTGCAGCCTGGTTCCCGAGAAGGGGAGCTCTTTAGTGCTGTAAGGTCAGGGGCCTGCCCCGAGTGTGCAGAAATTAGGTGGCCAGCTGGTGACTTTGTTCTCAGGTGCCCAGATAGACTGGGCAGTTTTTCCCCAGACTCTGGTGTCACCCACCAAGGGCCCATCTGAGAGTCCAGGGAAGGCCCTGAAGGAAGTCGCCCCTCCCCACCCAGGACTGGGCTGGGTCCCACCTGCCAGGACCTCCACAGCACAGATTCTAACTGACTCCATTGGACCTCAGGAAAAGGTCAGTTCCCAGCTGGGCATACAATGCCTGTGGTCTGGCCTCCAAGCTCCTGTCTCATCACCAAGTCCCTCACACTGTTTACTCGCACTCCTAGGACATGCATGCTCTCCCAAGCCTGCCAGACTTGACCCATGCCGTTCCCAATGCCTAGAATGCTCTCTCGGCCTTCAGAGCCTCACTCACATGACTCTTCTGCTGGGAAGCCCTCCTTATCCTCAAGGCAGAGTGAGCCCTGGCTGGTGTGGCTCAGTTGGTTGAGCATCCAGTGCACAGAATGGTCATGGATTCAATTCCTGGTCAGGGCACATGCCCAGGTGGTGGGCTGGAGCATGCGGGAGGCAGCCCATCCATGTTTCTCTCTCACATCGATGTTTCTCTCTCTCTTTCTTCTTCTCCTCTTAAATCAATAAAGACAAAAACATATTTTTTAAAATGTTTTGAAAAGACACAGGCGAGCACTCCCTCCTCTGGAGTCCTGGAGCTCCTTGTCTACCCTTCCCTTTCAGTCATCACAGAGCCAAGCACACAGCACACATTAGTCCTTGGCCCAGAGCCTTCATTACAGGCCCTCCATGCCCCCCAGTCCCTCACCCAGACAAACAGTGATGCCTTTGGGGCCCCTCTCCCCAAATCCCAAAGACCCGCAGACCCAGCCTGGGTCTGACAGAGCAGGCGTAGAGTGTTTGCTGCATGGTGGCAGAGGGCATAGCCTCGCACCCGAAGATCCTTCTCTTCTGTTCCTGGCTGTGTGACCTTGAGCAGCTTATTCGGTCTCTCTGAACCTTATCCCAGGCCCTGTCCTACCCTGCCCTGCCTGCTTCCCAGGCCTGTTTGGAGAATCAAATGAATGAAGACAGAGAGAATGCTTGGCACGTGGGCACAGCTCCCCACACAGCTGTCATTATTATGAACCTATTTGTGCCCGAGGCCTGGGTTCCAAGGCTGGGTGGCAGGCGGGCAGGCAGGCGGTGAACTCAGAAGCAGCCGCAGCCCTGGCTGACTCAGGCTGAGGAGGCATCGGCAGAAGCGGTTGCTTTATGGTCAGCCTGAGCTGGCCCAGCTGTGGCCCTCCTCTCCCCGCCCCCAGGATTCACCCAGATCTGAGGCCGTGGGCCTTCCAAGCCCATTCGGGCTTCTTATCTGGAGAGATAAAGGCACCCTCCCCTTGGATGGTGGGTCCATTCAGCTGGCTGCTGTATGGCCTTGGCAACCCTCACCCTCTCTGGACCAACCTTGGGGAGTGCTGGGTAGAGGGCAGGCAGTGGCTCCCAGGCTCCAGGCGTGTCTTCCTGGTAGGCATGGGGGGTAGGGGGGGGGAGCTAACCACTGTGTCTGGGCCCAGAGGAATGGGTCCTGCTCTCTTCCTCCCCCGCTCTGGCCCATGCTGGTGGACTGAGCTCTCAGCAGCCCTGTGACATCCTCCTCCGGAAAGCCTGGGGTTATTATTTTTCTTTGGCACATGGGGAAACTGAGACCCAGAGTTAGAAGGCCTCATCCAAAGCCACACAGCCAACAGCCAGGACACTGGTGTGTGGGTCTGCAGCCAGGGGGTCAGGGCCCATCGGCCATAGCCCTCCATTCTCGCCTGGGTCCTGGCCCTCTCCCTCTCTAATCCTCCCAGGACACCAGCCATGTGCCGGGGATTGGACAAGAATCATCAGCTTATGAGGCCCTAACGTGAACCCACAGGACAGACAGAGCATGACATCCAAGTTCAAAGAGATGGAATGGCTTGGCTCAGGTCTCATAGCCTAAGGGGCAGAGTGCGATTCTGTTCCCTATACCCCTGTCTGTGCGCAATACCAGCTGCTTCCCAATCTGACAGGGTTTCAGGGTTCCCGTGACACCGGACCTCAGGGAACCTGAGGAAGACACTCTGGTCTCACAGACACCCCATGGCAACGGGTGGACAAAGAGGGGGTGTGCCCAGCCTGCCAGGGTGGGCCCACCAGGCCCGCCTGGGCCCGAGGCTCCTGTCAGGCTCAGATGAAAGCGTGAGGTCATTGGGCCATCCCAGCTTCCTGTCCGATCTCGCTACTGTGACTCAGCCCTGACTTACCCAAACCGCCTCCTCCAGGGGACCCCAGCCATGGCCTGGCCTGGCTGCCCCCACCGTCTCCCACCCTGAGTCACTGCTCACCTCACCAGCCACACTCTGCTCAGTGCGCAGGCAGCCTATTCCTCTCCCCAAGCTCCCAGAGTTCCTGCTGCCAAAGGCCCAGGTGCCAGGCTGGGGAGTGGGGGACTTCAGCTGCTGCCCTCAGACTCCACCTCCAGGGCCTGCTTTTAGGGACTCTCTGGCTCTGACAGGAAAATCTAGAATTGAAGTTGAAAGTTCAGGCTAAGGGTTCAGACTGACCTGGGTTCAAATCCCAGCTCTCTCCTTGCTAAATGGGTGATCTCAGACAGGCTACCTCAGTTTCCCCGTCTGCAAAAAAAAAGAGGGTAATAATAGTAAGCTACACGAGGACTCTACATGAGATCACATTTGCCGGGATAGCAGCCGGTGAGGCAAGCAGATCTAGATTCAAATGGCTGTGTCCTTGCCCAAGCCCCTTTTCCTCTCTGGGCCTCAGGCTCTTGATCTGAAAAATGGGAATAATCAGACAAGTGACTTGCTGTGGTGAAAAGGTGATAATATATATGAAGGGTTTGTGCAGTGGCTGGCACCTGGAACCAGACATGGGTAAACCCGTATCTGAGATTAATTCTTAAAGAGCCAGACACTGAGGGAGCCCAGGATGGTCTCAATGACTAGTGGGGAGATGGGAGTAGATGTTCTGGCTCTTCCTTGGATGAGGAAATAGATCAGGGGAGAGCTCGCTGGGCACTGAAGCTCCAGGGTACTGTCCACAGGTTGAGCTCTGAACTTCCCAGGTGAGTCCAGAAGGCTCTCTGAAGAGGTCTTCCTGGGCTACAGCTGGCCTTCCACTTTCCAGTCTCTAGGGCACCCACAAAGCCCCTCATTTCATGGAGGACAACGCGGATGCTCAGACAAGAGCAGAGGCTTGCTTTCAGCCTCCCAGCTGGAAGCAGAACCCGAGCCTGCAACCCCACATCTCCCTCTTCCCAGCCTGGGAGCTGCCTCCCGGGACCCAGGACAGCCTCACCTCCCAGTTTCAGAAACAGCGCTCTGGGGGGCTCACAGAGCTCACCTGCCCATGGAGGCTCTTTGAAACCCAGCTGGAAATCCAATTTCCCAAATGCAACAGCATCCAGTGTTTTTCTTGGAACATACGATGGCAAACACTGAGCAATGTGGCCATCAGCTCACGAAGCATTTGTCTTCATCTTAACCCACTGCGCTCAAAAGGCAGGATCCAGTGAGCCTGGGCTGGGGTCAGTGGAGGAAGAGTGAACCCCGGAAAAAAATTTCTCCCCATTTCCAACTCAGCAGGTATTTATTGAGCATGTGATGGGGACGAAGGGACAGAGGCTGGGGGAGGTCACATGGGTGGAGAAGGACAGTGGAATAGAAATGGCACTGACCCTGGGGTCAGACAGACCTAGGTTTGAATCCTGACCATTACAGGTCAAGCTAGCCAGCCTCTCAGAGTCTGAAGTCTCATCTGAAAAAGGATGCATTACATACCTTGAAGGTTATGCTGCAAGAATTAAGTGAGAACAAGAACATGAATTTGCTCTGTAATTAGATGTAATCAATAACAATAACCACTGCTGATGGAGCTCTGGCTCATTTAATCCTTACCACAGCCATGTTACCATGATTATACCCATTTTTATAGATGAGGAAACTGAGGCTCGGAGAAGGAGGAAAGGGCACATGTAATGAGAGGTGGCTATAAATGAGAACCAGGTGAGTGTTTAGAGAAGGGACGTATCTCTTGTCTAGATAGAGTTAAGAAGGCTTGCTGCGGGGGAGGTATCCCTTGTGATAGCCCTTGAAGGATGGGAAAAATAAACCAAATAAGAATGGAAGATGCCTGGGAGGCCCCAGCTTGCACAGAGACATGGCGGCAAGAAAGTCTGCAGTGTATCCAGGGAGTGATGAGCCCTGTCGCCTGGTGGGCTAAAGCCTTGGGCACCTAGATCAATGTTGGTGAGATGAGGAAGGAATGATAGTTCAAAGTCAGACCCCATGCAGCCCCGATGCCAGGTTGGGCACTAGGGCTTAGTGAGACTTTACCCTGACACTGGGCTAGGTTCTGGCCGCAGATTTCCAGCTAAAGCCTGGTTTTCATAGGAAAGCAGTTTTGGCCCAAATCTCAACACATTTCTTGTCTGGTGTGGCATTGTATGGTGTGCCAAAGCAAATGTGGTTGAGTGAAGCAAGCCGGGGTGGCCGCATGCCCAAGGAGGGACTATGTGACCCAGAGCAGTGAAGGGACCATTCATAAGGGATCTGGCCAATGGTGTGCAAACCCCCATCCTGTCCCACCACCACCACCACACACACACACACACACACACACACATACATTCCACTCCTTCCCAGAAGTGTCTCCACTGAGAGACCCCCATTTATAGCCCAGGATGAGGAAGTGAGGACAGAGACTGCCCAGCAGAGCCCTCCCATGCCAGGCAACAGGTCAGACTTCTGTTGGCCTTGCCACAAAGCCTCTTAGCGCTGGGGGGTGGGGGTGTTCTTTGATGCCTTTGACAGATGTGGCCTCTGGCATTCCGAAAGGTTAAACCAAGGTGTGCCCTTGGTCATGTAGCTAGGGGGAACAGAAACAGACCCAGACTGGCCAACCTGCCCTACA
>NW_006289819.1:1240320-1265961 GCF_000327345.1 Myotis davidii | reverse complement strand
ACTTCAGGCCTGGCACAGTGCTGAACACTTGTCCACAGGAGGCGAGGAGTGGGGATGGGGTTGGAACTTGAGTCATAGGGCTTTGAAGCTGGCCGCTGGATCTACCAAGCCTCAGAGGTTCCAGGGTGGGATGGCCCCTGACTCACCCCCACACCCCAAGCCAGCCCCAGGCAGCAGCTTCAGCTCCTGACCTCCCTCCTGCTTACCAGAGCCCAGCTGTGCCCCTCCTTGGTCATTCATGGCTCAGGATTCCCTGGAGCTGGGTGGGAAGGCCAAGGCCTTTAGGCCCAGAGGTATCCCAGGCACATCTCCGCTCCGGATGTCAGCCTGAATTACTCAGAAACCCAGGCTTTGCCTGCCTGCTGGACACCAAGTTACCCTGATGATGTAGGCACCAGGCACGGATTTTTAGCTGACACTTAGTTCTAGAAAGAAATACAGTGCTCCTGCATGGCCCGGCCTCCTGGTGGCTCACCCCTTCCCAGAGGGGAAAGGCGGCCTCCTGGTAGGGCGCTGGGTGTGCCTTGGAAAACATGGGTCCTAGGCAACAGAGTGGGTGTAACTGAAAAATCACCAGCTGCATGTCGTGGCTGGTGGTGGCGGTGGGATGGAGGTGAAGGTTGGGGTTCCAGCCCCTCTAAGTACAGGGGCCTAGTCCTCAGAGAGAAAAGAGTACAGGCATTCTGGGTTTCTGGGATCCAGGCCTGGCAGGGCGGCCTCTGGAAGGCTCTTCCTCCCCGCTGGACCTCGGGTTCATCATCTAGGCATAGGCCAAGGGTCCTTCTCTCTCTGGCTGGCTGTCCAGTTTTTTTCTTAAAGATTATCTCAACTCTTCCCCATTAGAGCATTTTGAAGATGGCATCAGTCAGAGACAGGGGCTTAGACCTCCCTCCTCAGAAAGGGTGTCTATGCACAGGAAGGCTTTGGTGAGATAAAGCCACTTATACTTTCCATTTCTCTACAGCATTGGACACGGACCATGTGCCCAGGCCTGTGCTGGGCCCTGCAATGAGGATTCCAGAGAAGACCATGCCTCAGTAAGTTCCTCGTCAGTGGGGAGACACAGATCTCCCCAGGAAATAGCCAAACGTTCTCAGGACAATTATAATATGCCATTCGAAATTCTTCAAGCTTTGACCCTCTAATCTCTCCAACCACATCTGTCATGAAGGAAGATGATGCAAGGGAGGCTGGTGTGTAGATGAATGAATGGAAGGGTAGATGGCAGTTAGGTAATGGGTAGATGCCAGGAAGGAAGGATAGATGAATGGATGTGGACATGGGTAGTTGAACTGGTGGATGGATGGATGGATGGATGGATGGATGGATGGATGGATGGATGGGTGGATGGATGGGTGAATGGGTGGATGATGGATGGGTGGATGATGGATGATGGATGGGTGGATGATGGCTGATGGATGGGTGGATGATGGATGGGTGGATCATTGGATATTTGTGATTTGGCTCTTAGCCCCATCACAGATAAATATAGGGGAAAAGTTCCAGCTCTGCCTCTTGCTCATTGTATGACCCTGAGGAAGTCACTCCCATTTCTGTAAAGTGAGAATCTTATCTGGAAAGACTTCATCTGGAAAGTGAGACTCATGAGCCCAGTGTGCCTCCCAGGTCTGGGGTGGATGGACATCCAGTGCAATAAGAATGGACTGCCCATACCTCCCTGACGGCTGGAGCCAGGCCTCAGCCATTGGCCTGGTAGGCATGGCAACATGCCATTTTTGCCTTGGGAGTGAAGGCTCCCACAGATGCAGTTGAGAAGCTACCTCTGTTCCTGGGCTCCTACTTCCCAGCCTGTGTAGAGCTCTCTGCCTCCTAAAAGCAGGGAGGAGACCCCTGGAGATTAGTTGCTGCAGGAGGGCTCCCCATGGCTGGAGAGTCAAGAAAGCACAGGGCTCGGGCTAGGGCTTTGGAGTTACACAGGTCTGCTTTCTAACCTTGGCTTAGACATTGGGCAAGTCCTGAGCCTGTTTCCTCATTTATGACATAGGAACTAATTACGGTGCCAGGTATGTTGTGACAGTTAATAAAGGCAATATATGTCAATCGCTAAGCACAGTGCTTGGAATATATTAACTCCTCAAGAAATGCATGTTTACCCCACACCCCCAAAAGGCTAAGTGGGCAATGGGCCCTTTGCTCTTTGGAGGTAACTCAAAAATTCTGAGTTCAGAGACTTCCATCCTGGAGACTGAGTCGCTGAGTTGGTTTTCTCATTTCAAAAAGTCCAGCCTGACTTCCACGGTGCCTTCATGAACAATATCTGCTTTCGGCTGAAATTCCAGCAGTTCCCTGGGCCTCGCTGACCCTGTTCTGATCACCCTTAGATTCATAACAAACAGGGCACATGAATTATTCCTTTAAAAGTACAGTCCATGCGGGAGATATAAATCTTTCAAAATGGGCTGAGGCGGAGGGAGGAAGAAAGACAACTAATAAGGGGCTGTCCTCTGAGGGACAGAGACCAGGGGAGCTGGTCCCTCAGGGCTGAGGCTGCCCTTGCGGAGACCCAGTGTGGGACAATGGTGTGGGTGGTGCCAGGCCCTGCAGGCTCAGGGTGAGCTGCGGCTGTTGGCAGGAGGCCCAGACCACCCACCAGAAAGAGGCCCGGGGCTGAGTGTCCTCAGGCCCTAGTGGGGGCAGCCTTGACCCACAGCCTTGGGGACATAATTTGGGGACAAGTGTTGATGGGAATGTCTGAACTCCCTCATTCCTTAAGTCCCCAACCCAAACGGGCTTCAGGGACATACCCTCCTCAGGCCCCCATTCCCCGGGGCTCCAGACATCTTCCCAGCTGCTCGTTCTGCTAAGCCGCCTGCACGGTATGTGCCTGTGACCAAGACACTGTGTCCCTTCCATCAGGGCTGCAAACAGAACTTTCTGAAACCTGGAGGGGCCAGGTGGCCAGGGGAAACTTCCAGAGGGGAGAGAGCGGAGGGTCCCAAGCTGGGAGTCGCAGTCACAGCACAGTCGGCAGGGCTCAGATTTGGGGACTTCTAAACTTGGGTCAGGTTGGCTGGGAAAGTCATAGGCAGTCCATGTTGGGAGTGCCCCTCACAGTCAATGGGAAGACAGGAAAGTTTTCTGGAAAAAGAACTGGACTTGCCCAAGGCCACATAGCATAACAGCACAGCTGGGGCAAAAGTTTGTTGCTCCTGTGGGCCAGCCTCCTGCTCCAGCCCATGCCTGCCCTGTGGGGCACCATCACCAGGACATGTAATCCTTACTCCTGTGCATCCCCCACCCCACATGGTGTCCATGGCTGCTGGACAGCTGCTGGTGGACCCACACTTACCCTCAGTGCATGTGTGGTGGAGAGAGCTTTGGGGTGCACAGGCACAGGGCCCATCCTGTCCCCGGTCCCTGGTCCTTTTTGGCAGCCCTTCCCAAAGTCCCCACTCCACTTGGACCCTGGGGGATCCTCACTGCTGTGCAGGAAAGGGTGGGGCTGGGTTAGTAGCAGGAGAACCAGTGTGGCCCCATACTGCCATGACAACGTTGCCCCTTCTCTTAGACCACAGTTATCTCATCCAGAAAATGGGCGTGAGGACACAGAGGATTTCCAGCGGGCAGCGTCTAGCATAGCATCTCACCCAGAAATATGCAGCCCGCCCTCCCCACAAAGCTCTCCCTTTGTTTTATCCTCACCTGAGGATGTGTTTATTGATTTTAGAAAGAGAGGAAGGAAGAGAGAAACATCAATGTGAGAGAGAAACGTCGATTGGTTGCCTCTCCTTGCCCCGATGGGGGATTGAACCTACAACCTTTTGGTGTATGGGATGGCATTCTAACCAACTGATCCACCTGGCCAGGGAGAATCTCTCCCTCTTGGATTAAGCCAGCACCAAGCAGAAGTAGAACAAATTATTTTGTGTGCAAAACTATTCTCTCCAAATCCTGATGGTGACCTTCAAGGAATCCCTGCCCCTTGACCTGCTGCCTTTACTAGCCCAGGCAGATAACAGGGCCAGGTCGGGTTGGGGAGTGCAGCAAGGCAGCGGGCTGGGGCAGTTGGTGGGGGGCGGTGCAATGGAGTGGGAAGGCCATGCAGCCAGGCCAGCCATGAGGCATAGAGGTGAAGGTTCAGGGCCCAGACTAAGAGCCTAGGAGGGTATTTTTTAACTCAGCTTAATTTCTCTTGCCAGTGGGGTAGCGCTAACCCCTGAGACCTGGGGTCGCTCAGGTTCCTTGGGCTGTGCCTCTCCACTTCCCAGGAGTCCTGCATGCCCAGCTCAGCTGGAGCTGATGGCAGGGAAAAAGGGAAACGAGTCTGGCACAGCTCCATGTGCTGACCCTGCCAGGCTGGACAGCCGCCCCTGCCCTGTCGTCATCCTCCTTTCACACCAGAGAGGGATCCTGTCTCCTGCTCTGTTTAATTCTTCTATTATGTTTCCCAGACTCGGAGCCTCTGGTTCCCTATTGTCCCCAGCAGGCACTTTGCATTTGTGTAAAGATTAGACACGTTAGAACCTTCGCTCTCACTCCCAATGCTCTTTCTCTTTTCCTTTCTCAAATCCGAGTTCTTTCTTTCTGGCTGCGCTCTGCTTCCTTGTCCTCCCTCTCTCCCTACCTGTCTTTTTATCTGCCTCCTGCCTGTTTTCTGCCTGACTCCTCCTCCTCCCCGTGATCTGCATTGGCCTCTTTCTTCTCTTCACGGTTCAGTGGTTTAAAATCTCTATCCACCTCCTACCCCCACCCCAATCAATCCTGCTTGATTCTCTATTTATATTCTCTCAGAGGCTAATAAAAATGACTGCGAGTACTGCTCACCTCATTCCAGAAATACTCTTCTAAATTCTTTGAGAGGCACCTCGCGGGGGAAGGCAGTGAGCACCACCTGGGGAGTCACTGGTTTGCCCGAGAGACAGAGAGCTGAGTCCCAAAGCCAGCTCTGCACCTACCCACTGTGTGTCTCCGCCAGGCTCCGCTGCCTCCTGGGCAGTAGTGGAGCTGGTAGCCAGATGAGAGCAGCTGCCTCCTGGGTTGTGATGAGAGGAAATGAGAGTGTTCTGAGCACACAGTAGGTGCCCAGGGATATTTGTTCCTGCTTTCCCTGCAGCCTGGCCCAGTCTGGGAGAAGCCTGGCCCAGCCAGGGCAATAAAGATAAGGATGAAAGGTCTCTCCCTACTTCCTACCAGAATCTCCTTCTGCTCTACTAGGATCGCTCACACGCGCGCACATACACACACACACACACACGCACACACGCGCACACACACGCGCGCGCGCGCATGCATGCTCTGAACACACTCCATGAAAAAGCAAGATTGCCTGTTTCTTTGTGGTCATCTATGTCCCCCTTCATAAATGTCTAATGACAAAATTGCTGCCGAACACAGGAACTGAACATTGGGCAGCCTGGGTCCCTGCAGGCCCAATTTCCCCAGCTCAAAGCCAGGCATTTACTCACTCATTCCCCCCTCCTTCAGAGCGCACTCACTCGGAAGGCTCCTACTGTGTGCCAGGCTCCAGGCCCTGCCTTCCCTGGAGTTTTGGACCTAAAGATTGCTGGGGAGATAAGCACAATCTCATGAGTCAGGCTCCAGAGCCCAGGCTCCGGATTTCCAAGAAATGGAGAGCCTTTCCTGCTGTGCCTGGAGACTGGGTCCCTGGGAAGATGCTGGAAGAGGTGGGCTGGGCAGGAATAGAGGCTGCTGCCAGGTCCACAAACTGTGTGGCTCAACAGGAGCGTGCCCGCTCTGGTCTCCAGCACCGCCCAGCGTGGGAGCCAGCAGAGGGGCAGCAGCAGAATGCTAGCCCGCAGGGAGCACCCCCACCGCCTGGCCTTTTCTGCAGAAAGTAGCCACTGAGAGAGGAGACCTTTTCAGGGGCACTTTGTGTGGGCCCCCAGGGCACCTTTCTGGAAAGGACTCTGAAGCCCCCTCTTAGTCTCCATGGAGCCCGTGAGCCAACACATTGAGATCCCCCATCTTAGCTTGGTTTTGCAAACAAGGAAACTGAGGTGCAGGCTGGGTATCCTTAGCCAAGGCTGCACAGCTGACAAGGTTCTGAGAGGGACCAAGATTCCTGTCCCGGGCCCTGGGGTGGAAGGAGGGGAGAGGGGCACTTCCTGGGTGAGGGAGTGATGAGGCAGCTCTAGGCTGGTCAGAGGTCAGAGGTCAGGGGTAGGCTGTGTCCTTTACTGAGGGAAGCAGGCCCAGAGAGGGCTCTGACTTGCCCAAGGCCACACAGCCATAAGCAGGCCTCTCACCTCCTGCACCATAGAAGGGGCACCCCCAGCTTGGCTGGCAGCAGGCAGGCAGGACAGCAGGGTCTCTCCGAGGAGAGGACAGGTTTTTCTCATGCTCCCCTTTCAAACTCTTAGCTCTGGGCAAGACCTGGGGAGCAGCCAGGGGAGAGTGGGGGAGGGGCTCTGGAGCACTTTGGGGGTTGATTTGAGGAAGTCGTAGGGACTGGGAGGAGTCCCTGGGGGTTGCAGGGGAGCCTCATACTCCTGGAGTTGCTCTGAGCTCAGAGGGAGGAGCTGGGCCTTCCCTCCTGCCTCCGCCCTCCCCCATTCCCCACACCGTGAAGGTTGGGCAGGGCCTGAAGCCCCAGGAGGAGGCGTTGTCCCTGGCTCTGGGCCCTCCACCCGCTGGTGCAGTGGCAGGGCTGGACGGCAGGGGCGGGGAAGTGCCTGGTGGTTATAAGCAGCCAGGGCACGGAGGTAATGAGCTATCGGCTTGGCTCAGCTTGGCAGCAGGACGCAGGCAACAGGCATATTAGGGGTGATGGCTGAATTTATTAGGGAACGTCCTCAGGGTTCCCATAGCTCAGGAATCTCACTCAGGCCTCAGGGTTCCTGGCTCTGGACTCTCAGCCTCCTGCTCCCTGCTCCCTGCTCCCTGCTCCCTGCTCCAGTCCAGCCCTGCACCCGCCGTGATGGTTGCCATGCCCACTGCCTGGTGCTCCGTCGCTCTGGCCCTGCTCGTGGCCCTGCATGAAGGTGAGCCATCAGGCCTCGCCTGCTGCAGCAGCCCCGGGTCTGTTCAGCAGTGTCTCCCCTGGGGACTGTGGTGCCCCACAAGCCAGCTGGGGCACACAGGGCAGGACCCAATGCAGTGGCCGGGGCTCTGCCAGTACAGAGGTGCTGCGGCACAGGGCGGGCACAGGGCGGCCACTGGCCCTTCCCACCCGGCTGCTGAGGCTTCCCCGGCTGGTCCGGAGATCCTGAGCGGTGAGAGTGCCAACTTCCTCGATTATGCAAGAGGAGGAGCCTGGCAGGTCCCCCTATTCCAGCTGTGCCAGGCGTCCTGACCCACCTCTCCACCTCTCTCTCCCTCCTGTGCGTGCAGGCAAGGGCCAGGCCGCTGCCACCCAAGAGCAGCCAGTGCCCGCGCGCCATGCCCGAGGCTCCCACCTGCGGCCTCGGCGTTGCTCCTGCAGCTCCTGGCTCGACAAGGAGTGCGTCTACTTCTGCCACCTGGACATCATCTGGGTGAACACTCCCGGGTGAGCTACCATGGGGATCCAGGCGGGCTGCTAGGCGTGGGGGGAGGGGACTACTGGCACACTGGGAAACCTTGGGCACAATACAGCTCTCCCTGGGCCTCCAGATGGGAGCCCTGGGCCCATATCGATCACTAGCAGTTACTGTTTCACTCCCACGGGGAGGCCGCCTGATCAATACAGAGGGATGTCTCAGGAGAATCCTCATGACATCCAACAAGAAAGTGTTGGCTTCATTTTCCAGATCAGGGTCCTGAGGCTCAGAGAGGTGAGGTGCCTTCTGCACCATCACACAAGAAGGAGACAGTGGTAGGTGGCAGCTCCATCCTCGGTCCGGTGGATGCCAGAGCTCACACCCACTCGGCCATGCTGCCTCAGCACGATCTTCCAAGAATAATACAATTAATGACAGCGCCCATGTCTGGACTGTGCCGGGCCTTATGCCAAGCAGGGCCCGTGCATGATCATCTCATGAACCCCCCACCCCCACCCCGCGATCCTTCCCTGAGGCAGGTACTGCTGTTGTCCCCAAATGACAGATGAAAAACCTGCCCTTTGTCACCTGGTGGAGCCAGGGTGGGGGCCCGTGCTGTCTGCTCTGTCTGCACCCGCACTGCCTCCGGGCCACTGCATACTTCAAGTTGAAGTTTCTGTGTGCATTTGTGTTTTTTCCCTTCCCCAAATTGCAAAAGACAAGAGAAGCCCGGCACGTAAGCGTGTGGAGCTAATCCACATCCAAACACTCGCTCAGGGTGGGAACCCTGCCAGTCCCTGCCTGCCGGTCTATCTGGAGTCATTACAACTTCAGACACCGGCTAAAATTAGCTCTGGCACCCGAAGGTGCTGGTCCAACCGGCCACAGGCCCCTGCCCTGCCCTCCACCCGCCTTGGCTAGACTCTGATCTGAAATCAACCCCATCTGATCGCACACACATGTGCACGCACATAAACACACATGCACACGCACATATACACACATGCACACACACTTTCACCATTTTTAAGTCAAAACTCTAAGACATACGCGTCACTTCTCTAGGCAAGTGGGGACCAGCTGGGGGCAGCTTAGCTATGAGCCTGCGTGTTTACTTATGAGATGGTATTTCCTCCCCTCCTCTGGGGGCAAGCTGTGGGCCTCTTTGAGAATAAGGGAGACAGCCTGGTTCTATCAGCTCATGTTCCTGTCTGGGCGGGGGGCCTGGGAGGGCACCTAGGGAGGAGGCAGAGTCCCAGAGAAGGGAAGGGTTTGGGGTCTTGTGTCTTGTCAGGGCTACCTGGCACCTGGGTAGGAGCCTGTGGTGAGACTTCTTGAGGTCAGGGGCTGGGCACCTTTTACTGCCACACTGGCCATCCCAGAGTACAGGGAAAAGACGGTCCCTGCTTGTCAATGGTAGTGATTTATCTAATCCTCCCTCTCTTCCTCTCCCTCCCTCTCTCCCTTTTCCCCTCTACATCACTACCTTACTGGCTGCCTGCCCACAGACAGACAGTTCCTTATGGCCTGGGAAACCCGCCAAAACGCCGGCGCCGCTCTCTGCCAGGGCGCTGTGAATGCTCCAGTGCCAGAGACCCTGCCTGTGCCACCTTCTGCCATCGAAGGCCCTGGTAAGTGGGCACCCAGCTGCAGGGGTCAGGGGCAGCTGCCAGCCCAGACCTGCCCTGGGCAGCAAGGTGTCTGGGAGACCAGCCAAAGAGCAGAGGAGCAAATGGGGGAGGGGGAGCAGGGTCCTAGGGACCCATAGGCTGCCCTGGGCCCATGGCAGTTCCCTTCCCACAGGGAACCAGTCACCCCTGAGTCCCTCCCACTGCCCATCTCTGGGGGCTTCGAAAGCGCCATGTTCACTCCTGGGTAAGGGGTTCACCCAGGTGACAGCTGAGGCACCCCAGGCCTCAAAGGCCTGTGCTGTCAGCCCACACAGCTGGTCAGAGGGAGCACTGGGCTTCGGCCTCGGTCTATGCAACGAGTCCACGGGGCTCTGGAGTCAGACCTGAGGCTCAGGGGACTTTGGAGCTTTCTCAGTGGAGGAGTAACATCTGGAATTGGGAGGCCATGGCACCATTTCAGGCTCATCACAGAGTTTCTGGAGGCCTTTGCAAATCCCTTAACTCTCTGGGCCTCAGTTTTCCCTCCTCCACATGGAGCATTTGGGGAAAACAGAAATTGGCCTCGCAATCCCAGCCTCCATGCCCATGACGGTTTATGAGAAAACCCCTCCTCTGAGACTCAAGCTGTCGCTCTGCCCCTGCCTTCGTTTCTCCTGAAAAGGGCCACACTCAGCTGCAGGCAGCCAGATTCTGAGAAGGCCAGCCACCCGGCGGCCTCTTTCTGAAGCTAGGAACACAGTCCCCGTAGCTCAGCTTTCCCCACCCCGCCTGGAAAGGGCGGGTGCCAGGTGCACAGGGTGGAAATGGATCTGTTCCTGAGGGCAGGTGGGGATAGGGTGGGGCTGGGCTGGGCTGGGCCTGCGGCCAGGTGGCCTTGGGGCCCTGGACAGCCCCTCACTTGGGCTCTAATGCTGTTCATTCAGGCCTGAAACCATGGCAAACCCAGGCATCGGGTCCCCTGCAGACGTGTCCCAGGTTGGCAAGACATGGACCACAGCAGGAGAGCTCCTCCAGCGGCTGAGGTAAGGGCCACTGCGCTGATCCAGTGCCTCCTGTATGCCTGGCACATGTCCTCGCATTTCTCTTTTTCTCTATAAAAGGCAGGACTGCGTCCTCATTGGACAGTTAAGCAATCTCGGGCTCAGAGAGGTGAAGGTACTTTCCTAAGGTCACACAGCAGTCTGACTCCAGAGCCCATGCTTTTCACTGCTATGCCTGGAAGTTGACTTTTTAGAGCCTGAAGGTTCTTGACTCTGGAAGGACCACAGGTGTTCATTCAGGCTGTGTCTTAATTGAGCATCTCCATATCCTGGGGTCCAGAGGGGCCAACTACCCAGCCTGCTCCTTCCCCCATCCCAGACTGGATCCCATCTGTGGTGGCCTCCGCCTGGCTCAGCTCCAGAGTTTGCTCACAGGAGGTGCCCATGAATGTCTGTCCAACCAAACTGACTTGAGAACAAAGCCCCCCATGCAGCCAGCGTGGCTACGGGGCAGCTTCTGAGCCAGGACTGCAGGATTTGAACCCAAGCCCTGCCACAAACAAGCTTTGTGACCTTGGGTTTGTCACTTCTCTGTGCTTTAAGTTCCTATTTTGAAACAGAGACAACAATGCTACCCATCTTCTCATGGGGTTGAGGTCAGATGATTTGACATAAGGAAGCACCTGCCCCCAGTGGGAGCCCTGGCGGTGTTAGCCATTCTACCTGTAAAGGTGGCTCCTCGGGTCTAGCCCGTGCTGGGCCCAGCATGGCTCCGGGTTCTGGTCTTTGTGGGGAGGCAGAAACATAGGAGAAAAGGCCGGGTGGTGAGATGGACAGGACCCAGCATATACTTAGGAACTGTCGTAGGATGAGAAAACCAAGATGAAACTTGGCAAGGGCATGGCCCTTCAAAGTGGGCAGAGAGCTTGCTTAGCCAACCAGTATCCTCCTTACAACTGTTCGGGGCTGTTTCTATCTTATAGACCCAGAAAGGGGCTCAGAGAGGCTGAGACACTTGCCCACATTCCCACAGCTGGAACAGAAGCCAGCCTCCTAGCTTCTAGGTTCGAATGCTTTGAGCCTGGACGAGGCCACCTGAATGACACAAGTCCATGCAAGGGTCTCAGTCGGGTTCAAGGGGCGGCTAGGACCCATCTCTGTCTGGAACTTGGAAATGGGAACTGTAGTGGATGGAGTTTGGGTGAGCAGCCGGGAGGGAAGGTGTGGAAGTAGGAAGGCAGGCCTTGGGAAAGAAACGCTGGGCTCTTCTTGGCTGTCCGGTCATTCCAGCAGCGTTTGATATTGAACATCAGCTTTGTCCAAGCCCCTGAGGGCAAAGAAGCTTGTAGGCCTTGAGTTCAGGGTCAGTGGCCACCTTCTGATCCAGGGCAGCCACGATGAAGGGGTGCAGTCCCTCCTGCTGCTGCCTCTCTCAGGGAACTCCTGGGCGGTCCATATCTCCAGCGATGCTAAATTGACCCTTCTCATTCCAGGGACATTTCTTCTGCCAAGATCCGCTTTGCTCAGAGACAGCAGGAGGCAAGGAGGGAGACCAGGCCCACACACTCCAGGCGGCAGAAGAGATAGTGCTGGGAGCTGGAGAGACTCTGGGAAGGAAGCCTGTGTGGAGAGGGGAGGAGAAGGGCAGCCCAGGGCAGGAGACTCCACCTGCTTCCTGGACCAGGAAGCCCACCTGCTGGATCGGCACAAGCTGTGGCCTCCTCGCCCTAGTGAGGGAGCCCCCTCAAGGCAGCTCCGAGCCCTCACACTGCCCAGCAAAGCCTTCAGCTCCCAGGCTGCAGCGCAGCCTCCCCCCTCTGGCTCTGGTCCCCACATCCCTGCTGAAAAGAACTGACCTGGAGGCCATGTCCTGAGAGGTGTCCTGTCTGCTGGCTACACACCAGGAGCGACGCACAGTGATGGACGCTCACACCTAAGCCAGCCCAATGGCTGGTGTCCTCCCCTCCACCCCCGCCTTCATCTGTCCCCTCCAGCTCTCCCTCCCGGAGTCCTGCACCCTCAGACCCTTGGGACACTCCTGGTGAGAAGGGCCTGTTCTGCTTCACCTGTCTGTATATAACTTATTTGCTCTAAGAACTTGGAGAATTCCAATTATTTATTGTAATGTATTTTTTTAGACTTTCAATTATTTGCCTATAAACTTGTGTTTGTAATAAAAAGTGAAATGTACCGGTATTTCTTTTTTAAAACATTTTTTTATTTATTCCCGAGAGAAAGGGAGAGAGGAAGAGAGAGAGAGAGGAAGGAAGAGGGAGAGAGAAACATCGTGAGAGAGAATCAATGATTGGCTGCTTCCTGCATGTCCCCTGCTGGGGATCGAGCCCAAAACACAGGTGTGTGCCTTGACTGGGAATCGAACGGTGACCTCCTGGTTCATAGGTCGATGCTCAGCCACTGAGACACTGGGCGAGGCTGTACTCTGGCATTTCATCCTGGCTGAGGCAGGGGTGGGTAGGCCTCTCTTGGAAAGCGGCTGCTTGGAAGTTAGGGGGACACAGGAAGCGGGAAGAGGTGACCAGAGCCCTGGGTTTCACTCCTGGTCCCCTTGCTGGGCATCTCTGGCTGCTAACCCACCCTCTCGGAGCTTTTGCCTATCATGCACTTGGACAGCCATTTGTAGCTTTGACATCCAGGATTCCAGGACCTTCGTTCCCCTCAGGCCGTAACCACTAGCCTGCTTTTCCCAAGAGCAGGCTTGGAAGGAGCCAAGGCTCACTTCTGCCCCAGCCACCTGTGCCGCCAGGGTCTGCTGGGAGGCCCAGGGCACAGCTCTCCAGGGAGGGCTGCATGGTGGATTCCAGGGCTGCGTGCATCCCTGTGGGCAGTAACCGGTGCCGTGGGAGAGCCACCACCTGGCTCTGGACTCGCCTCTCGCCTTGGGCCTTGAGTGGAGTCCTAGTAGAGATGGCTCAACACCACTTTGACTGAAGGAGCCAGAGCTCTAGGACGGGGCTGGCCAATCCCACCAAGGCCAGAGAAGCAGCCCACCTGAGTCCCAGGGACAGCCAGCAGCGAGGGCTGCCCTGCTCGCAGCTGCCTAGACCCACAGCCTCCGTCTCTGCCAAATCCCCTGTGGGCAGGCTGTCCCTTTCCTCCGGGCTGACCTGTGCTAGAAGTGGCAGCTGGTGACCTGGGCCAACAACTGAAAAAGAATTATCTAGACACCGTTAATCCTGCCTGTACATGAAGCCATCCCCCACCCCCTCCTGGGAGAATAACACGTTGGCACATACTGGACTCCTACTGCATACTGGCACTTCACCCAGAGTGACTTGTTTCATCCTCACAACAGCCCTCTGACATCGGTACTTTATGATTCCCACTTTATAGATGAGGAAACTGAGGCACAGAGAAGGCAACTAACTTGCCTAAGGTCACACAGCAAGTAAGTGGTAGCATCAGGATTTGAACTGAGTCTATCATACATATGTATGTATGTATTTAATAAATATTTATTGATTGAATTCATGGAGCACCACTGCATATGACCTTGAACAAGTCTCTTTCTGAGCCTCAGTTTTATTTTGTTTTTAAGTCTATAAAATGGCAAACAATAGTCCCTACCTTGCTGGGCTGGTATGAACACTAAACAGTTAAATTCCAGTGCGGGGCTCACAGCAGGCCTGCTAAGGGGCACAGAGTTGAAAGACCTGAGGGGAGAGAGCCTGGGGCTGGCTGGGGGCAAGAGGAGTGGTCAGAGAAAGACTCCTGGACAAAGGCTACTCCCATAGCCTCAAGAGATGAGTAAGGCCGGGCTGGCGTGGCTCAGTGGTTGAGCGTCAACCTATGAACCAGGAGGTCACGGTTTGATTCCCATCATAGAAGTTTCTATCTCTCTCTCCCTCTCCCTTCCTCTCTGAAATCAATAAAAATATTTTTTAAAGATAAGACTCAAGTAAACAGCAAGGACATTGAGAAAGAACTCCAGACAGAGGGAACAGGAAGGGTGAAGGTATGGCAGGGGATGACAAAGGAGGTTCGCACAGAGGACCCCATGTGGTTGGAGCATGGTGAGGGGGGACAGCAGGAGTGAAGCCGGAGAGGCCCGGAGGACTTTCTCTTGTGGGCCATGGGAAGCCACCAAAGGTCTGTGAGCACAGAGCTGGTCAGAGAGGGGCTTTGGCAATATGCCACCAAAGGGTTGCACAGGGCAGGAGTGAATGCGGAGACAGGAGGCAGCCCTAAGGGGTCCATGGTGCATCCTGGGTGGTGAGGGTTGGTGTAATGGGGCCCAGCCCAGTCACTTCCTACCACAGCCCAAGGCCAGGGAACACCTCTCAAATCTCAGGCGAGCCTGCTACCAGGGGAACTTCACTCCCTGGCAACCCAGCAGCCGAATCAAAATCACCCTGCCCCCATCGGGAGCCCAACACAACAGACAACAGCCAGGCAGGCCTCTGAGTGACACAAGCCCAGGTGGCAGGTGCAATGGAAGCCTGGCAGAGGGATGACAAGGTCCTGGTTGAGGGTGTGGCAGGGGCCCAGGGAAGCAGGCATTTATGCCCTTGGCAAAGGCGCCAGTGGCCCTGGCCAGAGTTCATAGATCAGTGGCCCACATCATTAAATAACAGAGATGATTAAAGGGAGGAGAGGAGGCCCAGGGAGCAGGTAAAGGCCAGGTGATACCGCAGTGCCCTGGCTGTGGGGCCTCAGGGGCCCCGCACAGTAGATGGTCCCTCCCTGGCCTCCCTTGGTCCTACCTCTCTCCACAGGGCGAGGAGTTTGCAGGGCCGAGGGGTCGCATGCACCCCAAGTCTTTGCCTGCTTCTAGACCACATCCCAAGTTGCTAGGCCCTGGACGTGTAGAGGGCAGTGGGGGGAGCTTGGAAGCAGCAGAGGGAAATTTGTGAGAAGCAGCTGCCAAGTGGAATGGAAGCCTGAGAGGAAAAGTGTCAACATTTCAGGAAGTTTGTCTGGATTTTGTGGGACAAGTCTCCCCTTTTCCTGCTTTCTTCTGCCTTTCCCATACACATTTAACAGGTTTTATCAAGGCTTTTGAGTCAAGTTGGTGTTCCTTTTGGTGGAGACACCAGGCAAAGATAGGCCAGAGGGACACAAAATGAGCTAGATTTATTGGGGTCACGTGCACAGATGGAAGCTGAGGCCGAGGCGAGTTGGGTCCATATCCAGGGCTCCCAGGCCTGATACATATCCCGGCTGCAGACTGGGCCCGTCCCTCCCTGGCTGCCTCTGCCCCCACCCCTCACTTTGGAGAGAGCCCCAAGGAATTAGTCTGTCTCTCTCTCTCTCTCTCTCTCTCAAAAGTCATTTGCCTATCAGGGCAATAAATCATTGGAATGTGGCCATCCATCCATTCAACAATTATGAATGACCACCTCTCTGGAGTGTCTTGTGAGCAAGATTCCTACAGCCCCTGCCCTCGCAGGTCGCAGGTCGCAGGTCGAGAGGAGAGCCCTTCAGGAAAACATTGTTAAATTAGCTACTAAGATTAAAGTAACAGCTAACAGTTATGGAGCACTCACTAAATGCTCTCTGCATGTGAATTCCTCAGTTCCTCACAGCAACCTTATGCAACAGGTGCTAGCATTATTATTCCCATTTTAAAGAAGGGCTAACAAGAGGTTAACTTGCTCAGAGTCCCACAGCTAGGAGGTGCCTGAGGTGGAGTTAAACCTCAGACTCACTTGTTAGCTGCTCCATCTCCCTGATAAAGCACATCCACCCTGTGATAAAGCTCCTGGGGTGGGGGTGGGAGGGCAGGCTGGCTTCCTGGAGGAGGTGGCATCTAGGCCAAGCTGGAAGGCTCCAGTCACGTGAAGGAGAGGGTGAAGGAGAGTGTTCCAGGCAGAGGGAACTGCAGGGTGAAGGCTCTGTGGGGAAGGGAGCTATTCTCTTTCCCAGGGAGCAAAAGAAGGGCAGGGAGAAGGCGGGAGAGGGGCCGGTGGGCATGGGCAGTGCCCTCATGAGCACCAGATCTAGCCTGAGCATTGGAGTGGGGAAGGGTCTGCAGGCAGGGAGATCCAGGGCCTCTGTCACCCCAGGGCAGCTTCAGACAACATCTGAGGGGGCGGGAATTACCAAGTGCCCTCCACCACTGCTCCATGTCTTTGGATCAAACCACTCTTGCTGCCCTCAGGCTGCCAGGTGAGACAGACATCGGGAAATAAAGGGATGGGAGATGGAATATGTTATGGGCTGCCCTTCCAGTTGGTGGGGGTTGGAGGGGAGGGAGGGCTAGGAATGAATAGGGTTTGACACGCTGGGATGTGGGAAAGGGCATCATAGCTGGGGAAAGGGTGTGGCCAGAGCATGGAGGAACTGAAGAGAAGCAGCCAGCCTCATGGGCAGGGTCGAGGCTAGGAAGTGCATCTGATGCCTAGAATTTGAACTTGAGTAATGGGGAGCCAGTGAGGGTGGCTTGCAGGGGAGAGCCAGGACAGGAGCTGGCCTCGGGCTGCTGGCTTATGGCTGTGCCCTCCACAGCCAGCCAGCGCTTCCAGCTCAGGAGGGCCTTCCCAGCCCCTCTCCTGGGAGAGCAGAGTGTGGGCCTCACCTCGCCTGCCAGGGACCTGAGCCAAGAGCCCTCAGCAGCTCGGAAGGGGGCCGTGTGCAGGCCCGCCAGGAGCCCTGGAAGAGGAATGTGGCCTAATTAATTCTCTGAAGCTCAAGGGCCTCGCCTTGTGGGAGCAGCTGCCAGGACAGGCCTGCCAGGATGCCATCGGCCCGGCCTGTCGATCACTTGGAGCTGAAGAGAGTGAGGGGCCAGCAGGCGGGAGCTGGGAACCAGGCTCAGGGGCCAGCCCCTCGCCTCCAGGCAGGCACGTGTCCCCACCCCTCACAGCTGATGACACAATAGTAGTAACAGTGATAGCCAACAGGCCCTAGGGCTCACAGAGTGCCAGGCTCGGTGCTAAAAGCATGTTGTATTCACTCTCATCTCATGGTTACAAGGACCACCAAGGTGGCTACTGTTAGCAGCTCCATTTTGCTGATGAGGAAACTGAGGCTCAGGGAGGTGAACCTCCCTGCCCAGGAACATGCGATCAGAAAACACAGGCAGGGAAGCCGGCATCTGGACCCAGGCAGTGTCATAACTACCCTGCTGGACTGGCTCGGCGGAGGACATTGAGGTCCCAGGAAGGTGGGATGCCTTTCCCAAGAGGAGTAGACTAAAAAGGGGGCTCAGGATCCCAAATGGAATAAGGACTTGCAGGGGGAAGGCCACACCCCTGGGCTGGGCTTGAATTGCCTCTTCCCAAGGGTTCCCCTGGGGCTCCTTCTCCACTGGCCCTCCGATCACCCACAGGGACTAGTGGCTCACTCACTACTCCAGGCAGGTGGGGCTGGAGGAAGTGATTCTGCTTCCGGGGGTCTCCCCCCATTTGGTTCCAGAGGCCTGGTAACAGCACCACCAGCTGGCAGCACACTTCAGAGACTCCTCCAGGCCCTATTCCCCTCCACAGGTGGACACGGAGGACAAGGGAGGCTCAGGGTAGTGCAGGGACTGACTGGACCTGGGTCCTACAGATAGGAAGTGGCGGAGCCACACGGGGACCCAGACTGGCCAGAAGCCAACACTCCGCCCTTCCCTGACAGCAGCCTAGGGCTGTGTCACCTTCCTGCTCTGGGCCTCAGATTCCTCATCCGCCATGGGGGGTGAGAGGACCAACAGAGTTCATTAATGAGAACCCACACTGGTAGCACTTCATGTGTCAGGCACCACCCTAAGTATTTTACTTAATTTTTTAAAGTTTTCCAAGACAAGATTTTATTCATGGCTACATAACATATCATCATAAGGCTGTACCATAATGCATTTGAGGTAGTAAGCATATATTTTTTAAGTGTGTTCAATTTCCAACCAATAAAATAATGCTGTGTGCTGCACTTATACATAATTTTTATATTCATCCCTAGTTCCTTGTGCTACATTTTTGTATAGAGACATAATTCACACACCATAAAATTCACTCTTTTAAAGTGTACAACTTAGTGGGTTTTAGTATATTCACAAAGTTATGCAACCATCACCGCTCTCTAATCCCAGAACATTTTCATCACCTCCAAAAGAAATACTGCACCTTTAACAGTCACTCCCCATACCCCATACCCCCAGCCACTGGAAATCACTAACCTACTTTCTGTCTCTAGGGATTGGCCTACCCTGGACATTTCCTGTAAATGGAATCATATACTGTGTGGCCTTTCTTTCATTTAGCATAAGGCTCTCAAGGTTCACCCACGTTGTAGCATGTCAGTACTTCATTCCTTTCCATGACCGAGGTCTATTCCATGGTAGGGAGACCACCTTTGGTTATCCGTTTATCCACTGATGGGCATTTGCATTGTTTCCACTTTTGGCCTAAGCACTTTATTTCAGTCCTTGATGACTCTACGTGAAGATGCTTTTACATCGTCGTAAAGACAAAGAGACTGAGGTCCAGAGAAGTTACATAACCCTTCCCGGGTCACTTGGCTAGTGAGTGACAGTGGGGGGGGTTGGCCCAGGAGTCTAGCTCCAGAGATGATGGCTTTAGCCATCAGGCCATACTGCCCCCTTGGTCAGGGTAAGATAGTGTAGGTCAGCACCCACAGAGGTGGCATCAATTGGCCACTTAGCAAACGGTGGCCTTTCTCAGCAGTGTTTCTGAAGGTGGCAGAGCCAGGGTCAACCAGGCAATACCCCAAGCTAAGACAGGGGTGTCAGGACACTCAGTGATAAAGAATTGCTATCTCATTGCTACACAGATGATTCTCCCAGAAATAGGGACATCATTCCACACCTGGGGGGGCCTATTCCCTCTGCCGAGCATCCACCCTCCCCACCTAGTAAGCACTGGTTCCTCTCCTGGCCCCAATGTCCTACCACTGGGAGGCAGAGGAAGGATCCTTGTGTGGGGTCAAGGTCAGAGCAATAGCTGCAGTCAAGGCCACTTGTGACCTTGGGTGGGTCTCTGCCTCCTCAGGGTCTCCATCTAATGAGATGAGAATCTTAATGCTTTTTTAAAACTTTAAAGAGGACTCTTAATGCTTTGTTAAGAAATCATTTTTTTTAAACTACAAAGTAAGATAATAAACACACAAAAGCTGAGGCTCAAAACAAACAAAAAATCCTATCTAATAAAGACAGAATGTGCAAATTGACCATCACTTCGTGACAAAGATGGCAGCGCCCACAGCCAATAAGGAGGGAATATGCAAACTGATGTGACAAAGTGAAGGCGGGAGGCAGGCAGAGGCCAGAGCGAAGGCTCGGGTCCAGAGGGAAGCCGGTGCCGGCAGCCAGGGGAAGGAAGGCCTATTGTTGCACGAATCTTCATGCATCAGGCGTCTAGTGAAAATATAAGGAGTATCTAGAATAAAAATTAAATCATCTTCCTGCCTTCTACTCCAAGGTACTATAAGAGTGGGTTATGTTGCCCTTTTCTATAAATTCAGATATATGTTTCATATCTAATTTTTAAAAGGTGTTTAAGCTGAAACCGGTTTGGCTCCATGGATAGAGCGTCGGCCTGCGGACTGAAAGGTCCCAGGTTCGATTCCAGTCAAGGGCATGTACCTGGGTTGCGGGGCACATCCCCAGTAGGAGATGTGCAAGAGGCAGCTGATCGATGTTTCTCTCTCATCGATGTTTCTAACTCTCTATCTCTCTCCCTTCCTCTCTGTAAAAAATTAATAAAATATATTAAAAAATAAAAATAAAAGGTGTTTAAAATAACAAATGGAGACATAGGCCTCCCTACTCTGCAACTTGCTTTCCTCACTTCATAGACATCTTCCCAGACCAGTCCACATGGATCCATCCCAGTCTGTGTTCACCAGCTCCAGGGTGGTCCCTGGCATGGTCATTCACCTGCTGACGCCTTTAGGATGTCCTCCATCTATGGCTTTCATAAAGACACATCAGTGAACACCTTGTTTATACATCTTTGTCCACAAAGAACAGATTTTTAGATGTGAAATTGCTGATCACAGGACATGCAGGTTTCCAATAGTCTGCCGAGAATGAGGTCCCAGTTTGCACTCTGAGAGCCCTTTGCTCCCCTCATCTCCAGCACTGGCTGCTCTGATGGAGAACCCACTTCTTCATATGGGATCTGATGTGCAAAAGAGACAGGCCTGATGCCACTGGGTTGATGAGGGTGAGGGGCCTGGAGGCTCTGGTTCCCGCTCCCCAGCTGGCACGCAGGATGCCTCCAGGGTCCTCCAGTGCTGGCATTAGCCTCTCAGTTGGCACCCCCAGGGAATTTGAGGATGGAGGGGCTGGCCAGCCTCATCCTCAGATGACCCCATCCTCCCCGAATAAAGGTGCCTTTGAGTAGGGCCTTCAGGGGACAGCACCACCACTGGAAACAGGGGTGGACAAACTTTTTGACTCAAGGGCCACAATGGGTTCTTAAACTGGACCGGAGGGCCGGAACAAAAGCATGGATGGAGTGTTTGTGTGAACTAATATAAATTCAAAGTAAACATCATTACATAAAAGGCTACAGTCTTTTTTTTCAATAGTTTTATTCATTTCAAATGGGCCGGATCCGGCCCGCGGGCCGTAGTTTGCCCACGGCTGACTGGAAAGCATGGGAGACTTTCGGCACTTGAACCTGCATATATTTAAGAGGAGGAGCCTGGAGCATCCTAGGTCCCTCACAGCCTGTGATCCAAACTGGCCTTTTGGACCTTGCCTCTGCCCAGGCTTTGCTGTGTAGATCCAGGCACGCTGCTGTCCCTTCGGGGCTCCAGGTTTCCAGCTGCAAGTCTGGGGAGACCCCTCCCAGGGAGCAGGTGCAGAATCTGCTCCGCTTGCCATGCATATTAGGGTGGAAGGGGGGCTTCTCCTGAGAGCTGGCAGTCTGGGGGCAGGGGAGGAGCAGAGAGGGTAGAAAAGGGGAGCAAGCCCATGTTCCCAGGGCCAGACATCTGAGGCTTCCTCCCTGTGATGCTGATGCCCGGTGGTGAGTTTAGTACACCGAGTCCCTCCTGGCTAATAGGAGACCATGCATGAGTGCATGCACACAAGGTACACCTATGAATAAAATGTGTTCTCTCTGCAACAGGGGAGCCTTCTGCATGTCTGCAGGCAATCATGTTTGTATCTCATGTGACAGGTTTTCATGCACAATTCACACATGTGCATATTCTTGTGCATGTCAACATGTACAAGCAGGTGTGGTTGTGAGTGCCACTGAGTGTGTAAATCTTGGTCTGGCTGTGGCTGCATAGGCATGTGTGCATGCATGTGTCTACATGTGTGTTCATGTGTGAGGATGCATGTGTGCCTGCAGACTGTGCATATGAGTCCTCTAAGGGTGTGCGGGTACACAAGTGACATGAGCATATATGCAGGTGTGTGTATTTGTGTCTGAGTATGTGTAAGAACACGCGCATAACTTATAGAAGTGTAGATTGAGTGTGTGCATTGGTGTGCACACACACATGTGGATCTAGAGGTGCTTCCATGTGTGAGGGGGGAGCTACGTATGGAGATACAGTCCTGTGGCTCTGCAGATGTGAATACACACAATGTGCAGTTGCACCCCTGACGTGCCACCCCGAGGTCTTCAAACACTGACATTCCCTCTGGGTGCTCCCCCACCTTGCCTGGACCTCACACTGAGGAACAAACAGGGACATTGTCACTGTATCACCTCTGAACGTCTTGCTTTAGTTACAGGCAGAATAATCACTTTAAAGACTGATGTCATTACAAACCTTACTGATTTTAAGTACAAACGTCTCATAGATGCAGTATTCATAGGGAATTTGAACAGAAAGCACAAAGAGGAGGATTTCCCACCCCTAAGTGCCGGGGGCTGTCTAGGGTCAGGGATAGCAGTGCTGGCTGCGCACTCGCAGGGGCCAGAAAGGGAGGAGCCTGAGCAGAGAGCCCTTGCCTCAGTTTCCAGGGCTGCCCAATCTTGAGCTCCACCCCCACCCCACACCCAGGGAGATCACTGTCCTGGTCCCAGGGGCCCCTATTTCTGGCTCAAAGGGGATTGGGGGGTTGGAGGAATCAGACAGAGTTCAGCTAGCCCTGCCGTGACCACAACGGGACAAGACACATCCCTGCTCAGCCTCCATTTCCTTATCTGTAATGCAGACAATCTTACCTGAAAGCTCAAAATACAAACTCTGAATCTGCCCCCCCTTTCTCAGCTCAACTCCCTCTTGCCCCAGAACAATTTCTATGTTCCCATTCCTCTTCCATCCCAGCTTCTCTGGCTCCTCCCTCTGCCTGCACTGCCTCCTTGCCTAGGCCTGACCCACAAACTTCTACCCACCCATCAAAGCCCATGCCCATGTCACCAACCAGGCAGATGTTTTTCTCTCTTCCTGACCATACTGTGAACTCCCAGGGCAAGGACATTCCTGGGTCCCCAGAGCCTACCCTGACCTGACATGGCTTAGCTATCACTCACTATTGAGTTTTCAAAATTGCAAATAAAGAGGGAAGGAGGGGCGAGGCACTGGGAGCAGCAATGTTTGGTAAACACGGCCGGTCATTGGGTGCCCCCTGTCTAGGTGAGTCAGTTGCCCCTTGCCCCGGGAGAAAGAGAAACCACCATTTGTCAATCTCCACTGGTACCAGCACCGCCCCCAGTCTTATCGTGTTTGATCCTCACCGCATACCTGGGAGGTAAGCGATATTTTTATTCTCATTTCAATGATGCAGAAACTGACCCTCAGAGATGAGTCAGCCCCAGAGCTGGACCTCAAGCCCTCCTGATTCCAGAACCTTCTCCAGGCTCTCTCCTCCAGCTTCCTTTTCTCCTTTATGAGCCCCGCCCACATTCCCAGGCACTGGCAGGTGTCTGCGACTCTGCTCGGACTGCCTTCATGCCCTTGGAAGTGACCCTTGATCCTGAAGAGCAGGTGGGTGGTGGGACGGCTCTGAGGCTGGTTCTGGAACCCTCCCGGAGCCCCAGTTGCCCACCTGCTGCTCCTTAACTTGCCTCATTGGTCTCCCTCCCTGACTCACTTCACCCGTCCTTTGTGGCTTCCCGGAATCACCTCCCACAGAAAATCCATGTCCTCAAATCCTGGTTCGGGTCTGTTTCAGGGGCTCCAACCCAAGACCCAGGGGCAGCAGCCCAGAGAGCTTCGTTCCAAAGGGACCTCTATCTCAGGATCGGAAACAGCTCAGCGGAGGTCAGGCAGTCCCCAGGGCTGCGTGCTGCGGGGAGAAAGGGCGTGGGTGTGAGCGCAGCAGGTTTATCTCCGGGCCCAAGACCGCACCCAGGCCTCCCTCCCTTCTGTAGAAGTATGCCTCAGACAATGCAGCCCTGCAGGCCCTGGCAGACCTCGGCTAAAAAACCCCAGGGATCTCCACTGGCCCTCTTCCGCTCAGCCCCTCTAGCCTGGGTCCGTCCAGGCCGAGCAGGGAGGCTGCCTGGGGTGAGGCCCTAAAGGTGAGTCTGAGCAGCTCAGTGTCCTGCTCTGGGCCTGTTTCCCCTTCATCAAGGTTCAGGGCCTGTGTGGGGTGAGAAGGGGACGGCGTGGTCTCAGCACCCCTTTGAGGGCTCATAGTCTCCAGTTCTGCCAGGAAGTCATTGGCACACAAAACATTGGAGGTGGCACATCTTGCCCCTTGTCTCCACACACTTTCGAAGGAGGGTATTACTAACCCGGAGAATAAAGTTCTAATAATGAAAACACAAGCCCTGGAAGAGATGTAGCTTGACATTGAGGGTTGGCCCTTCTTATGTCTCCCCCCAGGCGGGCAGCTTCATGAAGTGAACGGAGCACAGGTTTCGGAGCCAGGCAGACTTAGATTCACATCCTTAGAGAACCCCCTTCACGTCTCTGAGCCTCAGCTTCCTGGGCTGTGAAATGGGCTGACGATGCCTACGCAGCCCAGGGAAGCATCTACCATCTTCTTCAATCCTGGGGAAGAAGCAACTCTGATCCCCAGTTGACAGAAGAGGCAGTGGAAGCCCAGAGAAGAGCAAGCAGGTGCTAAGGAGGCCAGCCCGTGCTCAGAGGGACACAAAGTGGTCCAGGGCCTTCCCGATCCTACCTCCTGCTTCGCAGGGGACCCTAAGCTTGGGCTGTGCCTGCTCCATGCCAGCCTTCCCCTGCCTGGCCTGGCCCTGACCCAAGACTCACCCACTGCCCTATTCCTGCATCTGGGGCTGGACCTGCAGTATCAGCCCTGCTCTGGGATACCTTTGGCCTCAGGAATGTTTGGATCTGGGCCAGGAGGTCAAAGGGGCTCATAACCTGACTACTCCCTTGAATAGCTCTTGGAAACTCATGACACCGGGCATAGGCAGACATGCCCCAGCCACAGGGGGAAACTGAGGCTCCCCGACTTCAACCAGGAAGGGAAACCAGGGACCTCCTTGGTTATCCTAAGGGGGGATCAGAATAGCAGCAGGGGAAAAATGAAATCGGAACAAGCAATGGGTCAGCAATTTCTCTTTTAAAATCAGGGGAGTCAAGTGTAGGCCCCGAGGCCAGTCCTCAACAAAGGACCTTGAGCTAAGAGTGTCCTAAAATGCTGAGTATTTCACCTCGTGCCACTTGAATTCAGACTGTGCTGCTCTTCAGAGGTCTTGTCACTGGTCAGAAAATCTGTGTTTGTTTCCCTGTCCGCCAAGCCCACACAAGGGTCAGGGAAAGGCTGGGCCAAGGTTGTGGGCTTAGCTGGGCAACCCCCACATTGTTTTGGCCTGAGGGTGATGAGGAGGTGGGAACCTAAGACAGGTCTGAACATGGTCTGACTGCTCTGCATAGCTATCGGTTTGGAGTACAGCCATGTCCAGTTCAGTATCCAAATAGCAAGCATCTTCTCTACAGACAGAGGTGGAAGCCTGACAGAGGCCCAGCATCATGGACACCTGTTGCCAGCTCAGCTTTCTTTGGCAAGCTACATTTCCCCCACTAATCCTGTTCTGTCCATGTGCCTCAGATGGGGCAGCCTCCCCACATACCAGGAAGGGGGACTCGTGAACTATGCCTGGCCAATCAGAGCACTCAAGCCCCCCTCCCCTGGCACAGTGATTGACAAAGATAAACACATGACCCAAAGGCAGGCCAACAGGCGTCTTCCCTGAGACTTTTGCTGGAGCTCCAGGAAACTCTCTCTTCTTTGGAGATTGTGAGCCATAAAGATGAGATTATAGCGGTTGGTGGAGCTGCTACAATCTTGCATCACATGGAGCAAATCTGTCAAGAAAAAAAAAAAAGCCCAAAACAGGCAGGCCTAGCTGAGAGATGGAGAGAGTCTTAATGGCGCCAATGAAACACCCGGATGCAGCATTTCTGAAGTTCCTGGGACTCCTCATTTCCATGAGCCAATACATGTCCTGCTCTGCTTACACTGTCACTTGCAGTCTAAAGCAGTGGTTCTCAACCTTCCTAATGCCGCGACCCTTTAATACAGTTCCTCATGTTGTGGTGACCCCCAACCATAAAATTATTTTCGTTGCTACTTCATCACTGTAATTTTGCTACTGTTATGAATCGTCATGTAAATATCTGATATGCAGGATGTATTTTCATTGTTACAAGTTGAACATAATTAAAGCGTAGTGATTAATCACAAAAACAATATGTAATTATATATGTGTTTTTTGATGGTCTTAGGCGATCCCTGTGAAAGAGTCGTTC
>NW_006289819.1:1204583-1240220 GCF_000327345.1 Myotis davidii | reverse complement strand
GTCAAGGGCACATGCCCAGGTTGTGGGCTCGATCCCCAGTGGGGGGCATGCAGGAGGCAGCTGATCAATGATTCTCTCTCATCATTGATGTTTCTTTCTCTCTTCCTCTTCCTTCCTCTCTGAAATCAATAAAAATATATTTAGAGAAATAAATAAATAAAACACCAGGTGAGAACGCAGCCAAGTCCTTTCTGCACCTTCGTTTCCCAGAGATACACAGCGATAGGCAGGGAGCTTCTTTTCAAAGGGCCACTGTAACTGGACTGTTGCGATGAGGCAAAGATCCATGCCCTGCTGCCCTTCTTTGAGAAGTGACAACTGACTAATGTGAAACAGAGCAGACGCTGCCAGCAGTTCGTGTTCAAGAGTTCGGAATGTTGCTCACACTGGAAGGGCCGTGTCTTGGCACGCTGCCCACCTCCTGACTTCCCAGAGTGCTCTGGACAGTGGGAAAGACTGTGGTGCATTTTTCTGACCAACAGTTCTGGGAGCACTAAAGGACATTGTGTTTGTTGAAATGTGGGGGTCAGAGCCACATAGATTTAGGAGAAAGGGAAGAAAACATTGCATTTTCACAACCCCAGTGTGAGTGGCATTGTTGGCATATTGCTCAACTGATAACACTTGTTAATTCAATTGAGATAAACCACCTGAATGTCCATCAATAGGGGTCTGATTAAATAAAGGGTAATATGTGGATTTAAAAAGAAGTAAGGTAGCTTGGAATATACCGTTATAGGAATGAATATGTCTGTAATGTAATTAAATGCAATTTCCACAATCATACCTCATAAAGGGGCATTTTTATTTTTTTAATATATCTTATTGATTTTTTACAGAGAGGAAGGGAGAGGGATAGACAGTTAGAAACATCGATGAGAGAGAAACATCAACCAGCTGCCTCCTGCACACCCCCTACTGGGGATGTGTCCGCAACCAAGGTACATGCCCTTGACTGGAATCGAACCCAGGCCCCTTCAGTCCGCAGGCCGACACTCTATCCACTGAATCAAACTGGTCAGGGCAAGGGGCATTTTTAAAAAGCAATTTTCAGAATGATATGCATAGCACGTGCCCATTAAAAATAATACCTGGCAGGTCTATCATTTACAGGAGGCTTATTGTTTATACACTTAGATGTGGAGCAAAGAAGAAAAATAAACTGCAATGAGAGGTGACATTCTCTTTGGGGACTTAGTCGCTGCAAACTTCAGTTCCCTGTGAGAGCTATTTCCCCATCACTGGCCATCTCCCTCCCATGATGAGGGACTAAGAGCTGGGAGCTTGATGTCCTCTTGGCATCAGGGACAGGCCCCTCCCTGACCCAGGTCACCCACTTGTCAGAGTCTCATCCTCTTGGTCTGAGCCTCAGTTTCCGTCCTGGCTGCCATTACCTGTGCAGCAGGCGAAGCCCGGCGTCTGTTCTGATTTGGGCAAAGATTGGCGGGAGCTCCAGAGTTGCTGGGCTGACCCTGATCCCTAAGATCTGACTGGGACCTGGGGGTGAGAGTGTCATTGTGTCCCTGTCCTGGGTCCTGACTGGCAAATGACCCACCAGAGTTCTCAGTAGCCTTCTGTGTCCTTCCATTGTGGGGTGCTGGGGAATTGGGGTATCCCTTCCACATCACACAGAGATGAGCATGACTAGGGCACTATCGCTGCTCTCCTCTCTGCCTGAACTTCCTGTAGTGGGTTGAAGGCTGGCCTCCAAAACGATATAATTAAGTCAGGGTCTCAAGATGAGCTCATCCTGGATTATCTAGATGGGCCGGCGATCCAAAGACAAGTGCCGTATAGAGAGAGTCAGAGGGAGATTTATCACAGAAGGGGAGATGACTCAGAAATTGAGAAGGACGTGCAACGTCAGGCGAGATTGGAGTGATGCAGCCACAGAAATTCCGGCCGCCACTAGCAGCTGGGAGAGGCGAGGAACAGACTGTCCCCTGGCCTCTTCCAGGGAGCACAGCCCTGCCAATACTTTGGTTTCTGGCTTCTGGCCTCCGAACTGTGAAAGAATAACTTTCTGTGTTTTAAACTACCAAGTTTGTGCTAATTTGTTATGACAACCCAAGGAACTAACATATACCTTCTGTTGCCCTTTCTACTCTACTGTGAGCATGGACCAAACATCCCTCCAGACAGCAACCCCAGAGGCTGGAGTTCCAGAAGAAGTGCATTTAAGCTGCCAGCTGGGGTTTCCACTGAGAGGCAAGATGTCCATCAGCTGCTATAATCTCATCTTTGTCCACCACCCTCCCCAGGCTGGGGCTCAGAAAGAAAGGTGGGGCCCTGGCCCCTCAGGCAGCCTCTTCGCCTCACTCTTGCCTCTTCCAGAACTGTCTTTCCAACTCTCCGGTGGAAGTGTTTCCCACCTTCTCCCAAGCTGAGCAGGAATTTCCCTTATATCACACCCTAAATTTGCTCTACCTGTGTCCTAGAGTCAAACTCCATGTTCAATTCTTCAAGGTTTGCTCTTAATATCTACAGGAAAGTTCTGGGAACAGAGAAATTGACTTTGATTTTATGGTAAATGGTCTTGATTCTCTCTACCCATCTTCTATTTCCCTGCTCCTCCTCTTGAAAATACCCGAATTTTCACTCTGGAGTCCACCTTGCCCTCCTATCACCAATGTGCTTCAAAAGAAGTGGACCCCAACTTCAGATCCAGGGACAGTTCTAACTGGTGTCATGGAATCCCCTCCCACCAGCCCAGTGATGGTCCAGAAATCTAGGCCTCGGCTCCAGCTCAGGGCACACCCCTGACCACAGGATTGGACTTGTGATCCTCGCTGAGATGCAAAAAGACACTTGCTGGGAGCTTCTGGGTAAGGTATTTCCTTGTTCTTAAGAAAGATTCACCAGAAGGGACACACTCTACCTCCCTACACATTCACCACTTAGGAAATGCCAGCCATTTGGCATTCTGAGGGAGGCCACCCATGGACAAAACCATCAGACACAAGAGGGCTTCAGAGAGATAGTCCAAAGTTCCTGGATTAAGCCAGCCCTGAAGCCACCCTATCTCTGGAGTCTAGTTATTTGAGGCAATACATCTCATTGGGTTTTGTTTGTTTATAAGTTTTTATTGATTTGGGAGAGGGAGAGATAGAAACATCAATGATGAGAGAGAATCATTGATCGGCTGCCTCCTGCACGCCCTACGCTGGGGATTGAGTCCTCAACCTGGGGATGTGCCCTGAATAGGAATTGAACTGAGATCTCCTGGTTTATAGGTCGATGCTCAACCACTGAGCCATGCCAGCTGGGCAATACATCTCATGTTGAAGCTAGTGTCTGTTGGACTTAATGTTACTTGTAGCCCAAAGCATTCTAACCAATGTGTCACTCACCAAAGCCAACTTTCAAGACTGCTGTCTTACTATGGACTTCGAGATCCTATTTTGGGAGTCAAAAGCTAACCAAGCATTGTTCTTGATTCCTCTTCACATTACTCTTCTAACAATTTTAAATCTCCCTGAGAAAGATGGATGCCTCTGGCCGAGTAGGAGGAAAGCTCTCATAGGGAAGTATGATAAAAAAAAATATCCATTGCTATATTTCAAAGACATTGTCTATGTAACACTAACACTCACACAAACACCTGGGGGGAGAACTTCTAAATTGTTAACAGTGGTCACCTCTGGGGAAGAGGATTTTAGGGAAATAGACCTCCCTTTCTAGCTTGGTATTACCGTAATGTTTGAATTTTTAAAGTAAACATAAATTACTGTAACTTAAAATCCTGAGGATTAAAAGGTGATCTAAGGGACCCAGAGGTCCCTTAGGGGCCAGTTATGGGGTCATCCCAGGAGGAATCCCAGGGCTGACCCCATACTCACAAGGAAGGACTGGAGAAGCTGGGCTCTGGGCTCAGAGCTAGGGGACGGGAGGAAGAAAGATGAAAGAGCTAAAGAAGAGGCAGGTTCCCAGGACTGGCTCACCCCTGCCTACCATCCTCTCCTCCCCAGACCTCATCCATATGCTTGGTCCCTGGACTCTGTCCTTTCCAGAGCCTCTGTCTCCAGGATTAGGAAAAGCCTCAGTGAGGAGCCCTAGAGGGTACCATGTGGTCCCCACTTTGAGAATCTCAACTCTCAGAAAGGTGGTATAGAGGACCCTCCCAGTCCCTGGCCGCCCCTGCCTGGGATTGGGGTGGTCTGGACTTCTCCCATGCTCACCTCCCACTGAAAGACCCTGCTCCCCATGGGTGCCCAGACCCCTTCAGACCCCCTGAACCTCCTCATACACCCCTGACCCCCACCTGGCTAGGCAGCAGCTGCCCCGGAGTTTCCTGGCTCATTCTGACCCCAGTGTGGCTTCCCGATCTCCATGGAGCTACCTATGCTGGGCATCCAGCTCAAAGATGAAGGTCCCATCCCTGCCCCAGCACAGCCTCGTGCCGCGGGTGGGTGGATGCCCAGACGACAGCATCAGCGGTGGCTGCCATGGGCTGCATCTTGGCTCAGCTCGATGCCTGCTGGGCTGTAGTGTTGAATTGAGGCCAGTCCCTGCCCTCGACAAGCAGACCAGGCTCCAGCAGGGACCTGATGGACCCTCAGCAAATGCAGCATCACTTCCCAGTGTTGCCTTTGTGGGAGGTCCTCTGTGGGCACACTGTTGGACCAGCCGCTCGCTACTCTAGGGCCTGTACAGCACGTCTCACCATCCAGCACTGCATGCTTCATTTGCTCTCTGGTGGTCTGTCTCCCCACCCTGGGACCTAAGCTCACTTTTTAAGGGGGGGTGTCTGTGTTGCATCCCCAGCCCTGAGGCACCGTCTGGTACACGGTGGGCACTGATTATATATTTGTGGATTCAGTATATCTGCATGAAGGATGGAGGTTAAACACAGTTCTTGTCCCTCCCCGCCTCCTCACCAGTCACCTACCCAAGTGGTCCCCAAGTCCTATAGAAAGTGTTTCTTCCCCTGCTCTGCCATCTCTCCTTCTCTCCCTCCCAAACTCTAAGCCCAGCCTCACCAGCCCTTACTTGGTATTTCTTCATCTCAGGCCCAGGTGGAAATGCCACCTCCTCTGTGAAGCTGGACCAGATTCCTCTGCAGTGGCAGTCACGCTGTACATTACTTGAGCTTCTCTCACTCAGAACCGCAGTCATTTACTTGTTTATATGTCTGTGTTCCCCCGCACCCCACTCCCACGCTGCCACCACTCCTGAACAGAAGGATCTTCAGAGCTGGGCTGGGGCCAGTTTCTCTCTGCAGGTCCAGGGCTTCGGCAGCGGGTAGGGCTGCGTGTGCTATCAGAGCTCAGGAGGTGTTTGTTAGATGAGTAGAGTGAGTGAAGAAATGAGCTCCCCCATCAGTGAAGGGGCATGTGAAGGAGCAGGCAGATGCATGAATGAGCCAGAGAAGTTACTGAGTGAATGAGTCAGTGACCCAGGGGAGAAGAAGGGGGAGGGAGGGAACGGTGAGTGAGCCTGTGAGGGAGGGGGTGCCGAGAGAGTTCCCAGCTCCAGCAGCCCTGGCATCCGTAAGTTCCCGCCACCCCTGGGCCTGTGCTCTGTGCCAACCAGACCTCACGATGCCTCCTCCCAGAGCCAGTGCACATCAGGGCTGCTCAGCACACGCTCCCTGATGCTGGCCAGACCCAGCGCTGGGCCATGAATCAGACAGGTCCTGCCCCGGGGCTCTGGGGATCGAGGGCAGACAGTCAAGCCTCATAAATTAACTCGATGCCATGCTGGGCAGACATGTGTTCTGGAAGGAGGGGAGGGTGGAGGAAGGCACGGGGGCAGGAGGGACAGTGCCAGCAAAGGCACAGCGGCTTGGGGATTCAGAGCAGGGGAGAGCGTGGTGCGGAGATGGGGCCACAGTGAATGCTGGGCCGAGGCCAAGGAAGATGAGGAGCAGGGTTACAGGCTGGCAGCCTGTGAGTTTGGGGAGGAAGATGGGAGAGTCCAGGGAAATGCAACAGGGAGCATATGTATCAAGGAGATTCCACAGTGCTCAGGGCTGGATCCTGCCACAGCCTTTGCATAATTTAGCTTCGGGCTTCTCTCCACAAAGAAGCCATCATCCTCCTCCCAGCCTTAATGCTCCCATCAGCAGCCTGAGGCATTTGGGGACCCCAGACTGGAGAGGTTACTGGAGGGGAACCCTTATAAGTGGGTGTTTGCAAATCCATATTGTTGAGGCCGGAGTGTGGGGAATGTTCTGGCTTCCTGCAACAAATCGGGGAATTTCTGAGTTGGACAGGGAACCTTGAAACTGGGTCAGTGGAGGTGAGAAAAGCTACTGACCACACTGCGATGCACAGGACGGTCCTAGATGGCAAGAACGATCCAGTCCAAAATGCCAAAGGGCCGAGTTCTGCAGCCCATTTTCACAAATAGAGGACTGAGGATGCTGATCGAAGGCGGTCGCCCATGATACAGTAGCTCCTCACATGTGCCAGGAGCTGTGCTGAGTATCTGCCCCTGTTAGCACATGTGATCTACGCCTAATTCTGGGAGGGGGACACAGATTGACTTGTCCTTGCAAAGGCAGGATTCCAACCCAGGAAGTCACAACAAGGCCATGCTCCACCACATGACATTGATGGCCTCCCGCCTCACCCAATAGCTGAGACAGAGCTTGGGCTTGAACCCAGGACCCCACTCTCCACTCTGCTGTGTGCCCCTGGTCCACATGGGAGTCTTGGGCTCCTCCACTCAGAAGCTTGGCAGCCAGGACCTCAGTTTGTCAGGGATGCGTGGGGCGGGCAGGAGGCAGAGCCCAGAGACAGAGGGTCTTTGTCTGCCTGCAGATGGGAAGGCAGGCCTGGGCTGTGCGTCCAGGCCCAGGGGCCAATCGGGTGCAAACTCATTAGACAGCTGCTGAGGCTGCCAAGGAGACGGGAACAATTAGAAGCCCAGCTCAAGCCAGGGAGTGGAGGCTGCACTGGGAGAGCTGCTGAGCTGCAGGCCAGCATCCAGGACGCAGCTGCAGTTTGTCTCCAGGATGGCAACAGCAGCTCCATCCTCACTGACTGAACCTACTGTGTGCTGGGCCGGGCACATTATGCATCTTGTCTCCTTTGCGGGTGGGGGGTGGAATTATTAACTCCATTGCATTTATTTAGTCCATTCATTCAACAGATACTTATTGAGTTCCTACTGTGTGCCAGCACTGTGCTAGGTCCTGGAGATACAGCAGGGAGCAAAACAAACAAAGATCACTCCTCTTGTGGAACTTACATTCTGAAAGGGGGAGACGGACACCAAAAAGGGAGCAAACAAGGTACCTGCACCTTGGGACCAGAGCTATGGGAGCAGTGAAGGGGCAATGGAGGCAGGCTGGGCAAGGCCTCTCTTAGGAGGTGACCGTTCAGAGGAGGAACTGAGGCGCAGAGAGGAGAGGTGATTTGCCTAAGGTCACACAGCTGGTAAGTGGAGGAGCAGAGACCTGGCCCGGACCTTCCTGGCTCCAGACCGTACTGGCCACCTGTCTCCTGGAAGCCCCCGTCTCTGCCCGGGCTCATCGCCACCATTACACTCGTGGGTAAAGTCGGCATAGTCTCCACTCCTTCCTCATACCACCCTCAAGAAGTACTGTGGGGAACTGAGGCCTAGAGAGGGGCCATAACTGGGCCAGGTCCCAGCAAAGGAGTGAACCTGAGTTCATATTCCTTCTACACCTTGCCCGTTCCCAGCCAAGCACTTAGCCAGCACTGAGCACTTAGTAGATCTGTAAGAATCGGATTCATGGACAGACTGTGTGGCTGTGGACAAAGTTCATCACCCTTCGGGGCTTCTGTTTCTCCATTAGAAACTATGAAATGGGCCCAGCCCACCCCTGAAACGCCCAAGGGCGCTCTCTTCCATCAGCGTTCCTTGAGGAGCTGTGCCCTGCCCAGAGACAGAGGCAGGGCTCTGCCCTCACAGTCCAGTGGGAAAGGCCGGGCGCCCCAAGGTGGGTTGACCGGGAAAGCGTTCGGTGGAGCTGCGGCGCGAAAGCCCAGAGGCAGATAAGGACATAGCAAGGGATCAGCAGGTACATTTAGGGTGAGAGAACCATCTGGAACCTTTATCCAATGGTCCCCCTCCGGTCCCCATGTTCCCAAAGCCTGTACCTGCAGGAGGTCTTAGGCCACCACAGCTTCTGTCCCTCTCAGTTCCTGCCCTGGGTCCAGGAGAGTGTCCCAGAGCTGAAACAGGCCCAAGAGACCTGGGCCACCAATGGCATACGGACTGCGTGACCCCAGCCAGGCCGCCGTTCCCCTCACTCCGCTTCGGATTCTTACAGGGGGGCCGAGGGAGGGTGCTCAGAGCGAGCTGGGAGCACAGCGAGAGGGAGCTTATGAGCACTTCCTTCATGTCAGGCTGCGATCCTGGAGGCAGGTGACATTGTCCCTGTTTACAGATGAGAGATCTGAGGCCGAGAGAGGGCAAGTCACTTGCCCAAGGCCACACACTAGGAAATGGCCTGGCAGAGATTCACACACAGATCCCTGGACTCTAGAGCTCTGCTCATAACAAAAGCTGCCAATTTGCATGTCTGTGCCCTTCCCCCCCCCACCCCTAAACCCCCTGCTATAGTCAGTCCCAGGACTCTCCCTCTAGGAAACAAGGCACCCCTGTGAAGTGGGTCTTGCTTTCCCCATTCTAGACACAGTATCAGAGAGGGCGAAGGATTTGCTTAGGACACACAGCTGGTGACAGGCACCGGCACTACCAGTGCTGCTAAGCCCGTTCATAGCCACCCCCACTGAAGGCATGGAGAGCTCTGGCCTACAAGGAAGGAAGCTAAAACTCAGAGAGAGCAAGTGACCTCCCAAGGCCACACAGAGGATGAGCAGAGAACTGGGGTTTGACCTCTGGCACTGGGCCTCCGTGCGTGCTCTGGGACCACTTCCCCACACTGCCACCTGCTGACTGGGAGGCTGCAGATGGGTCATTTAGCCTCTCGAAGCCCCCTGGGTTCCTCATCTGTAAAACTGGAATGAGAATATCTGTCACCTGTGATGGTTGTAGGGAGGATTCAATGAGTGACCAAAAGTAGTGTCACTATACAAGCAGTGACGACAAGAACAACAATGACAATACTTTGCATGTCTGTCCTGACAATAGTAAGTCATCACCAATGAGACAGCACTGTGCTGTGGGAGGAAGCCATGCCTGGGAGTTAGGGGACTGACTTCAAATCAGCTCAGACACATCAGTCCCCTCTCTGGGCCTCAGTTTCCTTGCCTGTAAAATGGGGGAAGGACAGACTTGAGGACGGCTTCTGTTCTGATGGTCTGTGTGTCAGGGAACCTGGTTCCAGGTTTTCCCACTCAGAATGGACCCCTGGGCTCTGCCTGCTGCAACATCAGCACAGGCTGGCCCGAGGGGAGCAGGGGCAGGACACTCAGAGACACGCACTGAAGGGAGGACAAGAGGCCCTGGGGCAAAGGAATTGGCGGGAGCAGGAGGCCCCTGCATGGCGTCCCCACAACACAGACCACGACTCTCCACCTAGGGATTGCTTCCAATCGGGTCCTATCGTCATCCCTCTGCCTCTTAGCCCCCGAAGTTGGTCCAGAGCCTTGGTGATCCTTGGTGAAGCAGAGCAAAGCAAAGCAAGACTGGAAGGGCAAGGATTGTGCCACTGAGCGATTGGCATGGCAAGAGCCAGAGGGCCGGGAGCTGGAGGGGCCAGGCTGCGGTGATGGTGGGGTGGGTGGGGAGAAGAGACCTGGGCAGGTGAGAATGGGAAGAAAAGCAGAGCCCCCAGAGGCACGTGGAGGTCTGCGGCAGTGTTGGAGGCCCCAGCTGAAGGTAACATGGTCTTCCTGAGCCGGCAGCCTTCTGGATGCTGCCTCACTGTGTGCAGCGACTGGCCTTTCATATGGGTCATCCCAGCCCTGAGGGCACATCTGTGGAGGTGGCCCAGCCCCAGCCCAGGCTGAGCACACACAGGGTCAATGGGTGTCTGCTGAATAAAGGGCATGGTTCAGTCCTCCACAGGCTCTCAGAGCTGGAGAAAATGTAAAGGTCTCTAGTCCACTCTCCCCCAGCCCCCAGAGGGGAGGCAGGACTTCCTCTGGGACTCGGTGAATGACAGGAACCCAAGCGTCCTGTGTCTCAGGCCTTTTTCCAGCTCAGCACCTGAGGGGGCCTCAGCCTTGAGCCCCTGCCTCTGGCTCTGGCCTGCGGCTCAGCGGCTGATCTCTCAAGGTCGGAGGAGCATTAAGTCGGGTAATAGACGTTGGAAGTGCTTGGAAAGAAATGCGGTGTCCATGTGTGGTGAGGGCGGGGCCTCGGTGTGCACAGCCTTGACTCCTAAGTAGCTGAAGGTGCTGGCAGGAAACCCACTGATGTGCCCTCAGGGACTCCAGGGAGCCTGAGCCCAGAACAAGCCTCCACGGGGGTCTGAGAGGTCCCGGTCCCCGGAGGGCAGGTGGCAAGGAGGCAGACAGGGTCCTTGGAACTGAGGCCCTGCCGCAGAGGGCGGGAGGCCAGGGGACCGCCAAGGTACCCCAGAGGCAGTAAGACCAGGAGACAGAGTGGGATCAAGCCAGCTGAAGGCTAGGGCTTTCGCAAGCTCCCAGCTGCAGCCAAAGGCAGGAGATCGGTGTGTAAACAGACAACAAAATCCCTCAGACATGTCCCAACTCATCTCTCTCATGGGCGCAGAGCCGGAGCTGGCCGGCTCAGATTCCCTGCCGCTTTCCAAGGAGGTGGGCAGCTGTGCTTGGACCTGGAGAGGCCTGGGCCTCCCTCGGCCAGTCCTGTGCCTTCCCCCGTCTAGCTCATTAATAAACCCCCTCTGGGTTTATTGCTTGCCCTCTTCCTTGCTGGACTCCAACCTCATCCCCATCTGTCCGACGTGGGTCCTGTCATGAGCTCTGCTGAGCCTTCCTCCCAAACCTCCCCTGGCTCCCCATGTCTACAGGGTCTAATTCAGGCCTCGACATGGCTTTCAGCATCTCCATGATTTGGTCTCTAACCTCCATCCCCACTGCCCCCCTCGGTCCCAGTGCTAACTCTGAGTCTTGGGGTGCTCTCCCATGCAGCATGCTCATCAGCCTGAATTTAGCCTGTCAGGTCGTTTACAGCCTGTGGCGAAAAGAGGGATCCTAGCCAGCGGGCATACCTTCCTTTGAGGAACAGGTGGTCTTGAGTCTGCCCCAGTCAGAGGAGCCATGGCAGAGAGAAATCCCCATCCTGCCACTCCCTGGCATTGTGAATGTAGGGAAGCAAACCTCAGTTTTCTCTTCTGTAAAATGGGAATGATAATCCCTCCCCAGGATTCAAAGTTCTTGGCCTGGTGCCAACCACAGAGATGGCGCTCATTACATTTGAGCTACTATTGTCACGATCAGTGCTGCTATTACTCCGTGCAACTCTGGGCAGTGCACGTACTCAGCACCAAGCCACCACAAGCTCGCAAGGTTGTTAAACCACAATTTCATGTGAAAGTATTAGAAATACTCACCCCCAGCCCGACTTAAATATGGGAAACTGAGGCAGGAGGCCCCAAAGCCAGTGATGGCAGAGCTAAATCAGAAGCAAGCTCTCCGGTTTTACAAGCCAGAACACTTCCCCTACAAGCTGCCATTGCTAAGAGTCAAGTTCAAACACCAAGGTTTAAATATGAATCTCTACCGTTTGTTCTCACTTTCAATCCATGCCCCCCGCCCTTTCACACGCCTGTGTGCCTTTAGAGAAGGCTCCAGCCTCCTTCCAAGCAAAGCTCACTTTCTGCCCCTCGCCCGCCCTAAGGAGGCCTTTCTGTGACCTGCCCTGGCGGGGCCGAGGGGCAGTTGCTGGCTTGCCTTTTTGCTACTCAGCTAAACTCCGGATTCCTTTTCTCCAGGCCCTTCTGGGTTTTTGTAGCTGTTCTTAGCCTCAAGGGTCTACTTTGTGAAGGAAAACCAGAGCCTCCCTCTCCCCAGCCTGCAAACATTCCCAGCTCCTCCCATCCCAAAAAACCAGCAGGCAGACAGAGCGAGCTTCCGTCCATCCCCTTCTCCTCCCAGCCAGTCCCATTCTCTCCTTCAGCCCCATTTCTTGGTGGGGACCTGTCATCTCCAGGTCCCACCTCCTCAGCGTCACTCCCACACCCAACCCACCCGGCTACCTCTGCCCCTCTGCCCCCTCCACCCAAACTGCTTCTGCTCAAGTCACCGGTGACTCCATTTCCCTAAACCCAAAGGGCACTGTGCGCTCTTCAACCTGCCCGGTCTTTCTGTGTCAGCCCCCCTGCTGACCATTCTCTTCCAGGGGCTTCCTGACACCCCTTTTCTCTCCCCCTCCCCCGCTGCTCTGCCAGCATCTTCTCCATCTCCTTTGTCAGTTCCTCCTCCACCCAAACGCAGCCGTCTATCTTGGGTCCTCTTTTCTTACCATCATGCTCTTCCCCTAGGCACTCCCATGGATTGAATTCCCATCTCTAACCACTGATTCCTGAGTCCCAGGCCTGGGTACCCACCGCCTCTGCTCAATGTCTCTAAAGGCAACTCAAACGGAGCATGTCTGCAACCATCTCATGCTTCTCTCTCTCAAAACTTGCTTCCCCTCCCAAGCCCCCATCTCTGTAAACAGCCCCACCACCCACCCTTTCGTTCAAGGTGAAGTCCACCAGGGAGCCACCAGCCCTTCCTCTTCCTCACCCCCTTACCTGGCCAGTCACCTAGTTCTGCTGAGTCCACCTTTCAAATGCCTGTACAATCCACCCAGGCCTTCCGATTCCGCTACCAGGACCTAACTCCGGGACTCCAGTAGGGAATCCTATGGGACTCTCTTAGCCATACTTACCCTTCATTCCATTCTCCTTACAGCAGCCGAGGGATCTTTCTAGAACACAGACCTCTTTGTGCCATTTCCAATGTCTTTATGTCATTCTCTACTTAGAAGTCATCACTGTCTTCCAGTTGCTCTCCAGTGAACCCCGGAATGCTGGCGCCTTGTTCCATCCCTCCCCTAGCTCTCCGAGCACCAGCCATCTAGCCTTTTAGCTTGTCTTTTCATTCACTGCATCGCTGCCTTTCTCCTAGGCTTAGCTCCTGCTGCCTTCCTGCCTGGAATGCTTTCTCTTCTCCCCCGACCCATCCCCATGAGATCAGCCAAGGGTTTTTCCCACACTTCCCACCATCCCCCACTGGGCCCTTGGGTTTTCATCAGCTGCCAGGTTGTTTGCACTCACCCATGGGTGCCTGTGGTTGCTCGATTCATGTCTATCTCAGCTCCTGGACTGCAAATTCCATGAAGCCAGGGGCCATGCCTGCCTTGCTCATCCTACAGCCACACTGCACCTGGCACATGGCATCTCTGAGCCCCACTTGCCTGGGCATCGCCTGTCCAAACAGCCAGTGCCAACTGCCCCTGGGACAACAGTAGTCTGCATTTCGAGGACTCACCCTTCCGGTGCTCCCTGTCCTGCACCCCCACACATGGCTTTGCCTTCCACACTAGAGAGCCTCCCTGACTCCCTTTGCTCTCACCACCACCCCCCTCTCTTTCTCTAATGCTGTTCCTGCAAAAATGGCCCGCTCAAGCCCATCGGCCTCACACTGCTTCATTTCTGACCACACAACTCACCTTCCTCTGCACTGACAGCCTGCCTCACTAGCTCCAGGAGGAACTCACAGGCACCAGGGCCTTCACAATCCAGCCCGAACCTACATTCTCAGCGCCCCACCACCCACAGCCCCACAGCTCGGGGTCCAGCACGGCAGGACATGACCTTTAAAGCCATGTTTCCTGAAAGAAAAATAATAATAATAATGACAACAACATCAACAATAATAATAATTTAAGCCATATTTTCTGCATTCATGCCCTGCCTTTGCCTCTTACAAGCTTCAGAATCTTGGGCCTCAGTTCCCTCACACACACAACAGGAAGAGTAATGGTCCCACCGCATGGGTATTTTAGGGATTAAATAAAAAGATCCATGGGAGGACTTAGCCCAGTGCTTGGCACCTATGGTGTGGCCCTGACTGGGTAACGAGCCTGCCTTTCCACTGGTCCTGTGTGAGGAGGGGAAACAGAATCCCTTTTGTCTCTGCCTCTCCCTTGCCTAACTCTGCGCCTGGCCCCAAGAACACTCAATAAGTGCTTATTAATGAGTAGAGGGACCACACACTTGGTACAAATCATCTTATTGTTCCTTCACTTTCACGAATATAAATCTTATCTAACAGGATTTGAGCTCCAGGGTACGGGGGAGGTGGAGCACCGGGAAAGGGCTGGGGCGTCTTCATGTCAGGGCGTTCAGACCTGGGAGGGATTGCTGTACTCCTGACATCCTTCTACCCCCCACAGTGCCCGGCCTGAAGAGGGAAGTCCAGGAGGCCTTGCTGACAGACAGGTCCACCATCTTCCCCCAAGAAGGAGGCATGTTGCCCCTACGAGATTGCACTAATTACTCCCTGCTCCCTCCCTCCGCACACACATCTGCTTTCTTAGACAAGAGGCTGTTTGACTTACTCGCACTGAGTTCTCTCGGCTGGCTGTTCTGAGCCAGCTTGGCCAGCTTCTTCAGAAACGACAGCAGAAAAGAGTGGAAAAGTTTTCTTTTGGCCACAAAGCACAAAACCAGAATAGGGAATGAATCACTTCCCAGCTCCCATCAGCAAAGACCAGCTATGAACTAGCTTGACTGGAAAGACCAGCAATGGACTAGCATTGACTAGAAAGACCAGCAATGGACTAGCATTAACTAGAAAGACCAGCTATGGACTAGCATTAACTAGAAAGACCAGCAATGGACTAGCATTAACTAGAAAGACCAGCTATGGACTAGCATTAACTAGAAAGACCAGCTATGGACTAGCATTAACTAGAAAGACCAGCTATGGACTAGCATTAACTAGAAAGACCAGCTATGGACTAGCATTAACTAGAAAGACCAGCTATGGACTAGCATTAACTAGAAAGACCAGCTATGGACTAGCATTAACTAGAAAGACCAGCTATGGACTAGCATTAACTAGAAAGACCAGCTATGGACTAGCATTAACTAGAAAGACCAGCAATGGACTAGCATTAACTAGAAAGACCAGCTATGGACTAGCATTAACTAGAAAGACCAGCTATGGACTAGCATTAACTAGAAAGACCAGCTATGGACTAGCATTAACTAGAAAGACCAGCTATGGACTAGCATTAACTAGAAAGACCAGCAATGGACTAGCATTAACTAGAAAGACCAGCAATGGACTAGCATTGACTAGAAAGACCAGCAATGGACTAGCATTGACTAGAAAGACCAGCGATAGACTAGCATTAACTGGAAAGACCAGCAATGGACTAGCATTGACTAGATGATCTTAACACCCCAAAAGGCAGAACCAGAGGGTGTCGTGGAAGGGTCACGTGTGCTGGACTTGGCACTCAGAGAGTCTCAGTTTGAATCCAGGCTTTGCCCCTAACCCACTGGGCAATCTGAGGCAAATTACTTATCTTTTCTACTCTCAACTTCCTTGTCTATAAAGTGGAGTAATATAAGTACAAGCTCAGGAGGGTTTAATTAGAGGGGTACTCACAAGGTCGCTGTTGCTGCTCTTGTCATTACTATCCCACTGAATGTCAGAACCAGAAGGAACCTCAAAGGTCATTTGGGAGCTGACACTGCAGCCTGCAGAGATGGCCTGACGTGGCTAAGCCACACAGAAAATGGTGGTATCTTTTCACTCCTCTCACAACATCTTTCAGAGCCAAGAGGAGTTGGCTCACCTACCCCCTGGACTCAGGAGTCACCCACCTTGATTTGAAGAGCTCAGATTTGGGGGTCTGGAAGGGAGACGTGCAGGGGTGTTCATGCCAATATTATCAAGAGGCCATTTCTTCATGAGTGGGCCCCTGCAAGTTGAGGGTGGCATTGCCCGCTGATGGTGCCATGGCTGTGGGGCAGATCACTGCCTCTGCTTGCTGTCATTCAGGAGGCAGGGACTGGGGCTAGGTTCACTGTGGACACAGCCTGCACCCTACAGCTATGAGGGCTTTGCTCCCCCTTCTCCAGCTGGGCTCGGCAATCTGGCCTCTCCTTTGCCTGGTCCAGGGGCTCCACCTGCCCACCTGCCTGCCAGATGGAATGCCTGTTTCTACCCACCCCTGTTGCCTGTCCCTCTCCCTGATGCTGGGGAAAGCCCGCCTGGTCCATCTGGAGGGATCCAGGTGAGCACTGGGCAGGGGCAGGACATAGGGCCTCTTAACCACAGCTCAGAGAGGCAGTAAAAGCTGCTCTTTTCTCACACTGGGGAAGCGGCTTCATTAAGTCAAGAAGGCAGGCCCCAAGCAATCTTTAAGTGATGGGCCTAAGATGTGTTTTCACTGAAGGAGAACCCGAAATGCACTCAGAGAATAATGACAATACTGAGGCCTGTCATTCATTAAGCAGCCACTCTTCCTGGCCCACATCATATGTCATTCCAGTCCGTCCTTGCAGCAGCTGCTTCCTCGCTGGGTGGTTTGTGAGGCTGAGTGGGAAATGCATCCTCTCCAGAGTACGCAGCAAGGATAGGTTAGGTCAGGGCTGGCGGGTGAGAGAAGCTGCCGCTAGTTCTCTGTCAAAGTACAAATGGAGCTGTCCCTTGGTTCAGATAAGTGTCACTTGGCCAATGTGATGGAAGCATGTCCTTCTCAGCTCTTCGACCACCAAGCCAGGAGGCCCCTGTGGTCCTGGGAAAGGGTGACACGACTTACTATGACTTTCAAAGCTGGTCTCTGAGGCATTGGTGGGCAAATCTGCACAGGGACCAAGAATCCTCTGTGCTCCATGTTATGTCTCAAGGGCTAGGATAACTCATTATCCAGAAAAGACACCAAGTACCTGCCACACCATCTATGTGTGAGGGGAGGGTCTGAAAGGATGAGCTGACTCAGCACAGGACCTGGAGTATTAGTAGGAGGCTGGTTCTGGTTTCCCATGTGGCTCAGGCAATAAGCCCTTCTTGGCCTGGCAGGGTGGTCTTGCTTTGGGGCCAATGGTCAAGTGCGTGAATGTGAGTCTAAGAAAGCCATAACTTGGAGCCAACCAGCCAAAAGCACCGGGCCACTGGCTCTGCCACAGGGAGGACAGGTGTTCACAAGGCTGTGCAGAACAGCTCCTCTACAGCGCCCCCTTGTGGTAGCAGCAGATGCAGCAACACTGAGGGCCTGACAAGAACTAGTTCCTCTCTTCTAAGCATTGGAAGCAGGATTCTCCCTGTTGGACTGAGAAACCTCCTGGGTTTATTTAGACAAGGGCAGGCAATGGCTTCAGTCAGGAAATATTGGTCCCTCATTAAGTTGTACAGGCGGGTACGTGAGCAATTGACTGGAAAATTAAGAGGCTTGTGACCAATACTCTCAAACTAGCGGGGCGAGTGATTCTAGTTATAGCATAGAGCTTGACTATCTCATTGGTTCCTCCTAATAGCCCTCTTAGCAGGCATAATCATGCACATTAAATATATGAGGAAATTGAGGCTCTGATGATCACTTTCAGGGCTCCAGGAAATAACAATAGTAACCTGTCGCCATGCAAGGGTCAGCTCTTCTCATAGTGGCTCTTTCTCATCCTTCAGGTCACAGTTTAAATGCCCCTTATCAGAGGCCTCTGAGCCACAAAACCTACGGTGGGTTTCCCCTTATTCTTTTCTATACATGAGGGCAATATTTTTTTCTTTCTTTTAATATTGTCGTAATGATCATGACATCATATTTATTAATAATTGTTTAAATATATTTTATTGATTTTTTACAGAGAGGAAGGGAGAGAGATAGAGAGCTAGAAACATCAATGAGAGAGAAACATTGATCCACTGCCTCCTGCACACCTCCTACTGGGGATGTGCCCGCAACCAAGGTACATGCCCCCGACCGGAATAGAACCTGGAACCTTTCAGTCCACAGGCCGACGCTCCATCCACTGAGCCAAACCGGTTACAGCATATTTATTAATAATTTTAAATTTCCTTTGGTCTGTCTCTCTCTAGAGAATTTACCCTCCTTGAGGCTGCACACGATGTGTTATGCTCACCATTGAAGCCCAGATCTCGACACAGCACTGACCACATAGTGGGAACTCAATGTAATTATTGGTTGAATAAGCGATCCAATAGGTAAGTAATGAGAACTTGAAGCCATGTCCTCTTTGGATGGAGTGAAGTCTGGAGTTGGTCACAGGGAAAAGAAGATTTGGGGAGACATGGGCCCTGTCTCTGAATTCTAAAGGACTTTCCTGGAGAAATAGGAGCAGAGTCACTTACAAGCAGGACCGTCCATGGTTAGGGAAACTGGGCGCTAGGAAGGAGTGAGCTCCCTGCACCTACGAGGTGCAAGCAGCCCCTGACTCCCCCACCCTGCCCCCACCTGGGCAGGTTCAGAGAGACCCCCGGCCATGGGCAGATGAGGCCAATCAGGGACTCAAAGCAAAGCAGGTGGGGGTGGGGCGCTCCAAGGAGAAGGTGAGGAGGCTACAGGTTTCCTCGGGGATTATCAGGAGTGGGGATCTTTAGGCAGAGACATGGGTCTGTCTGCTGAAACTTGCTCATTGCAGGTTCCGGGCTTTGTGGCCAGATAATTGCAAACAAAATAGACTGGGGCCTGGGCAGCAGCTACAACCCCTTTCTATAGAGAAGGGCCCAGAATGAGGCACGCAGGAGCAGGCACAGAACCCTGAGTCATAGAGGAAACCAGTTGCACGCAGAATGGCTATGATTCTGGTCTCGGAAGCATTCCGTGGGATGGGAGCAAGGCTGCCTCTCTCTGGCTGCAGGCTGCCCATCGGACGACTGGAACCCTTGGGCATCCACACTGTACGTGGCCAGCACTGGGGTGAAGGAGCCGTCCGCACTGCCTTTTAAGTAGCCAAGAGGAAAGACACTTTTTGCATCCAGCAGCACTGACTGACACACACTGGCCCAGGCTTGCGGTGGGGGTGGGCAGAGCACCAGGGGCCTCTAAGAGGAAGGGTGGGGCGGGGGGAGCGGTCCAAGCTCCGAGCTCTTTCTCTGCTCTCCTTGGAGAAACTCTGACACCTAGAGGGGGTCGGAAGGCAGCCAAGAAGGGCCTAGCCTGAAGCACTGAGACTGGCCAGTGACACCCAGGACTCCGGTGTCTGGGTTTCCTGGAGGAAGTGTGCGTTTCTGTTACGCTCTGTGTTCCTCTGTCTAAATATAAATGTGAATCACCGATTTGTTTGTGCACATGAATCTTCACAATGGCTTGTGTGTGTATGCTTCTATCTAACCACATTTCATATATGCCTGTGCCTGTGTGTGCCCTTATGTGCATTTGTACGTTTCTAGGTATACAAGCGAGTGCAAGTGATTACATGAGTTACATACATTTGTTAACTCCACTAATTATTACTGAGTACCTAGTGTGTGCTATATGTTGTCCTAGAAGCTGGGAATGCAGAGATGAATAAGTTATCCAAGGTCTCTTTCTTTATGCAGTTTATGCGTGGTGTCTTAAGATACAGGCACCAATGAGTGAATAAATAAACATATAAATATTCTCAGCGGTCACTGCCATGGAGGGGAAAAGCAGGAGAATTAGAGTCACTTGGGAAGGATTACTTCCTATAAAGAGGTCAGAAAGACTGCTCAGAAGTGCAGTCTTAGGTCTCAACCCAGACCCCCCAGTTCAGAACCTGCATTTTAACAAGATCTCCAGACAATGTGTATGCACATTAGTGATTAAGAAGCACTGAATTAAAATATTTTAACATAGACATGACAGGGAGGGAATAAAGGATATACAGTGTGGGCAAAAATAGGCTTATAGTTGTGAGTACACAAAGCAGTTCATTCTTGTATTATTCTTTTTAATTGGTGTCTTATTTATTTGTATTACAACATAAGCCTGCTTTTGCCCACCCCTGCATACAGACAAATACTACAGATCTCCTTCTGGTACTGAGTATGAGATCATAGTTGGTGTTTACCAATTTTCTCCTTTCCTTGGCAAAATTTTTTACCGAGTGAGGTCACCCACTCATTCCTACAGACCTGGGACCTTGGAGGTCCTGCCCATACAGGACTATGGTGAGTTTCAGTTAACTTAGTTAAATTAGCCTAAGACCGTTCCCATTCCTAATACTCCTTGCTTCCTCTGAGTATAAGAAAGCTGACTTCCTCATAATAATCAGAATCAATAACCCCAGTCAAACTGTAACCCCATTTCCTGCTTGTTTGTCAGTGACATAAGGAGTTGTCAATGGCCAGCTGACATTCTCTGCTTCCACCTGAATGCAGGAGAAGCATTCCTTCCTTGGTTACTAACACTTGTAAACTCCAAGTTTGGGGAGAAGGTCATTAGGTGGAACTGTGAGTGGTGCCGCCCCTGCTTTTGCTCCATGGTCCCCTAGCCATGCATTCTAGCTCTGGGAGAAGTAGCACCAAGTAGAAGCAGTTGGCCAAGAGAACATCTGGCGTCCTATAGAATGGCCCCCTGACATCATAGTATTTTTAATTACAATGGGCTCTGGAACTAAGTTCTTCATTGGGTCATAATTCTATAGGTCCACCTGCCTCTGGGCAGTGGGGTACCTGGCATGACCAATGGATCCAATTAGCTTCAGTCCATTGGTTTACTCCTCTCTCTGTAAAATGAATTCCTTGGTCTACAGCAATGTCATATGGGGTACCGTGCCGGTAAGGCGTTCAGGGAGTCTGCAGATGGTGCTGCTGGCAGAATTATAGCAGGCAGGGAAAGCAACTCCAAATCCAGAAGAAATGGCTATTCCAATGAGGAAAAATTACTGTTCCCTTCCAGGAGACAGGAATCCAATGTCGGGTGACAGCCGTGGCTGCTCTGTCATTGAGCCCGTTGAGCAAGCAATGGGGTGGCCAGAGAAAGAGACTAACTGGCATCCACAAGGAGATTATCGTGTGGGTGGTTTATTGAGATCCTTCGTCCCGGGTCTTCAGGAGCTTTCGGCGAGTGCTCTTATAGGACATAAGTATGCTTATTATGCAGGGTCCATGCTGTGAGTCCAAGCACATGCCTCTTCCCCAAGTTCCCCTTTCACCAATCCTTCCATCGTGTCTCTTCCAAGTACCTGTCTATCCGGCCAAATCATTAGCCACTTACCATGAATCACTGTAGAACTTAGATGTTTTTCCAGACCAAGACAATGAGATATACCAAAGCGGTGTTCCCTGGGAGGACTTCCCTACTCTGTCTCTCAGAGATACTTCTAGTCCGGCTGCCACATCACAACCTCCCACTTCCAGCTGGTGCCAGCTTGCCATGCAGAGCCGTTTGTTAACCAGGCGCAGAATGGTTTTTCTCAATAAGTTGGCTGTAGGCAGAGCACAAGTGTAGGCTGGGAAAGACATGGCATCCACAAGTGTGCACCACCTGCTTCTGCAACATACTTGTGCTTTCGGGACCTGCTAGGTCCAGACCCCTTTCTACCATTCTCACGTAATGAAGGAGTATTGTTGGGCATGCTCCATGTGATGGTTAGATGGAGCCGATAACATGGTGGGTATTTTGGACTAAACGATGACTTCATAGTCTATGGTCAGGTGGTTAGCCTCCGACAGTGCCAAGGGGCAAGCCAAGAACTGTTTCTCAAAAGGTGTATAGTTATTTGCCAGGAAAGGAATGGCCTTGCTCCAAAAATGAAGGGTCTCTAGCTGTGATTCTCCTATCTTGTCTTGCCAAAGACTCCATACAGCATTGCAATCTGCCGCGGACTCCTCAGCCTCCGCTGAATCGAATGTAGCATAAGAACTTGGCTTGAAGTCTTAACCAGCTCTGATCCCACTCGAAGCCAGCAGCTTTTTGGATCACTCGGGAAATGGCTTGAAGTAGTACATGCAAACATGGTATATGCTGTCTCTAAAATCCAAAGCAACAGCCCCCCCCCCAAAAGATGTGCCCCTTTCTTAGTGATCAGGTCTGCAGTTTAACATCCTGTTCTTCATTCTGAAGGGGATATTCTGAATTTCCCAGGCTCCTATTTTCCCAGAACTTTCCCTGTACTTTCTCAGGCTATTCTACCATACCCCCTCAAAACACAATTGTATTTCAAGACACTTGCCATTTTATGATCTCTGGGTCCTATTAGCATGATCTCACCAATGTACTAGACTAGTGTGATGTCCTATGGAATGATGAAACAATCAAGGTCCCTATAAACTAACTTGTTAGAAAGTTAGACAGGGATTCAGAGAGTTGACACAGCACTGAGGCAAGATGGAAGGTGTACTGCTGTCCCTGCCAGGAGAAATCCGCGGTGCTCCTGGTGTCCTCTGATTATGAGGATAGAGAAGAAAAATATTCTCAGGGTGTCAGACATCCACCCATTAACTTGCGCCAGTCATGAGACCACATTTGGTACATTGTGGAACTATAACTGGAATCTCCGCCTGATTAATTATAATAATTCACTTTTGCTTTTTAAGACTCATCCAGCTTGTGCTCTGGCCAAACCAGAAAGTTAAATAGAATCATCATCCCTGCATCTTTCTCTGACAGTAACTTTACTTTGCGATTCCACTGAGCAAGTGTTGCTGTTCTGACTGGCTGTTTCGATGTGGTCTGGAAACCGATGGTGGCTGTCACTTGGCCTGTGCGTGTCCCTGAGTCACAGAGCCAGGGTAGTAAATCCGCAGTCCTGCGGAAATCTATTCTGACAGGACACTGAGAGCCTGGGTAAGTAGCCACAGACATGACTGCCCTCTGCCATGGAGGGAACTCAGGTCAACGTTCCATAAAATGATCCCTAGAAGCCCCCACTCTAACTGGTGAATCTCAGGGGTAATCTGGGTCTCTAGGAATTCGCATCAGTTCAGGGCTAGTGTCTAGTAATTCTCAAAAGATCTAGAATCTTTGCCAATACTCTATTACCCTGAAATATGGCCACCCATCCCTTTAAGGAATTTAATTATTATTTAATTCCTTTTCATTACAGAACGTTTCCTCAGGGAGACCACTCCTCTTTCATTCAACAGACTGGTTCTGCATGTTGATTGGGAGAGGTCCTGAAAATTGGGGGTAAAATCGTTGAATTCACGCACCCCCCCCCATGTAGTCCTTAGAATTTTGCCAAGATAAATTAGGAATGTCTTGTCATTCTGTCAGTGAGTGAGTTTATTTTCTATTCATTAGATGCACCTCTTTCTAATTATCTGAATCAGTATAGAACCTTAGTGAGCTCCCCATCTCTTTTGGCCATAAAACCATGGTCATTAACCATGCCTAGACACACACACACACACACACACACACACAATTCCTGCAGTTTGGACCATTCTAATTAACAGGAAGCTCTGCTCTATAATGGTCACCCCACCCACTCAACCTTTGACCTTTAAGTGCCACCACATGACCTCTGTCACACCAGGAACCGTCCATTACAACCAAAACTGGGGCCCATTCAACCATGGCAACTTCCACCAGCATGCCTAGCCCACAGAGGACAGCCATTCCGGGCTTTCTCAAGAGGCTGGCATTTCCCTGATTAACGATTTCCCCCCCAAGGTCCTGGTGAAGGGTGTCTCTCCTGGGCTTTCTTAGGGGTCAGAGTTTAGAGGGCACTTCTTTCCGCTGAATTTCTTACTCCTTTCAGCCCCTCAGACCAGAGTGTTGCCTCCAGAGCTCAGACAGGCTCATCAACATCAGGAAATGCAGATTTAAAATGCTCTTCCTTCGGAGAATTCACCCCCGCCCCCATGCATTCCCTAGAATTTTGCCAAGATAAATCAGAAAAGTCTTGTCATTCTGTCAGTGAGTAAACTTTCTCCTCCAGGGTTTGTCTTTATAATTGGCCCCTAGGCACATGCTGGAATCTGACCTAGTCCTGAGCCTGGAGGGACAATGAGGATTGCTGGTTCCCTTTGCAAGAGAACACCCTTGGGCGAGGAGTCCTAACTGAGGCAGGACAGCCTCATCTAACGGGAGCCGGCCAGCTGGGCCAACATGGTAGCCTCCACAGCTTTGGAAGTCCGGATAACTGAGTCTGTCCTCGAATATGCTCCCATTTTGATTCTCAATTATCACCCTTTCAAGATTAATTTCTTAAACTGTTGTAACGACCTGCAAAGATTGAGAACTCAGCTAATGTTATAATTCAGCAGAACAAATGAAGCATTTAGTTTTGGGGAGTTTCAGCCCTGCCTCCATAAGAGATAAAATTCTTTCCCCAGTCATAGACCGTTCCTGAGTTTCGGTCCATCCCTTGAGCTAAGACTCTAGGGATTTTTGTTCATATTTTCTTTCTTGAATCTATCCAGTGCCATTAACAACAGACATCGCCTCCCAGCATCCTTCCGCTCCTCCTGTCCTTTCTTCTGCTCAGTGGCTCAGGCCACTAACGTCTCGCCTTCAGTGGGCACTTCATTTTAGATGACCACAAGGGACACTTTAATTAGGCATTTCAGCATGGGTACCATGAGCTGCTGGGCCCCACCCCTTAGCACTACCTGCTATTTTCCTCCTGTCAGCCTAACTAGGGAAGCAACCAATCCGATTCCCACGATTCCCTCAAGGTCTCTGCCTGCACCCCAATTATAGCACCAATGTCTGCACTAATGAGGGTTCTTGTTTGCAACAGAAGGAAACTCAGGTTGACTTATGCGGCAAATAAATGTATGGAACAGGCATTGGAGAGCTCACAGACTCTGTGCAGAAGCAAGAAGACCAGACAGGAGGCAGGGAGCCACACATGGATGCCCGCTGCAGGGACGACAGGCTCGGGAGCTGTTCTCACAGCATCGTCTCCAACCTCCGTTCCCCCGCAATTGTCCTCCCTGACCCTGCGCCTTCGGTCACTCCTTCTGTCGTCTGTGTGTGTGTGTGTGTGTGTGTGTGTGTGTGTGTGTAGAGGGGGGTTGTGTGTGTGTGTGTGTATAGGTAGGTGAGTTGCTCTCTCATAGGTTTTGTGGGGAAATAGAACCAGTGCTAAAGTAGAAGTGACCTACCCTGGGCTGGCTGGAGTCCCTACTCTACCAGTTGACTTGACCCAGCTGTGTGACCTTGAGCAAATCACTGAACTTCTCTGGGTGGGTCTCAGTTTTATCATCTGGAAAATGGGGACAATATCCATCCTCCCAGTCTCACTGAGGTGTTGTGTGCCATAGCATCCTTTCTTTCGTGGACAGGACTCAGCTCAGTGCGTAACCAGGCGCTTCCTTGTGAATTATACCAAAATGTCTGTTCTCCCAGCAGACCGTCAGCTCTGCAAGGTCAAAGACGTCATCAATCTGCTCAGGCTGTTTTCTCAATACCTAGAAAAATGAATAAGATGTCCTATGGGCCCAACAAATATTTGTTGAATGAAAGAAGGAATAAGCTAGGGCAGTGGTCAGCAAACTGCGGCTCGCGAGCCACATGCGGCTCTTTGGCCCCTTGAGTGTGGCTCTTCCACTAAATACCAACTTCTGCGCATGGGCCACGAAGGTTCGATCGCACTGTACATGTGCGCCCACATGTGGCATTTTGTGGAACAGCCACACTCAAGGGACCAAAAAGCCGCATGTGGCTTGCGAGCCGCAGTTTGCCGACCACTGAGCTAAGGGATTAGGAAGGACTTTGTAAACTGTCTAGGGCTGTGCACATATAAGGGCTGTGGCTTTGGAATCAGAGAGACCTCAGCTCAATGCCAGGGTCTTAGTCCGTCAGGGTCTAGCTGAGTGACCTCGCTACAGGCCTTGGTTTCTGCATCTGTGAATAGGGTGCCACTGTCTCCTGCGAGGCTGTGAGGAGGCCTTCATACGAGGGCCAGGCACGGGGCCAGCAGGGAGCAGCGGGAGGTGGGTTTCTGGCCCCAGCTCTGCGCTTTCCTTTCTGGGCAGGGCGAGTGTTACCAGTGATCATGAGGTCCCTCCCAGGACAACACTTGGGGTCTCTCAGGTGCCACCACAGGTATCCTATAAAAATGAGGCTCTTGTATATACTTGTGTGCAATGACAATGACAGCAAAGCCTGGGGTCTGACTTCCAGGCTCACACACGACAGTCACAAAGGAAGGTCTGGCCCAGATAGGAGCTGTGCAGACAGGTGCCCTGACAAGCTTGTGACCCTGGCTTTCCCCCTCTCTGGGTCTCAGTTTCCCCACCTATAAAATTAGGGCTGCTGGGGGCTTAAAGAAGGCACATAGAGTATTGTGTGCACTCAGTAAATATCCACCATTATTGCTAGATCCCCTGAATTGTACATATTCAAACCAGACTAGTTTTTAGTGGAGGAAATATGCCATCTCCTCTCTCTCTGGCTCTGCCTAAGATTTACTTGCCCTTTCTCTCTCCCCACAGTCTTGTGTGCTCACTGTCCTCTCATCCTTCTGAATACAACCCAGGGAAAGCCGCCCAGGGTCCCCTGTGAGCGCCCCTACCACCCACACACCCGTCTCAGCACCGGCCAGTGGCACTAGACTGCCCAGTCCCACCTCCAACTACTGGGCTCTTACTCTAGGCCTGAAGTTGTCCCTTCTTGTCTGTAACCTCAGGACCCAACCCAAGGCCTAGCATCCAGCAGGTGCTTAGAAAATGAATGAATGAATGAATGAATGAATGATAGTTTTAAAAACTATCAAATGGATCTGTCTTTGTCTGGTTGAGGACAGAGTCTGAAGAAATGAGCTGAACTTGCAGAAAGATGCACTGAATTTAGATCCAAACAGAAACTCTTCCACAGTGTCATCTACTAAACCCCACAGCGGGGGACACAGAGAGGTTTGCTTTCCTTCTTCCTAGAGAGATGCTGGGGCTGGTAGGGGAAGTGAGACACTTGGGAAAGCATACCTCCTCTCCATTTACCCAGGTAAAAGCCGAGGGAAGGGCATATGCAGAGGCATAAATACAGGAAATACCATATATATATACAAATTGTCTTGACTTTTAAGGTCAGAACATGGGACACTAATACTATTGAGCACTGATGTGTGCCAGGCAATGGGCTAAAACCTGGGGAGACACTGCAAACAAGACACACACAGTTTCTGCTCTCATGGAATTTGTAATCTAGTGTGGGGTGGTGGGGGGACAGATAAAAAACAGATAAACTAAAAAATTAGGCCGTCATTTCAGATAGCTACACATGCTATAAAGAATAAGACTGGGTGACACAATGGAAAATGACTGGGTGGTCAGGGAAAGCTTCCCTGAGGAAACTCTGTATGAGCTGAGATCTGAAGAAAGCAAAGAAACAGGCCATGCAATGAGCAGAGTGAGGAGGGTTCCATGTAGCGGGACCAGCACGTGCAAAGGCCCTGAGGCAGGACTGAACGTGGAATCATAGGCAAACTGACAGGAGGCCAGCGTGGCTGAAACATAGGGAGAAAGGAGGAGAGCTGCTCTCACCTGCTCCAGTCTCTCTCCTCTGCTTGGACCCTGGGCCTCCTGGGCAGGCTGAGTGTTCAGGGTGAGACCCTTACTCCCTGCTCCCCAGATCCCACCGCTTCAGGGATCCTGGTTCTTTCCAGCAGCAAGTTCCAGCCCATCTCAGTCTTAGTTCTGCAAACTCAGCCTGCTGCACACAGCCCATGTACCCCAGCCTATTGTCCCATCCCCCAGCCGAGATCCCAGCTCCCACCCCAATCTCAGCCCAGGGGCCAGGGTTCTAGCACTGACCCAAAGGGGCTCCGGTCACCAAGCCCGGCAGCTTTTAGACCCAAACCATCTGAGGAATCGGCTCTGAGGAACCGTGGCAGGCAGGAGCGGCAGGGGGAGGCACAGGACAGGAGATGGCAGAGCCAGACACAAGATCCCAGACTAGATAGGGCTGTGGGGAACCGGGAGGGGGTCTGGGCTCAGCGTTCCTGGGTGGTGATGCCATCTTCCAGGCAATGGAGGGCGGCAGGCAGGAGCCTCTGATTCCCCCAGAGGACTCATCCTTGCTGCTATCTGATGAGGGAGCTGTCGGTTACAGGAAGGCAAGACTGTTAACAGGGCAGCTCCGGGGAGCAGGAAATTAACCCACCATGCCAGAGGCAGGAGGTGCAGGGCGGGGTGGGTTATTAAGGGGCCCTGCAATTAAGGCGCCTTCAAGCAGGGCCGTGTTCTGTGGGGGTGGGGGGACTATGATCCTACTCAGTTGGGGGCCCCAGACAACTTTAGGAGGGGGAATGAGCCCTTGCTCCCCACTCTTCCTTCTCCTTTTGCTCCTGTCTCCCCTGGGTCCCAACTGCTACCCTCTGTCCAGCTTCACATGTGATTCACAGGCTCTGCTCTTCCCACCCGGAATGCCTTCCCCACGCTGCTCTGCTTCAGTCAGTCCTGTCCTCCCATCAGACCCTGCACAGGCCCATCTCCTCCAGGACGTTTTCCTGGGCCAGTCCTGTGGGAAGGGACTGCTCTGTCCTCTTAGGACACAGTCCCTTTGTGGTATGGTGAGGAAACAGACTCAGAGAGGGCAACAATTTGCCCAGGGTCACACAGCAAAACCAGGACCAGAACTTAAAACTCCTGAATCTCAAACTAAGCTTCTCTCTGCCATACCGTGAGCTCATTAACCAACAATCAAACTGAGCATCCTCATGTGCAAAACCCAGGACACAGACTGGGAGCCACAGAGGATTCGAGGACCCCTGATCATATTTATCCAGCATCTACTTCATTCTGGGTTCTGGGTTCGGCACTAGGGATGCTGTGACAAGTAGACACAGACATGGCCCTGCTCTCAGGGAGTTTGTGATCTCTTAGGGCAGCGGACCTGCCACAGGATCACCCAGAGGCATGTTCAATGAAACCAACAAAAGGGCCCAACCAAAGAAGGGCTGGTGAGAGCTGGTGGCAAACACATGTAACCTGGCAGGGGGCCGAAGACTGCCTCTCTGGAGACCATGCGCCTGGGCTGCTCTCTGGAGACGGGAAGGCAGCAGCCTGCTGATGAGCTGGGGTGGAGAAGAGCATTCCAGACAGGGAATGGCCTGTGCCAAGGCCGGCAGGGCAAGTCCAGGATGGCTGGAGCTCAGAGGGAGGGGAAGGGGGTCAGCAGGTCACAGGGCCCAGATGATGGGCCTCTGGCTAAGGATTTTGATATTTATCCTAAAAGCCCTGGAGGCCCCTGCAGGATTTTCAGCAAGGGAACCGCATGCCTGTCTGCTAAATGTCACTGGCTGCCGTCGAGGGAAAGGGTTGGAAAGAAGACAGTGAACGAGGGGCCTCCTGTACCAGGTGGTGGTGGCATGGCCAGCACAGTGCCAGTGGGCAACAGGGATAGAGTGTCAGGACAGGGGTGCGTGAGGATGGAGCCTCCTGGAGCAGGACTGGGGCCAGGGGTCAGGCTGGGGAAGGAGTTGAGGGAGAGGACGGAGCCAAGAAAATCCCCCTCCAGGATTCTGGTTTGTGCGATGGGACAGGCAGCTGCTGAGACGGGGCACTGATGGGGAGGGGAATAGGCTGGGCTTGAGATGCTTTTGAGAAACTTCAGCTCAGAGGAGCTGAGGCCCAGAGGTGAGGGGCAAGTGAGACACAACCGGGACGGAGTGGTGGGTGCAGGAATGGGGCACCTTCTGCGAGCTGCTCCTTCTCTGTTGCTCCTTTAACCTGGCAGGTGTCATTGCTCCCACTTTCCAGAGGAGGAAACTGAGGCTCAGACAGGAAAACAGTTTGCTCAGAGTTCCACGTGAGGTTGGAACCAGATGTGCCCTTCCTGAGTTTCTCCTGCTTCCTGCTGCCCCCAGCATGCCCCCTTGGGTGGAGCCTGCCCAGGGGAGACAGTAGGCCAAGCACAGACGCAGTGGGGTTTGCAGGGAGCTTGTTAGCCTCTGGGGGCACTTGGTGGGAAGCACCCCCCTTAGGGTTGCCCCAGTAAAGGAGAAAAGGGTGAGGAAGGCAGCCTGGAGGTGAGCGGGGACCCCAACACTCACAGCCAAGGCACGACCTCACCTCATGGCCCTTGGTGCATTGCACAAATAGGTCCTGATGCCAGCTCTGTGCTAAGCCCTCTGCCCATCCTTTCATACCCATAAAGGGATTTTACTGTGGAGAAAAAAGGCCCAGAGAGAGGTAAGTCAGTGGCAGGATGCAGAAATGGTGCAGGATGTCTGGCTCCAGCATCCCAGCTCGCCCTTCCTACGAGCTTGAGGGGTTCAGCGAGTAGTTGGTGGAGACAGCCAGGGAGAGACCCTGGGCTCAGGGGCCACCAGACCCCTCCTCCTTCCCCGGTCTCCCTCTCTGTGGGCCCTGGGCCTCTGGCTTGCAGGCCTGAGGAAAGGATGAGTAATGAGAGGAGGTGGGCCAGCTAGAAAGTTTTGGAGAGCCGAAACCGGTTTGGCTCAGTGGATAGAGCATCGGCCTGCAGACTGAAGGGTCCCAGGTTCCATTCCGGTCAAGGGCATGTACCTGGGTTGCGGGCACATCCCCAGTGGGAGATGTGCAGGAAGCAGCTGATCGATGTTTCTCTCTCATCGATGTTTCTAACTCTCTTTCTCCCTTCCTCTCTGTAAAAAATCAATAAAATATATTTTTTTAAAAAAAGAAAGTTTCGGAGAGCCTTGGGGGCCACCTGAGCATCTGCAGTGGCATCTCTTCCCTCTCCCTCTGCCCCCCAGAGCCCGGGGCAGCCTCCTGTGTCCACGCGGCTGAAGGGAGGAGGCTGACGGAAACCTCCCACCCCCACCAGGGCTGTCTACTCAGTTCTCCTCTGTCAGCCTCCCCGGGGACACTCCGGCCAGTGCTGACCTTCTGTCCAGAAGACACCTGCACAACTGGCCTGAGACCGAGCAGCAGCAGTTTCGTCAGGCAGGGAGAGAACAGGAATTCTGTGGTCCAAGGAGAGTCATGGCTGGGCCCAGCCTGGAGAGCCAAGCCCGGGAGAAGGCGGACCCTTTCCTGTCCCCTGGATGCACAGGGGATGGTCCGGCTGTGCCAGTGCAGCTGCTGGTCTGTAGACCCCAAGTGATGGCAGGGAGAGGGCAGGGCTTGGGACAACGCAGAAGTTATCCCGTCCAGCAGGGGGCGCTGGCACAGCAGAAACCCAGCCAGTGGCAAGCAGGGAGCCTGCCTGTCCTGAGACGGTCTGGAGGCTCTAAGGCTGGAAATGATGCTGAAACAGAGAGGAGAGACACCTGCTCATCAGACCTGATTGTGAGGCATGACCGGGCACACGGGCCCCGGGCAGTGTCATGAGTAAGAGCACAGGCTCCAGCAGCCACAGAGATGCACTTGAGTGGGAACCCTGACTGTTGCTGTCTCTGTGGCCCTGGGCAAGTCGTTTCTCCTCTGATCTTCAGATTCCACCTCCAAAACCTGAAGATGCTCGCAGCTCTTTCCGCATGGGGTCGTTGTGAGGCGTAAGTGAGAGAATGCAGGCGTGAATGAGGCATGGCACCCGGCGTGCAGTCAGTGCTCAGGAAACAGACAGAGTCCTTTGTAAGGAACAAGAACACGCTCAGGCCTGAGGACCAGCTTAGCAGAGGTCCACGGCCCCCTGAGCCACTGACCCAGGGCCCTTCACCTCCCGGCGCAGGAGGAGGCCTGCAGAGACAGTGAGCCCGGCAAAGGCCCTGGGGTGGGGGTGGGGCCTCAGCTACCTGCCGGGTTTGCTTCATTTGCTCAATGGATTTATCAAGCACCTGCCCTGTGTCAGGCTGTGTCAGGCACGGAGTTTCGGGAAAGGAGACACATGTGCCCTGCCCTCCAGTCTCAGGCAGGGGCATCTCCTGCGGACCACAGGCAGGTAGGGCCAGCGCTGCCGGCCCTGGGTTAACACTGGCTGAGCACCTCCTGGTGCGGGGTCCGCGCTTGACCTCACAAGGCCCCATTACTGCCCCATATAAGGTGAACTGTGACGTGGCAAGTGAAGGCTCATGACGGTTCGAGCTCAGGGAGGGGGCCAGGGGCTGAGCAGGCCAGCTCCCAACGCCCCTCCCATTGCCACCCCAAATGCTCTCTTCCCCACAAAGGCCACTGCCCTCAGAGACTCTGGAGCCAACAGGACTTGGGTTCCCATCTGGGCTTTGCTACTTACCTGGTGACCTTGGGTAAGCCATTCCTGCCCCTTAGCCTCGGGCTCCTCACTATGAAATGGGCCCCCTGGGCCCGGCAGGAGAATATAAGGACATGCTCAGTGATTTGTTGCAGGATTTCCCATTCACAAGGAAAGCCCCTCTGCTTTAAACTAACACATGAGGCTGGTATTGATCCCCAGCTACATCAAAGGAAAGGCTCAGAGAGGTTACGTGGCTTGCCCAACATCACACAGCATAAATCAGGTCCATTACTCCAACGCCTGTGCTTTTTCTAGAGCATATACCGCCTCGGGCAGACTGATTGTTCCTTCTCTGTGTGGGCCCATCCAGGACCAAAAGAGTCCTTTGGAAGAAGAGTGCGCAAGGAGCTGTCCGTGGTGAAGGGCCCACCTGGGGGTCCTGGTCCCCCACCATTGGAAGCCTAATGTCTTGGATCATAATCCTGGATCTGCTGCAGACTGGGTGACCGTGGACAAGTCTCTTACCCTAGGCCTCAGTTTCCCTCTCCTTAAAATGGGGGTAGGAGTTAGATAAGCATAGGGCATCCTCCTCCCCTCTTTGCTTCTTGCCTCTGCCTACTCCATCCCAGGCTTCCCTCTCCAGGCACCCCCAGGATTCGCCCCCACAAATGGCACAGGCTGCTGCTGTGCTGAGCGCGTTCCCACTTCCCAGCAGCATGTTCCCTGCTGGGCTGGGGCTGCAGGCACCCTACTGAGGTGCCCTCTCGGTGCACCGAGTTCTCCCTGGGGACTTCCTACCTTGGAGCAGACACCCAGCTGAGGAGGCCCGGCATCTGGGGGCACATGAAACCGGGGAGCAGGTCTGGGCAGGAAGAAGCAGGGGCTGGGGGCACCCTGGCCTGCTCTGGTCTCCTGCCTCGATCTCCGGCCCTTCTGAGTTTCCCTGGCCGTAGGGTGTTGGAGGCCCAGCCTGACTTGGAAGGGACCCCCAGGCCTGGGATTCCCAAATTATAACTAAACTCCTTGGCTGAGCCATCAAATAAACGGCATCGCCTCCTCATGAACGTGGGTATCAGCCAGCTAACACCCACCCCGGCAGCCCACCTCCCCCAGCCCCCAGCCTGCAGGAGCTCTGCCGGGGGACGGACTGCCATTAAGAATAGCTCTGTGCTTCGGAGAGGGCGCGTGCGGAGAGACCTGCCAAGATTCCCCTCGGCCAAGCCTGAGGTAAGACCGCGAGTGCGGTGGAAGGAAGTCCTGGCAAGCCTGGGCCCTCACGTTTGACCAGGATGCTCAGTGCTCCTCGGGGAGGGCGGCTTTGGGGAATACATGCCCCGCCCGGCAGGGCCTGGCAGAGGGGAAACCTGCCTCAGCACCAGAGGGGCGCACGTGTTCTCGTTCGCATCTGGAAGCAGTTTGAGCTGCCTGGGAAGGCTGGACTCTCCCCCACCCCGCCCCAGCCCACTATAAAATTAATACTCGCTAAAGAAATTTGAAACATACAACAACAGCAAAGCACAAGAAAGCAAAACCGCACAGCTCACCACCCATGCTTTCAGCAGCCAGCGACCTCTTGGCTTTGGCCTCCCGCCACTTTAACCAGCTCCGTGGTACAGTGGGGCTCGTGAGCCTCCCCCGGGGCTCCGAGTCCCATCTCTGCCCAGAGGCTGCGCCCTGGCTCACCGTCGGGAGGCCGTTTCCACTGCCCGCTGTTCTGAGCAGAGCTGCGATGAGTGCCTGTGTGCCAGCAGCTTTCCCCAAACCGGACACGTCTCCCTAGGCCTGACTGACAGAAGCAGCTGGCGGGCCAGGTACAGAAGCCTGTCGGAGGCTCTCTGGCCAAAGGCAGCCTGAGAGGGAGATGCTTTGTGCTGGTGAGAGCGGGGGACCGCGCCCCTCAACCCCTCCCCAGCCCATCAGAGGGTTTCCAGGGGAGACTTGTCCTTCTGCTCGAGGCCCACACGGATGGGGTGTCACCAGGGTCCCTGGAAAGAGGACTGGGGCTCCTGAGAGACAGAGGTTCACGTTTGCCTCGTCTCTGAAGAAGCAGCAAGGGCCGGGGGCATGGAGAACAGTGCAGAGCTGAGAATCCAGCGTGATGCATGCAAAGCAGCTAAGAAGCCCCAGGGGCAGGAGCCATATCTCCATCCTCAGCCCAGGGCGGGGAGCAGTGGGGGTTTCAGCCAATGGATGTCGTGGAGAAGAGAACAGGTTTGTTCCATGTGGCTCATGGGGCAGAGAGGCCCGCGGGAGGCAGCTCCGGAGAGATGGCCTCCACCTCGCCACAGCGCAGACTTGTGGACAGACATAATCTGAGATAGAAGTGGATTCTTCATAAGGGAACGAACTCCCCGGAGCTGGAGGCAGGCAAGCAGGGGAGACCAGAGTTCTCTGGGAGTGCTCTGGGTTGCGTTGGGCTGTGGGCATTCGTTCAGTCGGTCACTCGGTGGACAGTCACGGATGCCCCTGTGTCCAGCCCTGTGCTGGTGGCTGGACCAGGTCTGCCATGGCCACTGTTCTGTGGAGGTGATGTCCGAGGGGGAAGACAAGGTGTATGAGCAGGGTGGAGGGGGGCTCTGGATCACCTAAAGCAGCGGTTCTCAACCTGTGGGTCACGACCCCTGAAAATACATCCTGCATATCAGCTATTTACATTATGATTCATGACAGTAGCAAAATTACAGTTATGAAGTAGCAATGAAAATAATTTTATGGCTGGGGGTCACCACTACATGAGGAACTGTATTAAAGGGTCGCGGCATTAGGAAGGTTGAGAACCACTGAAAGGGACAGAGCAATTGTGAGGTCAGCAGAGGAGGGAGGGAGAGAGGCAGGGAGAGCTGGGGGAAGTGGGGAGGGAACAGGGGAACCTTTCTGGCTAGAGGGGAGGGGAGCTTCCTGGAGGAAGTGATGCAAGAGCTGGCCTTTGGAGGATAGATTTTGACGTCAGGACACAGAGGCAATGGCATCCAGGCCTGGGCCGCGGTCTAGAGCAGCACCGCCCAGCGAACTCTCTACGAGGGTGAGAAGCTCTCCATTTGCTCCGTCCCATCCAAAGCCCACGGACACCTATGGTTACTGAACACTTGCAATGGGGCCTGTGTGAGTGAGAAATGAAATTCTTTGTCTTATCTCACTTTAATTAGATTTAAATGGTCATGTGTGGCTAGGGGCTACCACACTGGGCAGCACCGGGCTAGAGGCAGGACCGTGAGGGCCATGTCTGGGCTGGGAGCACAGTGAGCCACGGGTGGGAGGAGTCACGGGGAGCTGGCCCTGGCGGCATTGGACTTGATCCTGAAGGCATGGGAGTCACTGAGAAGTTTGCTCGGCTCAAAGCCCCTTCTGTGGCAAGAAGGAGGGGGCTAGCAGCAGGGAGATGAGTGTGGCAGGCTGTGGAGAGCGAGGGTGCCTCTGGGTTGAGGAAGAGACTGGAAGGGAGGCAAGAGTGTGTAACCCTGGGACATGACCTTGAGAGGGGGGCACAGCCCTGGGGGGAGACACAGCCCTGGGAGGGGCACAGCCCCGGGAGGAGCACATCTAGGGGAGGGGGCACAGCCCTGGGAGGGGCACAGCCCTGGGTGGGGGCACAGCCGGATGTCAGGAGACTTCATGCAGTGGCCCAGTCCTTGGGGAGGAAGGTGTGCAGGGTGATGGACGGGAGTCCGGGCAAGGGGAAGTCACAGATCTGTGCACTTAAGTGCCCTCGGGTAAGTCGCTGAACTGAGCCTCAGGTGCCCCACCTGAGAAATGGCAAATAGGAGGCTGTCTCTGAAGCGTTTGGGGAATTGATTCCTGGGGTGTTGAGAGACGTATACATGTATGTGTGCGTGTATGTGC
>NW_006289819.1:1201701-1204561 GCF_000327345.1 Myotis davidii | reverse complement strand
GGGGGAGGCTGGAGGGCTGGGGAGACAAAAGCAGATGGAGGCTGGCATTTGTCTCCCCCACCATCCCAGGGGTTGCATCCTATAGGAGCTTCCTAAATGCAGCTCAGAGCAGGGCCAGGAGGCCTGAGTTTTAGTCCCAGATCTGCTCTCGAGGGAGAATGGGAGAGAACGGATACATGTTGTGCACCCACTATGTGCCTTGTCCCGTGGGCAAGTGGGTCCCCTCGCCTCTCCAAGCTCCTGTGTGTGCTGTACCTGCTCCTGTATTTCCCGGGTGTGGGTGTGGGGTACAATTATTGCTCACACTTGACAAATGAGAAAAATGCTCAGAGAGGTGGTGGTCCCTGGGCCAACGTCACTCGGCTGTGCCAGCTGCAGAGGCCACAGGGCCCCTCTCCCGAGGTGTGTCTGGAGTCACTTCTGGTGCTGCACCCACACTGCCGGGTGGGACCAGGGTGAGGGCTGGGCTGGTGCGGGTCAGAGACAGCGCCAGCCAAGGGTGCACTGGGGGTCCGGGGAGAGGGGAACCCAGCTCTCTGACAGTTTGCTAGCGCCCGCCCAGGGTGAAGGCAGAGCCGGGGGTGAGAGAGCACGATGCCCCCCCCCTGCCCGCCACCCCCTCCCCTGCTGAGCAGGAACCGCAGGTTCAGGTTGGGGTGTTTCTGCGCAGCATCCAAACTCTCCAGGTTGGGGGGGTGCAGAGTGGGCACCCTGTGGGCATGTGGGAGTGTGGGTGGTGCACGTGCACAACTGTAAAGCCGTCTGGAGAAGGTGTGGCCAGAGGGCTGCTGTGCAGATGTGAGCAGCACCTGTATACAGAGTGGCCATCTGTCTGCTGAAGCCGTGAGGAGCCCACCCCGAACCCCCACCCTCCCTCCATCATGACTGGGCAGCCCCTGCCAGGAGCAGCAGGCTGGGCGGGGAGCTCCGCCATCACAGCAGCCACCTGCCCAGCACCCCTCACCATGAGCCCCTGCCGGGAGCACCAGCCTTGGCATGAGCCCTGCCCCTCACCATCTCACCGGGTCCGTGAGGTCCTGCAAGTGTTCCCCCCACCCCCCAGAAAAGCTCCGAGCAGGCAGGTGTGCCAGGAGGCGTGAGGCACCGGGGACCAATCTGCCAGGCTATTCATAGGCACCTCCTCCTGGCCTGGCAGCCACTGTATTTGATGAAATAAGCCAGTCAGAGAAAGACAAGCACCATATGATTTCACTATATGTGGAATCTAATGAAGAGAGCTAGCTAACAAACAAAATAGAAGCAGACTCCTAGATACAGAGAACGGATGGGCAGCTGTCGGGGGGCGGGGCGGGGGGCAGTTAGGGGTCTGGGTGAAAAGGGCTGAGGGGAGGGGTTGGGTAAAAAAGGTGAAGGGATTAAGAAAACAACAACTCAAAGACACAGGCAACAGTATGGTGATTACCAGACGGGAAGGGGGGTAGGTGGATGTGGGGGTGCGGGGAAAGGAAGGATGAATGGTGATGGAAGGAGACTTGACTGGGGGTGGTGAACACGCAGTACAATATACAGATGATGTGTTACAGAATTATCCACCTGACACCTATATAATCTTATTAACCAATGTCACCCCAATAAATTCAATAAAATAAAAATAAAATATTTCTGGGAGTTCTGGAAATCCCAAATAATACTATTCTGAAATCTAAACTACCTGGAGAAATGTATATACAACTGTCATACGTGTTACACCAAGAATATTTCTGGGCTTGCTGATAAAGACCTGTCACAGGGAAAAAATAAACCTTGCAGCAACCTTCCAAGATGGGTGTCTCCATCACTCCCATTGCACAGAAGAGGAGCCTGAGGGCCAGAGAAATGACAAAGCTACTCTTCCCAGCAGGTGCTGCCCTCAATCCCACCTGCAGCGCGGGGTGTGGCACACAGAGGCCCCAACCAATTCGTCTGTCCTGAGGTAGCTCCTGGTGCCACGTGCCCCGCCCACCTCACCGCATGAGTCTGATGGTCGGGGTCCTGGTTAACAGGAACAAGACTCCAGGGCACAGCCCTCCTGGAGTGGAGCTGGCTGTGGCAAGCAAGGGCTAGCGCCTCTCTTGCTGCTTCAGATTCCCAGGAATGTTGGAAAACCAACCAGCCATCCCCCAGAGCAGGGAGGGGGTGGCCTGGAAGGGGCCTAGTGTCTCTGCTGGGAATTCAGCTTTGACCCCATATATAGAGCCACTCCCACCCCTTCCTGCCTAGGGAAGCTGTGGGGTGCGCTCTAGGACATAAGACAGGACAGCAGACCAGGCCTGGCACGAGCAGGTGTCCTGCCAGTGCAGCCCCTGCCTGGTACTTACAGCTCAGCCCTGAGAGGGAGGCCCGGCTCACTGGTGTTTCTGGAGCTGCTGGTTCCAGGGTGGGGGCCCGGGGCTGGCTGTGATCACAGCCCACAGCCAATTGCGCATTAATCCACCCTCCGCAGCCCCTCCAAAGTGGTGCATGAGCCCCCAGATGCTGCTGGCAGCTTGCCAGGGTGGGGCTTTGAAGGAGGGACCCCATACTGGAAGGAGGGACCCTGATAGGAGGACAGGAGCCCCTGCACCCCCGGGATATGCCCCTTCCTCGTCATAGGGACCTGCCCACCGTGGCTCTGCCAGGTCGGGGCTATCTAAACCCACCAGACCGATGAGGAAACTGAGGCTCAGAGTGGGCAGAATGGCCTGGCAAATCAGAGGGGATCTGCTCTGCAGTGCTGAGAAAGTGGGGTGTTGCCGGCTGGAGGTGGAGGGAGCTCAGCTCTCTAAAACATAGCAGGAGGGAGAAATTGCCAGCAACTTGCCAGCCACTGCCTGCAGGACCTCCCTGGCTCCCCCACCCAGTCCAGGCACCCACTGCCCAT
>NW_006289819.1:1200712-1201186 GCF_000327345.1 Myotis davidii | reverse complement strand
GCATGAGCCCTGCCCCTCACCATCTCACCGGGTCCGTGAGGTCCTGCAAGTGTTCCCCCCACCCCCCAGAAAAGCTCCGAGCAGGCAGGTGTGCCAGGAGGCGTGAGGCACCGGGGACCAATCTGCCAGGCTATTCATAGGCACCTCCTCCTGGCCTGGCAGCCACTGTATTTGATGAAATAAGCCAGTCAGAGAAAGACAAGCACCATATGATTTCACTATATGTGGAATCTAATGAAGAGAGCTAGCTAACAAACAAAATAGAAGCAGACTCCTAGATACAGAGAACGGATGGGCAGCTGTCGGGGGGCGGGGCGGGGGGCAGTTAGGGGTCTGGGTGAAAAGGGTGAAGGGATCAACCAAAGGAAACAGTATGGTAAGTACCCGAGGGAAAGGAAGGATGAATGGTGATGGAAGGAGACTTGACTGGGGGTGGTGAACACGCAGTACAATATACAGATGATGTGTTACACA
>NW_006289819.1:1162314-1196511 GCF_000327345.1 Myotis davidii | reverse complement strand
CTCCCTCCCAGTCCAGACACCCACTGCCCACAGGACCTCCCTGGCTCCCCCCCAGTCCAGGCACCCACTGCCCTCAAGACCTCCCTGACCCCCCATCAGTCTAGGCACCCTGAGGGAGATGGGTGTGTGCACATGAACCAGCTCAGAGAGGGAGGTGAGACTTCCAATGAGCAGGAGCACTGCACGTGTGTCAGGTCCAAGGCTCAGCTCGCTGCCTCCCATCTGCTTCTCTCTTCACCTCAGAGAATGCCCCCATCCACCACCAGCTTCCCCAACCAGACACTGCTCTGCCCCATACCCAGTCCACCACCCATTCCTGCCCAAACCCCCTCCCAAACTCTCAGAATCACCCGTCTCTCAACTCCCCCGACCCACCTGAATCCAGGCCACCATAATTACCCCTCTGGGTGGCTGCCAAGTCCTGTCACCAGTTACCCTGCTCTGCACACCCCTTCTACACACACACACACACACACACACACACACACACACACCATCAGCACGCAAATCTGACCATAACCTGGCCTTCGAGGCCACTGGGACTTGCCTGCTCATCTCATTGAGACCCGAGGACAGAGCAGTTTAAAACACAGGCTCCGGATCAGCCAGATCCGGTGTGAAACCTGGGTGGGCCCTCGGTGACTGTGTGATCTCAGATGAGTCACACCATCTCTCTGAGCTCTCTCCTCACCTGGGAAACAGGTTGCTAAGGGCCTTCATCATGAAGGACTAATGAGGTCCTGGGGTGGGGCTCCTGCAAAGTGCCTGACTCCAAGTGGCCACACCACGTGGCACTGGCTAACTCCCGCCCGCCTCTCAGGGTGGATGCCTAGGCCCTCCTCACCCTGCAGCTGTCCTTCCTCCAGCCCTAGCACCCTGGCCCACATCTGTCTATTCTGTGAGACTGGGACGCATGAGAATTATGTTTGATGAATGAATAAGTGGATGAAGTATGAATTCCTGTAGATGGACATGGTCACATGGAAAAGCACAAACACAACACACACACTCACAGGCGCATACACACACACACACACACACTCACTCACTCACAGGCGCATACTCACACACACACACACACACTCACTCACTCACAGGCGCATACTCACACACACACACACACACTCACTCACTCACAGGCGCATACTCACACACACACACACACACTCACTCACTCACAGGCGCATACTCACACACACACACACACACTCACTCACTCACAGGCGCATACTCACACACACACACACACACTCACTCACTCACAGGCGCATACTCACACACACACACACACACTCACTCACTCACAGGCGCATACTCACACACACACACACACACTCACTCACTCACAGGCGCATACTCACACACACACACACACACTCACTCACTCACAGGCGCATACTCACACACACACACACACACTCACTCACTCACAGGCGCATACTCACACTGCCATCTGTGGCCCAGATGGGATAGGAGTCAGAAAGGAGCCCCAAGTCCGTCCATCTTCATGCAGGAGTGTCTTCCATAGCCCTTGGCACAGCCCAGCTCAGCCTGAGCTCACGGGAAAAGGTGAGGACCCGCTCTCTGAGGCCCCGGCATGCTGTGCACCCTGCACCATCACAACACGCCTGAGCCTAAGACCCAAGACACTCAGGCCTGCAGGGGAAGCCGGGGGACCGTGGAGGCCCACTGGGCAGGGTGGCCCACAGTGGGGGGCGGAGTTGTAGGCTGCCAGCTGGCGAATGCCTGGGCCTGGCAGTGCCGCCAAACACCCACTTACACCAGCCGTTAGTTTCGGGGCCTGCCCACGAGCTGGCGGGCATGCTGGGCCCAGGCTTCCCTGGGGTGTCCTGCCAGGAAGAGGCAGCTTCTGGGAGGGTGGCCTGGGAGGGCAGGAGGGGAGGGGCAGGACCCATCCTCCACCTCCCATCTCCTGCCCCCCAAGATGAGGACACTAGGCTGGAGGCCAGGGCCACCCTCAACTCACATTGTGGCCTGAAACAAGTTGTGGCACTTTCAGGGCTCCCTCCACGCTGCCCACCCAGTGTTGGGGATTCTGGGCCCAGCAAGGGGTGGTGTGTGGAGGGATGTGGCCACAAGGGGGCACCAGAGCCTCACCCTGCAGGGAGCCCAGGCAACGAGGCCTCCAGGGGAGGCTTGGCTGAGCGGAGTTGGAGCTGAATCTTGGGGGATGGGGCGCAGATACCTGAGTCCTGGTAAGGCCCTTGCCCCCACTTTAGCTCTGCTCATCTGATGGCAGCACCACCCAGCAGGATAAGCACATCCATACATTCATCGAACGAGGGTTACTATGCGGTATTTTACAGGTGCAGAGAGGCGCTCAGAGTGACTCAGCGATTCACCTGGGTCGCACAGCAGTGGGCATGGAGCCGCTTGTCCGCCCCGGTTCTGGCTGCTGGCAGAGGTTTGGAGAAAGAGCTGGCACCATCCCATGGGGGTGACAGCACTGCAGCCCTCAGAGCAGGGACAAACCCCAGTCCTGGCACCTTCAGGCCGCCCTCTGCCAGGGGACCAGACCCGTCCCTGGGCAGCACCAGTAATAACCATCATTAAGAAGAAGGCCCGCTGTGAGCACCTTACCCACCTCTGAGGCATCATTATCCTCTGACTTACAGGTGGAGGAGGCCTGAGAGGTCAGAACTTGCCAGAGGCCACAGAGCTCCGCGTCCCAGCACTTTGGCCCAGAATCCAGGCTCCCCCCACCAGGCTGTGTGCCTGGGAGCTTCCGGCCACCTCCTCCCCAGGTTCAGCCAACACCGTTCCCCACCTGGGCAGCTGGGGCAGAGGTGGCCTGGCAGCAGGCCAGGCCCGTAGACCTCATGCTGGGGGGGGGAGAGGGGGACAGAAAAGGCACATGGTGGGGGTGGCCATGCTCAAGGGGGTTCCCCCAACCAGTCAGGGGGTCAGGGTGTTCTGAGGGGAGATAACTACCGAGCTGAGTCTTAAAGGAAAAGGCAGAGAAGGAAGGAGAGGTTGGCATCCCAGGGAGGGGAACCCATGTCGCAAAGGCCCAGAAGCGTATGTGTGGCAGGGGCAGCCAGACCACCGGCTCCAGGAGCCATGTGGGGGGCTGGGCCGCATCCTGAATAAACAGACGCCCCACAGAGGAGCGGCTTAGGATCGGAGGGTCCTGCAGTGGCGCTAGATGGGCTACTCCCCACCCACACCGGGCCCCACAGGCCTCACTGGCTTCCCTCCTGGGCCCAGGGGAGCTGAGTTGGGAGAGGCTGGCCCTGCGTGGACAGGAGTGGGTGCCCAGCATGCGAGTCCAGGCTGGCTCCAACAGCAGCCAGCCTCCAGCGGTCATGAAGTCATGGTGGGGTCATGAGGGGCTCCTCATGGGATCATGATGGGGTCACGGGTGGTCATGGAGCCAAGCTCTCCAGGCCCTTCTCTCAGGATGGGGCCCTGGGAATCAGCCAGGGGGCAGTGAGAAATGGCTGTCCCAGCAGCACCACCCCCCCAGCTCCCTGAGCCCAGAGCCTGAGCACAGCCTGAGGCTGGAGGGGGTGAGGCACCAGCCAGCGTCCGGGCTTGCTGCCCTCTGCATTCCAGCCTAGACCCCAGCCCAGTGCCTGCACCTGACTCAGGGCACCTTGCGGACCTGACTTCCACCCCCTGAGAGCTCCTGCCCCTAATGGGGGCAGTGAGAGGCCAGCCCAAGTGCTCCCCCACGATCCGGGCCTTCCCGTGGCAACGAGTGGGGTTCTAGAGGCAGGACGAGGGCCAAGGCAGCCACCTCCCCACCAGCAGCCACCTGGAGTGGAGTGTGGAGGGGGGGGGAGCTATGCAGGGAGCACGCCCCAGCACCTGTGCCGGCAGGGGCGGGGAGGTACCCAGAGGTGGGTAAGTGGTCTGAAGACCTTTAGATCTGAGTTCCCCTTTGCAGAGGCTCACAGCACCGTCAGCTCGCTCCCCCAGTGATAAAGCTCAGACCCCCCCGCCCCCAACTGGAGTCCTACCTTCATTCTAGGCCAGTGGTTCTCAGCCTTCCTAATGCCGTGACCCTTTAATACAGTTCCTCATGTTGTGGTGATCCCCAATTTCATTGTTACAAATTGAACATAATTAAAGCATAGTGATTAATCACAAAACAGTATGTAATTATAGATGTGTTTTCCGATGGTCTTAGGTGACCCTGTGAAAGGGTCGTTCGACCCCCAAAGGGGTCGCGACCCACAGGTTGAGAACCGCTTTTCTAGGCGCTCCCAGCATCCCCTATGACCCAGCCAACCCCTGCCTCTCGGTTCTGGGTTCCCCCATCACCCACAGCCCTCCCCTCCTCTGCACTCTCCCCGCCATCCCCACCTTGGACATTGTCCTCGCCCCTCTTATTCCCCCCACCCAGAATTGGCTTCTATCTACTGCCCTCCATCCACCTCCACCCTCCGGCTGGCTTCCCTCTCCTGACCCTCACACTCTGACCTCATCTCACCCACTTTTTCCTCCTCCTGGGCTCCCTCCTTGTCCCCCCAAGGGGTCTTTTTGCACCCACAGTCTTGAGCACTCACCCTGGCCCACATGAGTGTCCCTCCCCATTCTCCAAAGGCCCAGCTTGGGGCCCCTATGCGGAGCCTGTGTCCTTGAGCGCCCGTCGGCACCCTCCCTGCCCCCCTGCCTCCCTTTCTCCTTCCCCATCATCAGCAAACACTCCCACCTCCTGTTGAGGTTTCTAAACCAGTCCTTCAGCGCCACACGGGGCTCCAGCGGGGCCCCATCTATCTTCTCCCCTTCCCAGTGGCATTTCTTCCAGCCCTACCTATATGCCCCATTCCGCCTCAGCCACTGCAGCCGCCCCATACTCCACCCAAACTGTTGCTGCTGAGTCACTCGTGACATCGTGGCTACGTCCGCTACGTCCGCGTCCGCGGGCTGAGCGCTTCAGGGCTTCCCCTGACCTGTGGCAGGAGGCCTGCGCTCTGCTGGCCACCCTCCTCCCACACCCTTCTCAGCCCCGTGGTCCCAACCTGGTGGGTTTTCCTGTCTGCTCCTCCCCTGCGGGCTCTCCTGCCACCCACTTCTGCGGAGGACGGGGCTCTGCCTTGGCCCTGCTTGTTAGGGCTGCACTTTCTACCCAGGCACCGCTGCTCCCAAACTCACCATCACCAGGATCCAGGTCTAAGCGTCCAATTCTCTCCTGAATGTTGGCTGACCTCACACACGCTCGTTAATCCTGACGCAACAGCCTCATGGGGGTAGGTGCTAATGTGATCCCCATTTTGCAGATGGAGAGACTGAGGCAGGGAGGTTAACTGAGTAGCTCAGGGAGGAACAGCAGATAAGCCTCTGAGCCAAACTCTCCCTCCTGAATATCCCACAAGACCCTCAAACTGGCCACAGCCGAAACAGGCTCATCAGCTCTGCCCTGAGCTGCTCATTCTGGATCAGACAGTTAGCAGTGGCCAGACCTTGAGCAATTTTATTTCATGTCTGTCTAGTGCTCAGCACAGAGCTCAACACACCGGGAGTGGCCAAGGAAGGCCGCAGGCTGCTCTTGCTGCTGGGGCCTCTGCACCTCGCTGCCTCACCTCTGAGCTGGGCTGTGGAGGAACATCCAGGCCGACACCTGGCCCATGGGGGAGCACTGTGGCCCCCCCACTCACTGGGCACGCTGGCTTTCTTGCACATAATCAGAGCAGCATCGATGTATAGCCCTGCGTGTTTGGCACACATGCACTATTTTTCAAAAGTTAAAATAAAACTCCAAGAGGCTGTAAAAACCCAGGAGTTTGAAAGATTCCCTGCAGGGTCAGCTAAGGTGAGTGAGGACCCACAGATGGGAAGCTCCCCAATCATGCAACATGGGTGGATGCACTCAGGAATGCTAACGGGGCATCTGTGGAGGGGGAGCCAGCCTCGCCCGCCCCATAGGTGAGGAGGGACAGGGCCTCTGCCACCCAGGGCTGTGTGACCTGGGACAAGCCCGGGCCACACTCAGCTGCCGTTGCTTCCGCTGTAGTCGGGTTACTATGCATCACTCAGGAGAGGAAGGTGCCGATGGAGACTCGCAATGATGTGTGCAGCCTTTCTCAGGCTTGTCATAGGTCCTGGCATTCGTACGAGTGGTTGCAGAAAAATTCACCAGTTTGCTCCATCAGTGTGTGCCTCCGTGAGGCAGGGCCATTCTTCACCTCCATGGAAGCAACCCAAGAGTTGTTCTTGCTTCAGGCAGGGAGCCTGTGGGAGGCTCTGGGCCTTTTACTAATCACCACCCCCCTAGGGATGGTTACCACGTTCCCCACTCCACAGATGAGGAGACTGAGGCCTGATTCCCAAACCCAGGAGCCGAACTTCTATACCTTCCTGGGACCCAGGCCCCAGCCTCACCCACCTCCTTGCTGGTGAGGTCACAGCCCCGCCCTGTGCCCCGATGCCCTCCTGCTTGGCAAAGAACACAGATCTTGGAGCCCCAAGTCCAGCTCTGCACTTACAGCTGGACAGCGAGAAACAAGCCTGTGCCTTCTCCCTGAGCCTCAGTTTTCTTATCTATAAAATAGGCAGTAGTGCCTCTCACAGTTCAGTAAGATAATTTGTACTAAACACAGGCACGGTGCCTGGCACAGACTAAGTGCTCAACCAACGTCAGAAGTGCTCACAATCTGTTCATGAGGATCTATTACCCGATTTTGCAGACTGGTAAACCGAGACGCAGACAGGTTTAGCAACTTGTCCAAGGTCACAGAGCTCCAGAGCCGTGGGCAGCAGGGAGGGTGTGAGGGATTAGGAACTGGGGCTCAATTAAGATCTGCTTGTCTCCTAAGGAGTCAGCCAGGTCAGAGCCGCCACAGCTGGGGAAGGAACTGGGAGGGTTCGAGAAGGGAAGGCAGAGAGGAAAGGGGAGAGAGGGCACAGAGGTGAGGCCAGGTGCAGGCAACTGCCTTAGGCAGTGGGCCAGGGCCAACAGGGGTCAGCGGGGGAGGGGCCTGGGCTGTCAGCTGCTGCCGGTGCCCACACCCTTTCTCTGTTCTCCAGTGACTGGTGACTTTGCCTGCTCAGCCTGCACCACCTGCATCCTGATGAGGCCCTGTGGGTGGGGGTGACAGCACTCAGCAGAGTCTCCCACCACTAGGGCCAGAGCCAGGGTTCTGCCCTCCCCTGGAGGCCCAAAGTGCCTCCAGCAGCTCCATTCTGGGCTGCAGGGACAGGAGGTGAGCATGACCCTGAGCAGCCAACAGTCCCACCTGGCTCCAACCAACCCTGGAGACCTGAGGCACCAGCAGGGTGGGTGGGGCCCTGCCCATTTCTCCCCTAGGCTCCTGACGGCTGGGAATTCCTGGGGCATGACCCAGTCAGCCTTGCAGGGCTGGGAACCTGGCCCAGCAGCCCAGATGTTCTGGTTACAGCTCTGGCTGTGAGCTAGCTGTGAGGTCAGGGCCAGTGACCTCCCTCTCCAGGTCAAGGAGGGGTAAGCCACCGTGGAAAAGACTTCTCCAACCCAGTGACGCTCGGATTCCGGAATCACAGAAGCCAAGGGTTGGAAAGAGCCTCTGGCTCTGATTTCCTAATACTAGTCTGAACGAGACAAAGCCAGGTCACCTGGGAAGCCTGGGAAAATGGAGAAATGGGGGCTCCTTCCCACCCCCAGGAGAGCAGGAGGTGGGGGACCTGGGCATCTGTCTACTTAACAAGAGGTCTAGATTCAGGCCCGCAGTGGGCTTCCTGCTGCCTCTGACTCCTGGGTTGGGAGGGTTCCTGAGATGGGGTCTCTTCAAACCTCTACCCAGGGCTGGGGTCCAGCATCCAGTCCCATTAGTAACCCCTTCATAGGTTTCTTCTCTCTGTCCAGGGCCTCTCCATCCAGGAAAGGCCACGGCTGCTGGCCCTTCCAACCTTCGTTCCCAGCCAGCCTGCGTTTGGTTTCCTTCTTCTCCCCAAATATGCAGAAAGTGCCTTGGTTTTAACTGAACAGCTCGATGCACTTCTGCCTATGTATACTCCGAGTCACTACCACCCCGCTAGGCTCTGGAACATTCCCCTCACCCCAGAGAGCTCCCAGGCCAGACCGCCAACCCCTGTGTCTCCCACCCCCACTCTGCTGACCTCTACCAGCACCGGTGAGATGTGAGAGGCCTCTCTCCAAGGTGATCTTTTGTGCCTATCGGGCTGGACTGCAAGCTCCTTGGGGGTAGCAGCTGGGCAGTCCTGCTCCTGGGCAGTTCCTTGCACAGAGCTGGTGCTTGGGAAAGTTGTGGGGGGAATAACGAGGTGCATCCCTAACTCCGGCAGCTGCCACGATAAGGCCCGATTCCTTGGCTCGGCATTTGGGGCTTCCTCCAACCCTCCCCCTGCCTCCATCAGGCCTGACCTGCAGGACACCCCGACATGTGCCTGTATCCACAATCAGACACCTCTTTCTTGCTGCCCCCGCCACCCCCAGTGCTTTTGCTCCAGCTGCTGCCTCTTGGAATTCTGGAAATGCAAAGGCACGGGATACCAGGGCCTGCCACCATCTCTGCAGTGCCCTCAGCCCCTACCCTTGGTGGCCTCACTCACCCTGGCAGGCGGCACTGTCTTTCTCCCTGACCTGGCGCTGCCTCAGCCAGTAGGGTGATCTACAGACACCATTCTGGGCTAAGCATGAAAGCTAGCTCTCCCACACACCCACATACTCACACCTGTGACTTTGGGATTCATTCTCTCTCTCTCTCTCTCTCTCTCTCTCTCTCTCTCTTTCTCTCTCTCTCTCTCTCTCTCTCCCTCAATTTCACCATCTGTAAAATGGCACAGTCAGGCTAGCTGGATTCTGTAGGCTCCTTTGGTGCTGTTTCCTGCAAGACACTGCTCACAGCAGGTGTAAATAAGTATTTGTTAGACAGGTAACCCCAAAGAGTGAGTCATCACTGACGGTGGCCCTGTAGGTGGCACTGTAGGTGATTTAGAGGCAGGATTTCAGAGTGTGGTGCTCGTGTCGAGTCACACTGCCTGGGTTTGAAAGCCTGGGTCTCAACTTTCTCATCTGCAAGGTAGAGATGATAGCAGGGCAGGATGAGGATAAAATGAGAGAGTGCACAGAAGCAGTTGGAAGAGTGCCTGGCACATACCAAGTGCTCAGTATACATCAGCGAGGCTCTGAAGTCCAAGCTAATGACCAGCGGGTGGAGCAAAGTATGGCAGCAGTGTCTACCTGGTGCCGCCAGAGGGCGCTGTGACACAGCCAAAGCCTCCCTGACATCCTGCAAGACCACTCATGAGAGGATGTGCCAGCCAGAGGCCTGCCAGCTGGGAGGGCAAGGGCAGCGGCCTGGACACCTGTGCAGTTCCTTCTCCAGAAAACGCTCCCAACCACCTTGGCTTGACATTCTATCCTTTTCTACCATAGTCTGAGGTCACCTAGACCTTCCCACTAAGTTCGTTAGTCCATCTACCAAAGGTCCCAGAGAGGAGAGCCCCAGGTCATAACGTGAATTCGGGCCTCCCTGCTCAGACTGACTTCCCTGCACATCTCGCTAAACGTTCCTGGTGTGATCTTCCAGCCAAGGCTGGGAGCCAGCATTCATGCCCACTTCGAACACTCCTTAGCCTGGGGGGTGGGGGAGCGCAGAGAGGACAGTGGGAGATGCACATTGGTTGGTGGGGAGACCTCAAGGATGAGGGGGCTAGAGAAAGGAGTGTTGAAACTGCACAGAGAGAGACGGAGGGACACATACCTGTATGAGGGAGACTGGAGGGGAGCATGGAGGAGAGAGATGTGGGAGAGCCATTTGAAAGAGACATAAGAGAAAGTGCATGGGATAAAAAGAGAGAGACAGAGAAATGAAGGAGAACTGAGGGAGAGAGGGAGGGAGGGACGGAGAAGCAGGAGGGAGAGAGACACACGCAGAGAGAGATGGAGATAGAGAAGGGAGACAGCTCCCAAAAGGCAGAAGGAGCGATGTAGGAAAAGAGATGGAGAAGGTGAGGGAGACAGAGAGAGAGAGATCTGGGGGCAGGAAAGCAGAGAGCCTATTCTCCCCCCACCCTGGGACGCCCTGAAGCAGCTTCATCCTGGGCTGGAACAAGAGGAGCCCCCATTCCCCCGTCGTGGTGCTCAGCCGGAACTTCCGTCCTTGCCCCTCTGTCCCAGCCCCACCCCAGCAGGGCTTGCCAGCCAGACACCACCTCTTGTGGGTAGTGGTTGAGCCAGCCTCCCTGGGACACCTAAGGCAGACAGGCAGGTCCCTGGGGCCATGTTGCTAGGAGATGAGGCCCAGGGTCCCAGCTTGTCTCCTGAACCTCTTCTAGGGCGGGTCTTAGCCCTCACCTTGGGACTCACCTGCAGCCAGGGTCCCCCCAGCTCCCATCCCACCCAGCCCTGCAGGTCTCTGCCCAATATCCTATGGATCCCTGTGGGCACGGAGACGGTGAAGGCAAAGGAAATTCACACTGGGTGAGCGCCCGCTGCTCGCCAGGCCTCACCAGCTCCTGTCCCAGACCCCGACGGGCCTGGTGAGCTCAGGAGAAACACTGCACTCCCAGGCTTGGGTTCAGGCTGCAGGGAAGCATGCCCGCATCTCAGCCTGCTCTTCACACGCTGCGTGTACTTGGGCGAGTCACTTTTTTTCTCTGTGCCTCAGTCTTTACACAAGGATAACAACAGTGGTCATTTCACAAGGCGGGCCAGAGGAAGAGCCATGGTGGGGCACAGCACGGGGACTGGGAGGCCGGCTTCCAGCTCCAGCCCTGAGCCTGCAGGGGCTGCAGCTGGGAGCACCTCCTCCTCCCTGCCTAGTGGGCCCAGTCTGATTGACAGCAGCCTGTGGGGAAGGGGCTGCCCTGATCCCTCTCCCACCCCCTCCCGTGCACTCAGACAGGCACCAGGAGGCACAAACCCAGCGCCCAAGTAAAGTCATGCCCGTGCCCCTGAGTGCTGCTTTGGGGCCTCAAGCAAGAGCAACATATCTCCCAAGCCCTGTTCTAAGCACCTTAGCAAACCCGCTAAACCCTCACAAGGGCCCACGTGTCGGTACAACCATCCTCCCCATTTACAGTTGAAGAGATGGGGCACAGACTGTGCCTTTGTCCAGGTTCCCACAACCAGGTATGCGGGACCTGGCACTTGGACCTGGGCAGGCAGCTTTCAGAGCCTGTAAAAGCAGAGACGCTCCGCAGGGACGGGGAGGGAAGGCGCAGGGCCAGGGCTCCACCAGAGGCTGGTGCGGGCAGGCAGGAGAGGACGCCTTGAAGGCAGCCTGGGAGGGCGAGCCCGAGGCCAGGCTCAGCTTGGGCCTCCCAGCTTTGATTTATCTACCCCGCCTTCAGGCTGGATGCTCACCTCAGCCATAAATCTCCGACTGCAGTGCTGGCCAGGCCCTGACAGGCTTGAGGGTGCAGCTCAGAGAGCTTCAGAGCCCGCCACCCAAAGGGGATACTTCCCCAGCCCGGGACTGCTTCTTGGGGAAATCTAAAAACCACATGTGCGCGCGCACAGACACACACACACACACACACACACACACAGCTAAGGCCTGGCATCACCAGGATACTCGGGCTCACGGGCCTGTGGCCATGCACCCGGTATCCAGCCCGAAGCCCCTGACCCCAGCCTGCTCCCTGCTGCATCACCTTCTCATGGCCTCTGGCCTCAGCAGGGTCAGCCTGAGGCTATGTGCGCCTGGGGGCTACTGTGGCAGCTGTGGCAGCTGTGCCAGGGCCACTCCAGCCTCCATGCCTTTCGAGCCAGGCCAGGGCTTTGTAGAGACAAACACCTGAGGTCAAGGCCAGCCTCTCTCACCCTGGTCCGATGAACCCTGCAAGCCCCTTGACCTTTCACTTAAAAATGTAATGAGAGGAAAGAGGCCAACATGACGCCAGCACCCAGCAACTCCCCTCCACAGACGCCAGCTCCTTCCATCCCCCTCTGTCCTGCCGTGGGCACTGGGCACCGAGTCAGGCTGGTCAGGAGCCTTCTGGGCTCCTTTCCGGGGCCCCAGGCCCTCAGCCAGAACGCCCTGCCTGGGCGTCAGGAGTTGGGTCCAGGGAGCTGAAAGGAGAGAGGACCAGAGGGAACATCGGTGGGATGGGGGTGGGGAGTGGTGCCAGCTGCAGGGGGAAGGCACGTGCCAGCCATGTGTCCGGGCAGTTCCCTGGGTGGTATGCCGCGTCTCTTTCTACCAGCAGCAGTCATCCTCTGGCGCCTGCTCTGTGGCCCTTTGGGGGCTCGTAGATTCACTACTTTGTCGGCTCCCCACCCCCACACAGGCACGCCCTCCCAAATGTGTCCAAATCCTGGCTCAGGTTCTGCACAGCTATGCGACATTGCGCAAGTCACAGGGCTGTGCGTGTGACTGACGTAAGACTGAGAGCATCTGAGATGCAGTTCTGGCCTGGAGACCGGTGAGGCCTTGGGTCTCAGACTGTGTGAGAAAGACTGTGAGAGAGCTTGAGAGTTAGTGAACCAGGACAGCTGGGGGCAGGGGGATGTGAGTATGCACATGTATGCAGGTGTGCTCACATGTGTGTCTCTGCGTACACACATGTGATGTGTGCTTGTGCTGTGTGCATTGCTCGTGTGTATGTGTGTGCACGTGCACGTGTGTATGTGCTTTGTGTGCTGTATATGTGCATACATTTGTTTGTGCACATGTATGCATGTGCTCATATGAGCACCATGTGAGCAATTGTGTGTGCTGTGTACACTGCCTGTGTGAGCATGTACATGTGTATGCATGTGCACTAGAGTGTGAGAGGGGCTTCGTGTGGGTCTTTGGTTCCTCTGAACCCTCTGTCCTCTGATTCCTTGCCTTCTCCTTCCACCCCCTCTTCCTCGGCCTGGACCACTCTGCTTCCTTCCCACCTGAGGCCCAGGGGCGGGCGGTGAGTCGGAGCTGAGCACACTGTCCCACTCAAGAGGACCCTCTAATCCTCTTAGCTCCCCCAACCCCACAGCCCCCCTGGCGGCAGCAGCCCCTGTCCACACTCAGCTGTCCTGAGGGCACGTGGCAGAGGGCTAATGGGCTCCTAAGCCAGCCCTCACTAAGTTCATTAGTCACAATGAACCCCAAAGCCTCGCTGGGGGTTGAGAGGAACACTTCTGAATCAATAGAGCCCTTTCCTAACCGTGATCCCTGTTGATCCCAGTAATCTCCTGTGAGGTGGGAATTCTAATTGCACATTTGACAGCAAAGGGCACTGTGGCCTTGGGAGGGAGAGGAGCTTTCTTGAGGTCACATAGCAGGTCAATGGCAGAACTTGCCAGAACTTGCTGAGCTCAGGCTGCTCCCACACCTGAAGCCACAGGGAAGTGCCCTGGGGTGCTCCTGGGAGGAGACACACTTGTAGGGCTCTGACATCTTGGAGGTCTCCTTCTACTAGAGCATGCCTCACCTCCTGGGCCCCCACACCTCCTGGCAATCTTCTCTCCTGGCCTCCTGTTCCACCCACCGGCTGTAGCTTCCTGGCAGCAGCCTCCTGGCAGATCGTCCTGGCCTCTGTCCTCCACAGCCCTGCCTCTCGGAGCCTCAGCTCCCTCTCTCCGAGTGGGGGGTATGGGTGGGGGTGTAATAAGAGGGCCTACCTCCCAGGGTTGCTGATGAGAAAGTGCTGAGAGCAGGACCCGGAGTTCTGTGAGTACTATGGAAGCATTGGTTATCACTGCGGTCACTTCCGCTCTGCCTGGGGGCCCTCCCTCCACTCCTACCCGTCTCCTATCACTGACCAGCAGTTCTGCTCTCATCTTCCCTCCCTTGAGTCCCAGAGCCCGAGAGACCTGAGTCCCTCCCCACATCTTAGTCCTCGTGAACCTCTCTGAGTCTCAGCTTCCATATCTGCTAACTGGGACCACTCCTCCCCACCTGCACCTGAATTCCCAGGTGAGCACAGCCTCTCCCAGGGCCTGTCCTCCACAGGCGATGCTCCCACATGGCTGCCGTACTGGTTCTCCTTCCCACAGGATGGGGGAGTTGGGGAGAATGTTGGTCCCTCCCTTACAAACCCCCCACCCCAGCTCTGGCAGCCCAGCTCTCTGCTGACGTGAGCTGGCACCTCACCCAGGAGGGGAGAGCAGCTGCAGAGATGGTGGGAGAATTCCTCCCGCTGCTGGATTTGTAAAACAATTGATTAAAGACAATGCAATTAATTATTCCTTGATGAAATAGTGGAAATTACCCAAGAAAATGAAGATTTTAGCAGCAGAACGTTAAATCCCTCTAATTATGTCATTTCTGGAAAAGGGGGAGGGGGATTAAAAAGGATAGAAATGGTGGGACTAAGGAAGGAAAAGAAATGTAAAAATAGATGAGGTGACCCTGGGCTGCTTGTAGGGTGAGCATGGGGAGGATAAAGGCAGCTGCCTCCCTGGGCCTTGATCACACCGTTCAAAAGGAAAGTGTGAGGTAACAGCTCTCTGCGGGGGACAGGAAGCAGCCCGGCAGGCCAGACACAGACACTGGGATACGTGCCTTGGGTGCATTAGCTCATTGTCCTCACGCTGAATGCCGGTGCCTTCTTCTCTTTTTACAAATGAAAGGACCAGGCTTGGAGAGGTCACGTGACTTGTCCAAGAATGCACAACTGCTAATGAATAGAGACAAGACTTGAACTCAGGTCTGACTCCAGAACCTGTACTTTTCCGACCCCACCCGCTAGAGTCTACAGCAGCAGGCACTGCAGATGCCCTGGCAGAAGCTGCTCTGACCGCCAGCTCCCCCGGGACTCAGTGGCCACTGAATCTCAGGTCTGGGTGTGGGGGAGTGCGTAGCTGCCAATATGAATTGGGCTGCCGTCCTCTGGGAAGGGATCTGTGTAAACCCTCCATCCTCTCTGATCCCTCTGAACGTGCTTTTGCAGGCCAGGAAGGGGTAGCAAGTGGGACCCGCCATGGACCTGGCCAAACGTCTCTCCCTAGGGGCCCCTGGTGCTCTGCTGAGCCCAGGACTAGGGAGCTGATGCTTCTAACCTGGCTTTGCTAGGGGTCGCTGTTTGGCCTTCGCACATTCCCTTGCTTTCTCCAATTTCAATGTCCCTCTTTGTAAGAGGTGATATGGGAGCAGTGGATATATTGGTCCATTTGAGAATACTGGACCTGGCCCTACCCAGCTCCAATGATGAGCTCAGTTCCAAGAAGCCAAAATTGGCTCTTGAGTGGGCAAGGGGAGGAGGGTGGGGGGAGGTCCCAGAGCCAGCAGAGGAGGGACTATGGGCCCCTACAAGGAGGTAGCAGGGAGCCCTGCAGGGTTCGCGAACAGGGAGGGGGAGCCACCCCAGGGTTCCTCCCAGTGTGGGCTGGGTCCAGAGAGGGAATGAGGGATGGGTGGAAGGAAGTAGAGAGGCCTGGAATGGAGTTAGACCAGCCCTCCTTGGGACGCCAATCCAAGGGGACCAGTTTACTGGGATTACTGGGCATAGCGGGGCCTAGAGCAGGCGAAGCCTGGCTCTTCCTCAGCTCTGCCCAGATCCCTCTCAGAGCTGGCTCAGTGTTTCCCTGCTCCTGAGCCATATCCGAGGCACATTCCCAATTTTTTCTAGACACTCGGGTGCCGTCAGTCTCATTTTTATGAGTTAAGATTTCCAGTCTAATCTAGCATCAAAACTGCAACTCCCCCTTCAGTCTAAAGGTGCAGCCTTTCCCGCTCTAGCTCAGGCCGACCGGCTAAGGAGCCCGCCATTGGATGGAGGCGGCCCCCCAGGAAGGTGGGGGCTCACAGATCTGCCGTGTGGGGGGATTTCTTGTGGGTCTTTGGAGTCCCCGTCACTGGGATCCTGTTGCCATTATTTCCCTGACACGGACAGTAATGTCTGCAGCTGGTGTCTCACAACTGCCCCACTCACTCCAGAAGGTCACCTCGCAGTGGCAGTCAGGCCCTCCCCGCAGAGAGCCTTGCCGTGGCGGTTCTGACCACAGAGCCTGGACTCCCCAGACTCTCCCCCACCACAGACAGTTCCAAGTCCCCAACCCCTTCTCGAATCTCTTCAAGCCTCGGCCGCTGTGCCCACCCAAATTCTAGGGGACACATCTCAACTTTTCCAGATGTGTCTCCTGAAGCACCATCTCCTTACCCAGTTAAGGCGGGAGTAGGGGGCACGCCCCGCCCCTCCAAAGGAATTGTCATTGCCCATCCCTCATCCTCACCTCCCCACCCTCACCTCCCTCTGTGTAGCATGGAAGTGGGCACTGAGGGCCACAGAACCAGCTTGGGGTCACCACCTTGTAAGGCCTGAAGGCTACATACATCTCGATTCGGAATGTGGGGCTTCTTGGCACCAGCTACTCTCAGAGCATTCCTAGCGAGCAGCGTCCCATTTGGACATCCTGTTAGGAAAGCCCCTGAGCCTTCAGCTAGCTCCGACTTTCTTGGCCACATCCCCAGCGTTGTCATCTAGCTCAGCTCCAGCCTCAATTCGCCCCCTGCGGCAGGGCATAACAGCCCCATGTCTGCTGTCCAGCAGCGCAGTTGCTCCAGCCATCCTGCAACGCCTGGACAAAGGGACGGTGGCCCTGAGAGGGCTGGCTGCAGAGCCAGTCCCAAATCCAGGCGCTGACTCACAGGCCAGAGCTCCTTCCACCCGCTCAGCCCCTGCCTCTTGTCTCTCTGGTGAGGGAGGAGCTGACTGACGGAGGGGCTGGGCCAGGGAGGGGTCCCTTCCCTCTGTAGTAAGGATTCCTGCAAGAGCCAGGCTGGGAGCCAAATGGCCCTGGGCTTGAACCCTGATGCTCCCACTTTCCAGGTGGCTGATTGGAGGCAAGTTGCCCCATGTTTCTGAACCTCAGTTTCCCCTCTATAAAATGTTATGCTAATCCTGAATCCACAGAGTTGCCCGGAAGGTGATTGAAATATGGTCTTAGCCGGGTGCCGGCACAAAGCAAGTTAGTCCTCTCAGGACCCTTCCCTTAAAACCAGGATGCCAGGGTCCTTACTCCTAACCCAGAGATCAATTTTTTGGCTGAGCTGGGTCTTGAACTCCTCATTTGTGTCAAGGGGGGAAAGGCTGTGGTGTGGTGAAGCAGGCAGCAGTGGCCTGAGGAGCAAAGGAGGGGGCCCTGGAAGAGGGCCTTTAGAACCAGGGTGGGGGGCACAGCCCAGATGGGAAGGGCTGTTCCTCCCACCCATCTGCTCCTGGACCCCTCCCACCAGGAATGGCACTTAGCCCCTCCCTCAGCTCCCAGCACAGATGGCAGGAAGGAAATGCCAAAGCACTGAGGGAGGGAGGGGCCCCTCAGCCCCCGGAGGCTCCAGCCCTTGCCAAGCTTCCCACGGGAGGAAGAAACAAGCCCCCTCCCTGCCCATGGCACTGCCCCTACAAGAGCCACAGCCCACTGATGCCCTGGTGCCTTGCATCCCGTTGTCATGGTAACCAGGACTAGCTGACGTGCCGACAGGCAGACCAGGAGCCTTGCCACATGAATCACTTGAACTTGATGTGACAGATACAGGCAAGCGGCCTGCACAGGGTGGAGGGAGGTGGTGCCCCGTGGACAGAGGGAGCTCAGGCTGAATCCCTTTGGCCATGACAGGTTTGGGGGGCCCAGAAACCTGTGAGACCCTAGACCAGCCATGGGTCATCGCCAAGCCCCCATTTCCTCGTTTATAAGATTGGGAAAATAGACCGGGTGGGAAAGATGAAATAAAATAATGAGCATGGGCTTGCTTTGTAAATTCAAATGTGAGCAAGCGTTGGCTGTTTGGGAAGGCTCAAGGCCCTGTCCTCACAGCGACTTGGACTTCAGTGCCCCTTCTGTCACTTCCTGATTCCATGGCAGCCCCAACTTTCTGTTCTGTAGAATGGGGACAATACTGTCTCAAATGGATTTAATGTGTCACTTAGTCATTTAATAAATATTTATCAAACCCATCTATGTGCCAAGCACCGAGGCAGGCCCTAGGGACACAGGAGTGAAGGAGGCAGACCCATTTCCTCCCACACTGAGCTGGCATTGTATGGAGGGGCAGACACACAACAAAGCACACAGAGGAGCAAATCTCTCCGGCCCTGACGATCCTCTGAGGAATGCAGAGGGACTGGGATGCGGAGTAACTGGGCAAGCGCTCATTTAGGAAGGATGGTCCAGGTGGACATTCTGAGACGGTGACATCCAGAGACCTGAGTGATGAGAAAGGGAGGGCTCTCAAGTGAGAGGAGAGAGTGAGAGCAGCGCAAGCGGCCTGAGGTGTGTTTGAAGGATAAGAGGAAGACCACTGTGGCTACAGCAGGGCAAACAGGTACGTGTGAGCTGTGACTTTATTCCAAATGGGAGCGTTATGTACTCTTGCTGCGCTTCCGGGGCCAGCCCAGATTGAAGCCAGTGGCAGTGGTCCGGTCTGGAATGCAAAGGAAAGTGGTATGAACCGGGGCAGCAATAAAGATGGAGAGAAGTGTTCAGATTCTAGATAATTTGGGGTGATAGGATGATCAGGACTTGTTCTTGGTCTTGATAGAGGGAAAAGGGGGAGAAATAGGGTTACATCTGGGTCTTGAGTCTGAGTATATGAGTGATTGGTGGTGCCAGTTTCCAAGATCAGAAAACCAATTATTTTGTAAATCGTCTGTAAAGATGAGACTTAAGTCCATGCCCGGAGCTTATCTCTGCAGGTTCAGAGCACGTCCCTCCCCTCCCCTGCCCCAGCCTCTCTGGAAGAAGTGTTTGGAGAGGCTGCATGGCAAGGGGCTCCTTGGATCAGAACTTCGCTTTGCAAGTGACAGAAACGCAACTGCCACTCCCACAGGTAGAATCCAAGGCGTTACCGTGGAGAGCAGCTGGGCCTGAGGAGCTGCTGGGTCTGCTCTCTCTGCTTCTCACAGGGCGGCGCATCCATTCTCACTGCAGACCCGCTTCTTCCCCAAGCAGGACACACTGAGTCCTCCCGATTTTTTAAAATATATTTTTTTTTTATTTCAGAGAGGAAGGGAGAGGGAGAGAAAGATAGAAACATCAATGAGAAAAGAGAATCATTGATCAGCTGCCTCCTACACACTGTGGGGATCAAGCCCGCAACCCAGGCACGTGCCCCAATCGGAATCGAACCATGACCAAATGGAACCATGACCTCCTGGTTCATAGGTCAACCCTCAACCACTGAGCCACACCGGCCAGCAGGGCCCTCCTGATTTTTTAAGAACAGAGATCAGGCCTGGCAGGGTAGCTTAGTGGTTAGAATGTCGTCCTGATCCGCCAACCAATACAACAAGTCGATGTTTCTCTCTCTTCCTCTCTCTCTCAAGTCAATAAATAAAATTTTTTAAAAGAGATTAAATCTTATTTTTAATTTTTTTTCTCATTAGTAGGGCTGGCTTGACCACCTTTGGCCTAAAAATATGATAATAAAGTTTGTGAAGAGGAAAAAGACTACTCCAAAAGCACCTGTATATTTTTAAAAGTCATTCTAAAAAGTAATCATATATAAAAGCAATGAAATATCTAAAACAGAAATAATAAAATATTAAAAAATTCATAATAGCATCCTCTACATTTTTATATCCTATCACTTCCAAGAAAGACTGGCTCTTTCATTTCCAGTTGAAACACTTGGAGGACTTTAGTTGCCTAGGTTTGAATTATGTGCCACCCTTGGGCCAGTGAACAATGGCTGGGGGGGGGGGGGCATAAGCACATAGGAGCTCACACAGTGGTCACGGGGCTGTAGGAGCTAAGGGACGGGTGTGACTCCCCGAGAAGGGAAGGATGCTGAGCAGACAATGCTCCCAAAGGCTCTTGCACAGTATGAGTGTCAGCTGAATTCCCTGATCAGAGAGAAGGAAGGGAGCCGTGAGGACAAGGAAAAATTTAACAAAAGGTTGGAAAGTTGAGTAGTTATCACTTGGCGACCCAGGAGGAACAGCCAGAGAAAAGCCCATGGCTCCAGTAGGCATCTACTGAGAACAAAGGACAAAAAACCTTGTCCCAACAGAGAAAACGATGAGGCTTTGGCAGAGTTTGTCTGTCTGTGAGAGGCTGGAAGAGCAGGCTCTAGAGTGGTTGGTGGGGATCTAGCTGAGCCCAACTCTAAAATCTGGTAAAAGTTTGAGGAAAAATCTATGTCCTCAGAGACTGGGGTTGCCAGATGGAAGCTGAATGGCAGATCCGACCAAGGAGCAGCAGTCAATGAGCCGGAGACTTTCTAGCCACTCACAAGTCGTGCAGCGTTGGGTAAATTAGATTTCACATCTCCCAGCCTCCGTTTGCTCAGATTTAAAATGGCGAATGTGTAAAATAATGTATACATGAGTGTGCCTCTCTCACACAAGGCCAAGTGAGGCGTAGATGAGGTAATGCGTGTAAAATAGCTGCTACAGAGCCTGCCACAGAGTTAGGGCCTGTTCATTGGGAGCATTATCTGCTCAGTAATGTTATCCACTATTTTCATTACTACTGCAGAGGTGAGTAGGTCAAAGGGAGTCCCTCTAACTTTTGAGTGCCTTTAAGAGTCTCAGCTTTTATTTGTGGTCACTGCAGTCACCTGGGCAACAGCGATAGAAGCTCTACTTTCCGATCACCTCTGTGTGCCAGGCACTCTGCAAGGTACTTTACTTGCATTATCTCATTTCCCCACAAAGCAGTGATTTGAGATAGTGTATCAGTTAGCTTCTGCTGCGTAATAAATCACCCCAACATTTATGACTTAAAACAACAACCACTCATTAAGCTCATGATTCTGTGGTTCGGGCTGTCCTTCTGGTCTTGGCTGAGCTCACGCGTGCAGCTGCAGTCAGCTGCTCGTCAGCTAAGTGGCTCCACTTCTGGGAGTTGCCTGGCTGTCATCGAGGTGATGAGGGTGACTGAGCCATGTGCCTCTCTTCACCCAGCAGGACAGCCCAAGCTTTTTTCACACAGCAGCCGGGCAGGGTTCCAAGAGAACAAAAGAAAGCATGTAAGGCCCCTTGAGGCTCAGGCTCAGAACTGGCACTGGCGCTTCTACCACACTCTGTTGGCCAACGTTAGTCACAAGGCCATCCCAGATTCAAGGGGATGAGAGAAGCTGCCATGTGATATCCCCATGGGGCATGCTCAGACAGGGGTGGAGCAGTGTGGCCACGTTTGCAACCTACCATAGACAGGTACCAGTATCACTGCCACTTGACATATGATAAAATGCAGACTCAAAGAGGTAAAAATGCCTTGCCCAAGTTATGCAGCTAGTAAGTGGAAGAGGCAGGATTCGAACTCAGGGGTCTCCGTGCTTGACTGCATTATGACATTCAAACCCATGCTCTTGGGGTAACTGGCAGGGTAATTGTCAACTACAGTTCCAAACAGCCCAACCTAACAGGCATCAGAGAGCTTAGCTGAGATGAAGGCCAGGCAGGAGCAGATAAAAAGTTGAGGCTGAGGCAGGTCAGAAACAGGGAATTCAGACGGAGCCTGTGGTCATGGCAAAGATGCTGGTTTTGTGCTGTGACCAGCCTGCCTCACAAAGCCACAGAACTCAACGGGACAGGCTAAACCTGAGCCCTTCCAGGCAGAAACCTTGCGGGGGGGCCCTCATATTGGCAGGGGCTCATTGTGAGCCCCCCCACCCCACCCCTGTGAGTGAGCTCCAGGCCATGGGTGGTGACAGTGCAGGCCAAGAGATCAAAGAGGTGTCACAGGGTGAAAGAAGGGTCCGTCCTCTCAAAAGCACTCTGAGATATCTCTGCCTGAGATATCACCAAGGGTGAGCAGAGGGCACTGGGCTGGAGATGAGACTGCCCCACCTCCTCACCTCCGCTGTGACCAGCCCCTCCCCCACAGAGGCACCAGAGCCAGGAGCACAGCTGTGCCCAGCCAAGCTGCCGGGTGCCAAGACGGGCCTGGCGGGCTCCCTCTCATCTGTCTCTCTTTAGCAGGAACAAATGGGAATGAGGGAATCAATTAACAAGGCTCCTTAGCCAAATGACTGCTGCTCCCTCCTTCCCCAGCCTGTTAACCCTTTGCTTCCGGGGCTGGGAAGGGCTGCCCTGGCTTGCCAACCATGCTCACCCCTGGAGCCCACAGCTGGATTCTGTGCTTCTGCCTTGTCTGTGCCAAATGCCAGTGGCAGCTGCCAAGCTGACGAACCAGAGCCAGAAACACAGACACCTCCATTCTACCTGGGCAGAATTTGGGGTCAGTCTCAAAGGACACTCAGGAACTCTGGCCCACAGAGAAGGGCCGGCCCTTTCTTATCTCTCCAGAGACCTGGGCCCTCTCCTGGATCAAAAAGCCCAGAACAGAAGCAACAGGTTTAACAGCAGCGTTCAGACTGGGAGGGTGGGTCCTGGCTGAGCTCTACCTGGGGCCCACACTGGGTCTGGGGAAGGTAGGCCCAGGGACAGGGCAGGATGTATCAGGCCACATTCAGTAAGCCCTGACTACTCTAACTGAAGAAGCAAATGGGCAGTGCTAAGGATTCTCTCTAAGGAATTCAGAAAGGCAACTGTGGGGGCCTAGAAGTCCAAAGTTGTTAAGAGTCCTGGGTTTGAATCCCAGCTCAACAGCTGATGCAGAGCCTGATGACATTTTGAATAATTAGTCAATAGGCCACTCTTTCTCCCACCCACTCTCACCAAATGCCTTTACTTGCTCCCAGGGGTCTTCCCCTCGAGCCTAGGCTGCTGGGCTTCAGTCTTAAGCCGCTCTAACACAATTCAGGGGGTGCCATCATAGCCTGTGAGGGCCTGAGACGTATGTCAGCTCAACCATTCATTCATCCATTTCACAGATGGACATGAGTGCCTTCTGTGTATCAGACACTGTTCTGGGCACAGTGAACAAGCAGACATGGGCCCTGCCTTGGGCAGGATGAGGGTGAGGACCACTCGGTGACAGCACTCAGCCATTCACTCTTTTTTTTGAGGCTGCCTGTGCCCTGAGTCCTGCCTCAGCACCTCCTGGGTTACCCAGTGGGCACAGCCCCCTGTGCCTGGCTTCAATCCCCTGACACTGGTTGTGAGCCTCCTGAGTGATGGGCCCCAGACAGGCAGAGGGGTGATGAGCAATGGAGGAGAGACTTGGGCAAGGTGGAGCTGGGTGGAGCCAGCTGGAGACTGCCCTGTAAGCCAAAGAAGCTCCGGGGCTGTGCCCTCCCAGGCGGGTTATAGCCGGACTTCCTCCCCTCCCTTCAGGGCATTGGCCGGTTCCTCTTCTCCGCCGGAGACGGGGATCTGGGCTGCTGGAAATCCAGAGCCCTGCCTTAGTCCCCAGTTCAAAATGTTCAGGCCAGGGCTCTGATTGGCCCATTTGAATCATTTGTCCATCACTGAGCGATCAACAACTCTGCTCAGGAGGGTGGGATCACCCCATTCCAAAAGTGGGGTGAGCATGGGGTGGGAGGAAAGGTTCCCTGAAGACAAGGCCACGGATGCCCACCACGCTGGCCTTGGGAACTGGCGATACACTGAGCTAATAAGAGTGCCAACCTCTCTGGAGGGTTAAAGTAGATCGCTCTGATGTGAGTGTCAGCACACAGCAGGTACTGAAGAAATGGGAATCGGGTTTGACCTGGGACCTCTCTGGCTTTAGTCGCCCTCCTCAAAAGTGGGGGTATCCTGGCGAATTTCCCCAGCCCTGATGTCCCAGGATCCCATGGCCCAGAGCCTCCATGACATGTGTGAGTGATCAGAGACCCTCCCCTCAGAGGTCGAGAGCTCTCTTCTCTCCTCAGTCTGCCTCTGGCTGCTTTCCCCTCCCCCACGCCTGGCCCCCTACCCCTGTGACTGCCCCTTCCCTCTGCGTCTCTGCCTGGTGTCCCGGAGAAGAGCACATATAGGGCGGCCCAGAGCTTGACAACCAGAGCTCAGATACCAGTAGATCTGTCTGTCAGTTACAGGCTGGATGATCTTGACCAGGTTCCTAATCCTTCTGAGCCTCAGTTTCCTCACCTGTGACCGTGGAGTTGATAACAATAGAACCTCCCTCTTGGGTCATTGTGTATATGGCCATTAGCTATTCGCGTTATTATGGCTGTTGTCTCCTGCTCCACCCTGTTGCGGAAACAGCACGGATGGGTAGGAGCTGAGCACTGGAGACTGAGCCAGGCACCAGACTGACTGCCGCCTTCCCAGCCTCCTTGAGCTCCCCGCCTGGTGGAGGCAGACACATCAAGAGGCAGCTTCAGTGCAGTGGGCCAGGGCCACCCTCTAGGGAAGCCTGGGGGGCCCTGTGGCCACAGAAGGGGCCCAACGCTACAGAGGGAGGCCAGGGCAAGCTGCCCGGGCAGGGAATGGCTGGAAGGCAGCACAAGTGGGCTGGGTGAAGGGGGCTCAGGGTGGGGGTTCCAAGCAGAGGGGCCAACAGTACAGGAAACTCACCGTCAGGGCGGCGGGAGACACCGGCTGGTCTTGGGTAATTCTGGTAGAGGGGTCGCGACAGGACTCAGTGCCTGCCTCTCACTGGACTGTGTGCCTGGGTGCGACTTTGTGTGATTGCCTGGGGCTGTGTATGTACATGTGTGGCTGCGTGAGGGAGAGTTTTTGTGGGTTAATCTCTGTGTAGGACTGTGTAAAATATTGCGAGTTTGAAGGGGGGTGCTGGGTATGCCTGTTTGAGACAGTTTAGGGTGTGGTCGCTGTGGGTAAAGTTGTGTGGCTGTGATTGTGTGTCCATGGATATCCCTAAGCTGTAGCTATGTGGCTGGTGGGCTGTGATCAGGAGCGTCTGTTGGTCTGGTGTGCATATGTTTACGTGTGTGTAGGTATGCATCTGTGTGTATGTGTATCATGTATGCGTGTCTTTGTGTAGGTGTGTGTGTGGATGTGTGTGAGACACATGTGTACTGCTGTCTGTGAAGTCCGCTATGAGAGCTGCTCCCCCTCTTCAGACCCTGCTGTAGACAATTCTCTCTCTCTCTCTCTCTCTCTCTCTCTCTCTCTCTCACTCTCTCTCTCTCTCTCTCTCTGGGCTGGGAGGGGTGGCTGCCCGTGGCTGCCACAGCCAGTCAGAACTTGCTAATTTGCATGTTAATGAAGCTTGGGGAGCTCTCCAGCTCGAGACTGACAGGAGCCCCGGTGCCCCCCCACATCCTCCCCTGACAAGCCTGGGAGGGGGAAGAGGGGAGGGCTGAGAACCAGCAGAGGAAAGAGGAGGCGGAGGCTCTGGGCTGAAGCTCCCCTTTCTCTCTCTTTCTCTCTCCCACCCTGTGCAGGCCCCAGGCCCCACCACATGGCTGCCTGCCCCTCAGCCCCCTGCACCCACCCTCCTAGACTGAGCTGAGGGAGAGAGGGCGGGGGCAGAGCCCTGGGGTGAGGGCAGAACAGGCTGCACAGGGTTCCCCGTGAGGTGAGGCTGGGCTGCCCATCCCCTGCCCTACATGGAGCGCCCAGAAAGTCACCTGGGGCGCCCACCGTGGGGCAGATGCCCGGGAATGGGGATCTGAGAGGAGGCTGGTGTCACACAGACAGTCAGCATCTCTCTCCTGCCCCCTGCACTGGACTTCAGCACAGGGCCCTTCACCCTGCCCCCAAGAAAGAGGGCTCAATCCAAGTGTGACCAGGGCTCCTGCCCAGGAAGGGAGAGAGGGGGACAGGGTGAGGACAGGGTTGGAAATGAAGACTAGAGACAAGGTGTGTGGGGAGACTGGGGTAGAAATGGAGACTGCCTGCCCCCAGAGGGCTGTGTCTCCAGGGAGAGGAGGGGGTGGCAGGTGGGAGCGTGGAGCCCCTCCCATTTCCATCAACAGGTCAGCCCTGGTTGTGTGCTGTCTCCTCCTCAGTCCCCTGTCCCCATCCACGTTCATATCTGGTCCCAGATCCTTCACCTCTCCTGTCCCCCACACCCCTCCTGCCCCAGCCTTCCTCCCCTCCTTCCTTTCTTAATCAGCCACATCCCACTGGAGGCTGGGCTCTCTGGGGAGCCCTCAACAGCTGGCTCCTCAAAACACTGTCTGGCTTTGTCTCAGAGGTATGTCCCCTGACTTTGCAGAGAGCGTCTGGGCCGGGGGCCCTGCCTCCTGCTGCTTCAGCTTGAACCACAGTGGGCATTTTCCGCCTTCCTTTGCCTTTCCTTCTCCTTCATTTATGCCCTGGTCTGGCCTGCTGCCTCCCTGACTCTTTCTGGGCCTGGGCCTCCATCCCTCATTCTTTTCCCCAAATGCTCAAATATTCTCATTCTCTCTCTCTCTCTCTCTCTCTCTCTCTCTCTCTCTCTCTCTCCCTCTCTTCCTTGCCCTGTAGACCTCTGGGCACCTGCCCCTGCCCCATTCGCCCACCCCCACCCCCTGTGGCCAGGCCTAGTCCCCAGATGTGCCCTGCCCAGAGCTGAGAGGCAGAAAGGTGAAGCCCCCCAGGCCCTGGGTCTCTGCAGGTGAGAGGAGAGGCAGGCAGTTGCTGGTGTTAATTGCAGGAGGATGTCTGGCAGAAATAAGGTGGTTTTTCTGCTTCAGTGACGACTGTTACAATCAAATTGTCCACAGACAATTAGCAGAGTGGGAGAAATAAGAATTAGATTTCTAATTATTTTCCCAGTAAAAGCCTCCCTGGACCCCGTAGGTGAGGGGGAAGGGCTTCTCGGTGGAGCCCACAGGCGCTTTCACGGGTCTAGCATCCATGGGCGGGGAGGGTGCCAGTAGGAGTTCCCAAGAGGGTTAGGAAGGGGCAAACCTGGCTGAGGCACGGGTTCTGGAAAGAGCTGGAAATCTGGGTCCCAGAACTAGCCTTGATGCTAACTTGCTGTCCTCTCCCATTTTGAGCCTCAGTTTGCTCATTCTGAAATAGGGGAATAACCTATCCCAGGCAGCAGACTCATAGGGAGCTGAGGAGGTGAAGTGGCAAAGTGCCTGACAGGCACCGGCACAGGGTAGGGTCTTGCTGGGCCCCAAGCTCACCCACACCTGCGTGGATGTGCCAGCTCACACACACACTCTCCTTCCACACCGCTCTGCCTCCCGGACATGCAGCTCTGTGTCAGTGAAGAGGATGGGGACTCTTGGGGAAAAGGAGCTGAACCCACAAAGAGACTAAGTCTGGCCGAAGCCGGTTTGGCTCAGTGGATAGAGCGTCAGCCTGCGGACTGAAAGGTCCCAGGTTCGATTCCGGCCAAGGGCATGTACCTGGGTTGCGGGCACATCCCCAGTAGGAGATGTGCAGGAGGCAGCTGATCGATGTTTCTCTCTCATCGATGTTTCTAACTCTCTATCTCTCTCCCTTCCTCTCTGTAAAAAATCAATAAAATATATTTTAAAAAAAAGAGAGACTAAGTCTAAGCAAACGCCTCTCCCTGACCTGCATGAGCCTCTGTTTCCCCATCTGTCAAATGTGGGTAAGGATGGTGCCTCCTGCCTGGGGTTGAAGTGAGTGTGCAACAACACATAGGTAGAGGGCATACCTCGTGCCTGGCACACGGCGTGGGCTCAGTAAACACTATTAGTGGTGAAAGTACTCTCTCAGGTGTCCGGCCCAGGTCTGTGAGGCTGACGAGGGAAGAGGAGGCTGACGAAGGAAGGATGAAGAAATACTTGTCAACCCGACTAAGCACAGAGCTCTGGGCTCACCAGACCCAGCCTTTGTCAGGGGCCATGGACACCCAGAGACACACAGAAGACCAAGCACAGAAACGCCGATGGGCTGAGCAGAACAGTCCTGGCTTTGTGTCTGGGCTGTGCCCTTTCTAGCTGGTCCACTTCCCCTCTGTGAACCTCAGTGTTCTTCCCTGTGAAGTGGGGGGAATGTAAGTGGCTTCCTCCCTGAGTTGTTCTGAGGCTGTGACAATGCCTCCAGCAGGGGCAGGAGGGCTGCTGGCACAATCACTCCAACTTGAACACCGGCACCCACATGTCTTGCACACAGACTCAGGGCCCATAGGTGGGAGCCCCTGGGCCACCCGGGCCCTTAGGCCTGACTCCACATGGAGAGGAGGGAAAACCTAGCTCACTCATGTCCTCCCAGTGCCCACACCTGGCGACAGCAACACCTGCACATAGAAGATCCATGCAGGTGTGGTGCCTGCTCCCACTCTGCTCTCACCGTCACGTACACACACACACACACACACCCTTGCTGGGGCAGTCAGAATGTCCCTGAGTGAACTGAGAGGGAGCTCAGGGCTGCACCCGCCAGGGCTGTGCTGAAGGAGGCAGCTGCAGCCCAGCTGTGGGGTCTGGGCTGGGTGAGGGGAGCTGCTGGGGACTCAGTTGGGAATCAGGCAGGAGGGGTGCTCAGCTGAATCTTGGGCTTCGGGCCGCCACCTTACCTCTTTACTCCGAAGGGCACAGTCACTTGCCTGGAGGTGGCAAGAGCACCTAGTCCCCACTGCCCTGCCCACCTTCCCCCACCCTCTACGCTGTTTCTTTCTTCCCCGCCCCCACCGCCCCACCCCCATCTCTCTGTCTCCGTCCTCTGACTCCCTCTGTGTCTCAGAGTCCCTGGATCTGCCTCTCCAGGTCAGGTCTCCAGCCCGGGTGCTGGGCTATGTAAATGTGGTATTTCCTGCCTCATCATCAGCCTGCCTGCTTGGCTCACATTTAATTTGATCCATGGCAGCACCTCTCTGGAGCCACTCATCAAAGCTGGAAGACAATTAGGCGAATGTCAGGGTGGCCTAGGCTCCAGGGGCGACAAGGCCTGGGGCGGGGGCCATGAGGAGTGGGGGCAGGGACTTGGCTGCAACTTTCATCTCCCTCGAGGCCTGTCCATACTCAGGGCCAATGCCAGTCGGGTGGCCAGAAGTCTGGACTGTCCCAGGCACCCGTCTGCCCAGCACCAGCTGTTTTGAGGGGCTCGTCTGCCACTTCTGCAATGGAGCCAGAGCTTGGCAGGTCCACCTCCCAGCCCCAAGGTCCCAGAAAGCAAAGGGCCAGGGCATCTGTGTGGCTGCAGGTAGGTGGACTCCTGTGCTGGATTTAGGAGAGGGTCCTAGAGGGGCTGGCTCAGGGTCCCCTGAGAACAACACACATTCTTTCCCCAGGGGCTCCCCAGCCCTGCCCACATCCGCCCAGGAGGGGGCCTCTACTGAGGGGGCCTCCCCTGAGCCTAAGCCCAGCCTTTCATCCTTCCTCTCTGCCTCTCTTCCGCTCCTTGTCTTTATGTCTGATGATCTTTATGTGTCTCTAACCTCTCTGCCTCTTTTTCTAACCTCATCTCTTTACTCCCCAATCTCTCCCTTTTGCTGTCTTACACTTGCACCCCCACTCCCACAATGTCCCTGAGATCTTCTAGCTTCAACTACTGTAATTCCCCATCTCCTTCTCCATGGCTTCCTGACAGCCCTGCCCCAATGGCTCACCTACGGGTGCCTTCTAGGCACATCCCAGCTGCCACCCCCAGTCCCGATTCCTCCCACTGCCCCCTCCCCAGGGACCCCTGACTCTCCTTCTCTAATGGTTCCTTCCTGTCAGCTATCAACATATTCAAGTTTGTTCCCTCTTTTAAGAAAACAAGAAGAAGAAGAAGAATATTTAAAGAAACATTCTCCGTTGACAGCCCAACCTCTCACCAGAGCCATCTCTCCTTCCATCCAGGAAAGCCTCTGGGAGAGTTGTCTACATTTGCTCCTTAACCCACTCCAAGCTGCCTTCTACACCCCTCATAACCTGGAAACCATCCTCACCAAGGTCTCCAGCAGCCTTCTTGTCACTAAATCCCATGGTCACACCTCGTCTAGATGCCGGGACAGTGTCAGGCACAACTGACCTGTCCCATTCCCTGGCTCTCCTGTGCTCCCATGACGCCTCCTGGATTTGCCCCACATCTCTGTCTGGTACCTTCTTGGACTCGGCTTCTACCCTTGCTCACAAGGCTGCCCTCCAGAGCTCTGTCCCGGATCCCCTTCCCCATTCCCCTTTCACATGACCCCTGAGTCATGCAATCCACGCCCGAGGCCTCGGTCACCATCTGTGTGCCTACATTTCTGATCTGCTCCAGCCCCGGTTCCTTCTGAGCTTGGGACCCACTATCCCCCGGCTCCTGGCCCCTCCCTGTGTGTTCATGGCATCTCAAACCCAGTGTGACCCAAACTAAGCTTTCCCACTGACCCCACACCACTCCTCCTCTTGGGTTCCCCAACTTCATGCCTGGTGCCTCCTCCCCCCGTTTCCCAAGCCAGAACCCTGGACGTCAGACCAGGGCCCTCTTCTCCCACCACAGCCACACAGGGGGTGCAGATGGACTGTGGATTCGTCAATTCTGCCCCCAAACACATCCTCTCGAGGCCTTTAAAGTCCACCCTCACCTTCCCCAACCTCCCCAGACAGGGCCACTTAAGCCAGAATGTTCTCATTGTTCCTTGGAGGCATGTACGCTTTTCTACCTCCAGGTGTGTTTACTCATTCTTGTCCCCACGCAGAACACAGTCCTTCTCTTCTTTGCCTGTCCAAATCCAGCTTGCCCACCTCCCTAGCCTCCATCCAGCCCCCTCCAACTGGCAGGACCTCCTCTCACCCTAAACTCCTGGGCCTTTCTTGTCTGGTTCATGCCTGGACATACCGCATCACCCCCAACCTTTCTCCTTCATACATGGATTCCTACATTTCCCAGGCTCCTTGCTGGCAAGTGGGCCATGTGACTGCTCCTGACCAATGAGCTGTGGGCAGAGGTAAAAGGGTCACTCCAGCTGCTACAGCAACCAAAAAAGCCTCTTTTGAGATGGTGGGTCTTCAAGATCAAAGCAGCATGGAAAGCTGAGTCAGCCCTGAGAGATGCCTGGACCTGCAGCAGAATTTCCATAAGCAAACAATGAACTCTTGTTGTGTTCATCCATTGAGATTTAGGGGTTGTTTGTTTGTAAGGCACGGCCTCTCTTATCCTAACACAGCCCTTTCTGAGCGATATCTCCCCATTTCTCGTCAGAGGATAACCATCGGCTCCTCGCAGGGTGGTGGTGAAGATTAATTATTAAAACGTCCACACTGAGTCCCTGAGTGCTGACTGCGTACCAGGCTTGTGGGGAAGCGCCTGGCTGTCAGATGTCCTGGTTGGGTGGGTGTAATAAGCTGAATGTTTGTGTCCGGCCAAAATCCATGGTAAAGCCATAATCCCCAAGGTGATGGTGTGTGGAGGTGGGGCCCTGGGGGGTGATTAGGTTTGGATGAGATCATGAGGTGGGGCCTCCATGATTATAGTAGTGTCCTTAGAAACAAAGGAAGAGACCAGAGCACTTGCTCTGACATGGGAAGGAAAATGGAAAAGAGAACCAGAAAGTGTTCTCACTAGGAACCTTGATCTCGGACGTCCCAGCCTCCAGATCGGTGAGAAATAAGTGTTTGCTGTTTAAGCCACCCGGTCCATTTGTTATAGCAGCCCAAGCAAACAGACAGCGAGCTCCATGTATTAGAGAGAACAGGAGAGAGCTGTGTTCAGATGCTCAGGTTGGGCACTAAACAATTGGTGGTGGACACTGACAATGATTATAAAGTGGAAGTTGCCCTCTGGAATTATGAACTGCCAGACTCCCCCTTCTGTTTTGAACCCACTGGTACATATGGAGACTGGTTTTGCTGCTAGAAGAATTGGGAGCAGGACTCTGAAAAAGGGCACAGGAGAAAAAGGAACAATGGCTATAATATCATAATAACCCTATACAATAAAAGGCTAATATGCAAATAGACCAAACGGCAGAACAACCAGTCACAATGACACGCACTGACCACCAGGGGGTAGACGCTCAACGCAGGAGCTGCCCCCTGGTGGTCAGTGCACTCCCATAGGGAGAGTGCCGCTCAGCCAGAAGCCCTGAGCTGGGCCCACAGCTGGTGAGCGCAGCGGTGGTGGCGGGAGCCTCTCCCACCTCCATGGCAGTGCTAAGGATGTCCAATTGCTGGCTTAGGTCTGTGGGTAGTGGGCCTAAGCTGTCAGTCAGACATCCCCCAAGGGCTCCCAGACTGTGAGAGGGTGCAGGCCAGGCTGAGGGACCCTCCCCCCAAGTGCACAAATTTCGTGCACCGGGCCTCTAGTAATATCAGGAAATACTCACATCCTGCGGCTATGTGCCTGGTACTGCTCCAAGCACTTTACTTATATTTGTTCATTTATTTCTCACAACTTCAGCCCTATGAGGTAGATACCATCATTCCCATTTTACAGATTAGAACATTGAGGCAAAGGTAAAGTAAATAAGCTACCTAACATCATGTGGCTTATAAATAGCAAAGACAGGATTTAAATATGGACAGTCTGACTTCAGAATTGCTCTTCAACCCTCCATTGTGTGGGTTCCAGGAAGGAGGGGAGTGGGGGGCACCTCCCCAGCACAGCACCTGGACTGGATTTGAGCTTCCAGAGTGAGAGCAAGGGCAGGAGCTGAAGAAACTGATTTCATGAGAGTGTTTGAGAGACAATGATATGCACTAACACAGCTCTTTGGGGCCCACACGACAAGACACAGAGTTGAGTAGGAACACAGTTTCCTCCACCCTTTACCCCTTTCATTCCTCTACCCCAATCCTGCCTCCTTGACCTTGATGCATAGCCCAGACTGCTCTGGTATCCAAAGAGCAGGGGACTTGGAAAGCAGCCAGAGGCCATCCCTTTGGCCTAGACCAGTGGTCGTCAAACTCATTAGTCAACAGAGCCAAATATCAACAGTACAACGATTGAAATATCTTTTGAGAGCCAAATTTTTTAAACTTAAACTATATAGGTAGGTACATTGTTATTAACCTACCTGTATAGTTTAAGTACTGTTGATATTTGGCGCCTCCCTCACACTGCGTCTCCCATTGCCCGACCGACTGACCAACACCCCCCACTTCCTCTAACACCACTTTTTCAAAATAGACTCGCCCAGGCCGAAAACCAACTTCTGCGCATGGGCCACGAAGTTTCAATTGCACTGTACGTGTGCACCCGCAAGTGGTATTTTGTGGAAGAGCCGCACACTCAAGAGGCCAAAGAGCCGCATGTGGCTCTCAAGCCATGGTTTGCTGACCACTGGCCTAGACTGGTAGTTCATGAGGGGAGGGATGGTGAGAAGGATCTTCCAAACATGTTCAGGGGTGGCAGATGTTCATGAGCCCGAGTTTGAGCAGAACCAGGATGGAAGAACGGATGGGCTCCTGTAGTGAAAGACAGTTTGTGGGCCCCTGTGAGACCCTAACCCTGGAGCCTGCCTGAAATGGCTGGCAGTGAGCATGTAGCGACTCAGACAGAGCTGGAGCCATTTAAATGCAAATGTAATCTCATCTGTGCTCAGAGGTCCTTCCGCTCTGTGACACATCAGGTCACAGGCAGTAACTCATCTAATTCTTACATCAACCCATTTTGTAGATGAAAACACCAAGGGTCAGAGAAGCTGACTGCCCAAAGTCATTCAGCCACTAGGCAAGAGAGTCTGGCAAACCGCAGAGCTCCTGCACTGTCCACATCTTCAGCTGCCCCCAAATGCCAGCCCTCCTGAGAGAACGCCCCCTGTGCTCAGGGATGCCTCCTCCTGGGGACCAGGCTCTTCAGGTCTCCAGCAGCTGGCAGAGGTCTGTCTACCAGGGCAAGCCTCTGCCTCACCCGCCCACCCGTGTGCTAGGGACAGAAGGGGGACTTTATGTGCAATCTGCCCGACTCTCCAGAAAGCACTTAGGTTTATGATGTGCATGAAATTGATCACCAGTTGGCGCAGCCCCCGCTCACTCATTGCCAGCCCAACGCTGGCAGGAGACTGTCCCCCAAACCCCCACCCCCTTCAAGGAGCATCAAAGCCGCCTGCCAAGGCCCCTTGTGAGGGTCTTTCCTCACTAACAAGTGCAGAGTGGAGCGGGGAGCTCTGCCCAAAGGCCTTTCCACAGCGTACATACCCACGCCCCATGGTAGTTAAATAGCTCTGTGTTTTATGCCAATTCCAGCCTCTTCTGCTTCCTCTCTAACGAGCTGATGCTTTCAAAGGCCCCACTAATTGGTGTTTGTGCCTCGCACACGACACTTTGATAGTCACTTAGGACATGGGTCCACCCGTTACACCCGTACAGGAGGTGGCTCACCTCGCTGCACCAGGATGCCCTGTCTCGTGTGCCTTATGTCTGTGTACCCATGCGAAAGTGTCTGTGTGACTTGTTTCATCTGTGGAGGACATGTGTCTGTATGGACACACTATGTGCACATGTGTGTATAGATGCTCTTTTGAGGTGATTGCTTACATACCTATTTTGTCAGTGCACGGGCATGGGTGAATGCTACCATCTGTGCACGAGGGTATGTATTTGTGTGTGTGTACCTATGTGCCTGGGTGTGTGTGTTTGTGTGCATGTGATAGAGCCTGTGTATTTAAGCATGCACTCATGTGCTTTGCATGTTTGTACATGGACATCTGGCAGGCACGTGCATGTGACTTTTTGCAAGGTGCGTGTTCATGTCCAAGTGCATCTGTGGAGTGTGGGTGTGTATATCTAAGCA
>NW_006289819.1:1160579-1162268 GCF_000327345.1 Myotis davidii | reverse complement strand
AATGTGCATGTAGGCGAGATATGGAGGGAAGAGGATCTCTGGTTGGGGGATATATGTGTGTACGTGGCATGCATGGACTTGGGTATTTGTACATGATGTGTGACCCAAAGGTGTAACGTAGCAGTCCAAGGCCCGTGGGCTTTAGGTGTGATCCCGGCCCTGCCATTTTCCAGCTGTGTGACTTTGGAATAATCACTTAACCTCTCTAATCTTCAGTTTTCTCATCTGTACAATGGAGGTAATAAAAGCATCTCCCTCATGTTGTGGTTGCATGGGCCCAATGGATACACACAGAGGGCTAACAGGAATGTGCAAGATGCGGGCAGTGTGCCTACCTGCAGGTGGGGAGTTCCTTCCCATCCTCCCAGACCCTCCTCTCCCAGAACCTGGTGGTACTGACCCTTTGTCTTGGCCTCAACAGGAAGCCAGCTGCCTGGCAGACCCTGTGGCACTTGGGGCAAGAACTGGTCAGGCCCCAAGTAACAATCTCAGATCTTTGTCTCATCCAATGTGAGCTCACATGTCCATTACCTACCTTTGACAGGTGGGAAACTGAGGCCAATAAGTGAGTTGTGAGTTGGTGGCTGAGCTGGAACTTGCTGTCAGAGGACACAGCCTATAAGCAGGCTTACTCCCGAGGGAGGGGCAGGGTGCTTCAAGAGGATGGAGGAATACACACATTCCTGCACCCCAGGCACAAAATATACAAACCTGGAGCAAGAGGGATTCCTTGTCTGTCCCTCAGCCTGGGTGTCTGCCTCCAGGGAGGGTTCAGACCAAGTACAAACAACCCCCAGGAGCACAGCCCTGTCCTGTAAGCACAGCTCTAGTCTAACCCTATCCTTTACTCACTGAGAAACTGAGGCCCAGGCGGGGAAGGAGCCTGCGCAAAGCCATAGGACAGAAAAAGCTACAATAGAGGCCCTGGCACCCAGACCATGACTCTCGCCGCCTTGCTCTCAGTCACCACACTGCCAGGCAATTAGCACTGACCAGGCTGGGGCATCACGGGGCAGCGGCAGGGTACTCCCCATGGGCAGGTCATCGGGCCTTCAAACCACCTGGTGGTCAGCCTGAAGGGTCCACTGTCTCCCTATTGGGGGAACGTGACCTCCTGCACTGCTCCCACCTAAGATTGCAACCAGTATGTGCTACTTTTTCATATTTATGTTATTTTTTAACTTGAAAAAAATCAAAACTTAAAAAAAAAATCACAACCAGCAGCACTGCAACCTCCCCAGTTGACACTGCCACTCTCATTAGCGCCATCCTCCCCCAGAGTCATCACTGTCACGAGCATCAGAGTGTGGCTGCCACCACCACCAGTTCCCACCCCGTAAGCTGTCCTTACCCTCAGCCCTTAATAAACGTCTCTGACATGGCTCCAGGATGAACAAAAATGGTCTTTCCCCACCATTTGCATTTCATCTCTCCTCCCACCCCCATGCTCATTCCGGAATCTTGTAACCAAAGCCCTCCCCAAATTTGCATCCCTCCCTGCTCCCCTGCTCCCAAGGGCCCCTGCCGGCCTCTCCTGCAGAAACGTCAGGCTGGTGTTTGGCCCTGAAGCCTCGCTGGGGATGGGCAGCCATGGAGGGAGCCAGGAAGGCAGGAGGGCGAGCGTCCCCCTCCTCAGGCCTGGCGTCCCACCCACCCAGCCGGCTGCCTGTCTGCCTTCCTGAGCTCATT
>NW_006289819.1:1156436-1160538 GCF_000327345.1 Myotis davidii | reverse complement strand
GGCGTGGGTTCTGCGGGCGTTCATTAGCCGTGAGAGGAACAGTGTGTGTGAAATTAGCAGTCACCTGAGGACCTCGATAATTTCATAATTAGGAGGCCTAATGGCTCCAGCTCTGGATGCCAAATGACTTAACCTCTTGTCTGCTGGGCACCGAACCCCCAGCCCAAGGCCGCCCTGAAGTACCAGCTCTGCTCCCGTCCCCCACTTCCTGTGGTCCAATCAAGTTCATCTCTACCCCCCAGTGCCCAGCACCAGTGTTGGCACAATAGGGGTGCAAAAGCAGTTAGTGAAACGAATGAATGAATGACAGAGCAGGTGTCTGAACGGCGAGTTTCAGCCCCCACTGCAGGTGCTCAGGGAGGAAGGCCTTGCATCTGCGTGAGTTGGCGTGGGGCTGTGTGCATGCCTGTGTGTGTGCGTGCGCTCGTGTGCGTACTCTTCTAAGAACCTTGTGTCCTTGTCCATGCTCACATCTGCTGCCTCCTGTGTGGAAACAGGGTGCCCACCATGTGATGGGGCTCTAAGTGCCTCCCTTGAAGCCAGCCTCTCCTGGCACCACCTGAATCATGGGGGCTCCAAAATTTATATATAGGGGCATGCTTGAGGGGAAGAGGGAGCCTAGGGACTTTGCCTTGGGAAACTGGTGCTAATAATGGAACAAAGTCACACCCTTTAACATGGGGGGCGGGGCGGGTTGTGACAGCCTCCCAAGGCCCCTGCCTTTCTAAGCCTGCTCCCCCTCCTCCCAAACTTCCCCTGGTCCTGAAGAGGGGGAAGGCTGAGGTGGAGGGTGGGGTCCACCGGGCTCCTGGCTGGCGTAGGCCTTCCCCAACCTGGGACAACTGGTTCCCAGCCTCCAATGACCCAGTCTCACACCCCTAATAGCAGAGCGGAAGTGGGGAGGAGGTAAGTGGGGTGGGAGGGGAGGAGAATGAAATGGGAGGAGAGGAGGTATGAGGAGAACAATAAAGGACTAGAGAGGGAGACCAGGAGGGGGAGGGGGAAGAAAAGGGGGTGGAGAAAGGATGGGAAGTCCCAAGGAGGTGAGAGAGAAGATAAGAGAGAGAAGAGGGGAGGGAATGGGAGAGGAGAGGCAAGGAGGCTGAGAGCATTATCAGCACTTAAAAAGCGAGCAGCTCAGTTCTTCTTTGGCACAAATAATGGCTTTTTATGAATAAATCATGTGTCAGACGCCTCCCAGGGAGTAGGCACGGAGGGGGGGGGGGCGTCTGCTGGGCTCCAGGGCTGGTGAGGGAAGGGCCAGTTGCAGACCCCCAGAAGCAGGGGTGTAGCCCCCTTTCTCCTGATAGAGCCCAGCCCAGGAGCTGTCTCTGGAATTGCCACTGGCCTGAGCCAGGCCACGCTCAGTCATTACTCTGAGGTGGTCTCACGGCTCTCTGCTCAAGAGCCTGGCTCATCGCAGTGTGGGAATGTCCCTCTGCTCCCCTCCCCGCTCCTCCCCTCCCACAGCAGAGCGGCCCATAAGGCGCTCCTGGCAGGGGAACAGCAGCTCAGGTGCACGTGGAGAGGTCTCCGCCAAGACAGTCAGACACATCCAGAGAGGAAGGCATGCAGCACACACCACTCACGCAGGCATGGACTCCTCAGCTCCAAGTGCACATGTGGGCACACCCAGAGATGGAGACACTGTCATTCTCAACACACACACACACACACACACACACACACACACACGCATATGGGGCTACATTGACACACACAGACCTACACACACCAGCAGCCCACCCTCCCTCAAACAGGGTGGTAGCAGCTTTGCAGCCCATATGGAGCCCAGATCCAGCTGGGCTGCCCCAGATTCTGGTTGTGGGGTGGGGCCAGGGCATATGTCCCAGGGGAGGGTCCATCAGCCTCTATGTGCTCCCCACCCAGCAAGAACACCTACCACACCCCAGTGAGGTCTTGGCCCTCAACTGAGCCCAGAACCTGCACAGGTGCTGCAGGCTCAGAGCTCCTTTGCTCTTCTGTTCACAGACACACACACACACACACACACACCCCTGCCCCAGAGGCAGCAAGGGCCAGAGAGCCAGGGCATCAGAGGCACACAGTCTGGGCAAGAATCCTGGCTTTGTCCCTTCCAGTTGTATAACCTCTGAGAAGAATGCCAATCTTATTTGCGCCTCAAAACAAATCTGAGGCAGATGCTACCGGCCCATCTTCCAGACCAAGAAAGTGAGGCTCCGAGAAGTAAGTGCATTAGGCATTTCTTTCTAGGACCTTACTCTTCACAAATGCTAGGAGCCCAGGGTCTGGCTGTCCTCCTGCTCTCCATGGGGCTGCTCCTTCTCGGCGTGTTCTAAGGTGTTCACCAGAGCAGGCCCGAGTCGCCTGTTCTTCCCACTCTGCACCACCCTCCAAGCCACTTGCAGCACCTCCATGACAGCCTCTGTGCTGATTTTCTGACCTCCCTCTCCAGCCCAGACACCTTCCTGGGCCTCTGACCCCACTCTCCAGCTGAACTCTCCAGGCTGGCATGTTGCCCAATGCCAGGGAATGCCATTCACACAGTGTACATGCTCCTGAACATCACTCCCAAATCCCACAGGACGTAACTCAGATTGAGCCTGGTTGAAGCTGAGTGCGCCATCTTCCCCAGGGCTCCCCCAGCCTGGAAGTTCCCCATCTCGGGGGAGAGCTGTCTGCCCAACCAGAAATCAGGCATCCTTTGACTCTCCCTTCTCCCTCATCCCCCCTGTCCAATCCACAACAGTGACTCTAGTCCCAGTGACTCTATATGTGAACTCATCCTTTCATCCTTTCCCCTCCAACCCCACTGCCCTCCTCTCTCTCCTGACTTGAGTCAGACCAGCACCTCTAGCCTGGCCACTGACCCCACCCCCCCATTGTTGTCCCCTCTGCCCATTTGCCTCCCCATCATCAGGTAACCTTTCCATCTCTGAATTGTGGCCACACTAAACTGCTTTTGGTTCTGGAGCCCACATGATCTCTTGTCTTTGGGTTCTGATCATGCCGTTCCCTCTCTCTGAAGCCCTTCCCTTCCCAATGCCAACTCGTCTTTTAAGGCTCAACTGAGACAATACTCCCTCCAGACATCTTCCCTGACTTCTCAAGCACGGGATAAATGGAGCTGTGTTATTTGTTCCCACAACACTCCCCTGGCTCCTCCATTCATTATAGCTCTGATCTATCACCTATTTAATTATCTGTGTACCCTTCGAGCCTCTAAGTTTCTTGAGGCAGAGATTATACCTATGTTGTTCTTTATGGCAGCCCCAATGCTTGGTACAAGGCCTATTACAGCCCGGTTGGCATAGCTCAGTGGTTGAGCGTTGACCTATGAACCAGGTGGTCACAGTTTAACTCCAATCAGGGCACATGCCTGGGTTACGGGTTCAGTCCCCAGGGGGTCGGGGGGCATGCAGGAGGCAGCCAATTCTCTATCATCATTGATGTTTTAATCTCTCTCTCCCTCTCTGAAATCAATAAAAATATGCTTAAAAAAAAAAACTTGTCACATGGCAAGTGCTCAATAAATCTCCCATGGAGGAATGAGTGAGTGGGAGGATGCAGGAGGAAAAGTTTACATACCTTTTCTCATTTACTCCTCACAAGAAAACCATGGGATGGGTGCTATTATCCTGTGATCTAGACCATGAAAGCAAGGCTACAGAGGTTTAAAACATGCCCAAAGTCATGGGCTGATAAAAAAAACAAACAAAAAAACACCAGCAGGGAATGAATGGAATCAAATAGAAATGTATGTACCTCCAAAGGCTTCCTGTCCGCAACCCCACCCTGTTTTCCCAAGACATTTTCCCTTTCTGACTCTGTTTTCTCATCTGTAAAATGGGAACAAAAGTCACACTAACACAGAACCTAACACTATAGGTTCTCAGTAAAGTGTGCCTTCTCTCCCAACTCTGAAGCTTTTATTCAGGGCAGAATTTCCCCAGGCCTGAAACTCCCTGCATGCACCAGAAACAGGTGCAGAGCTCCAGTCACATCCCCAGCGGCCAAAACTCAGTAGGCGTTCAACCAATGTGTGTTGCGCAGACAGGCATCAGGGAATGCTGACACATTCTCAGACACAAAGCCACAATAGGGACTCAGACACTGGAAC
>NW_006289819.1:1155423-1156379 GCF_000327345.1 Myotis davidii | reverse complement strand
CCCCCCCCCCACCCCCGTTAGCCCAAGGCGCGGGAAATATTTAAAACAATTTTATTCATGAAAATATGCTGTACAATGCACTCTACACGGCCTCGACACGGCACACACGCACACGCACACGCTGACTGACGGCACGGCCACGGTACACAGCCTACGAAATGCGCCAGGGACGCCGCGCCCACAGCCCGCCCCGACCCGACACTTATAAATATGGGAGAGAGGAGCCAGGACTGGCACGGAGAAGGGGTGCTGGGGTTGGGGTGTGGATCCAGAGCTGAGGCCCGCTGGAGAGGCTGTGACCTGTTCTTGGGGGAGTGGGGGGTGAGGAGGGTGGAGGGGTTGTAGGGACTGCAAAGAGCAACTGACTCCAAGAGAGAAGGGGAGAAGCTAGGATTGATTGACAAGGGTGGGAGGGAGGGGTTGAACCATTAGGGTGGAGGGTCAGAGGGGGGTTTAGGGCTAAGGACAGTTCGGGGTGCACAGCCAATAGGTAGCTGTGAGTGTGTTTTCTGGAAGGGGTTGCTGGCTTTCGGTGGGTAGGCTAAGACCAGTGGAAAGTGTCAACTGGGGGAGGCAATTCACCACCTACCGCGAGGGCCCCTGCAAAGGAAACTTGCAGATTCAGAGACGCCCTCGCTCACCTCCCCCATCTCCGCTCACCTCCCCCATCTCCGGGTAGGCTTCTCCAACCAGCGCAGCCCATCTCACTCCTCCTGACTCCCACCCAGTCCGGAATTCAGCCTCCACCCCCAGGCTTCCTGCCCCGGGAGTAGGGGGCGCGGCTCTCAGGAGTCTGGGCAGGAATGTGGGGTGCTCCAGCCCCTCCCTACCACATCCCTCAGCAGCCAACTTCTGAGAGATGTCTCTAGCAGGGCTGGGGCTGTCTCCTGGATCCTCCGTGGAGCTGGAATCGGGGGGATGGGGACCCGGGGATCAGGATGGGAAGACAGAGGCCC